>NC_083315.2:41441171-41758346 GCF_963455315.2 Globicephala melas
CTGTAGAGTGCTCTGTATGGAATGGTTTTAGGAACTATTCTCTGTAACAGGGAAGAATTTTGAAACTTCAGCTGGAAAAGGAATCAAAATTACAGAAAGTTTGGAAATCATTTAATGTATGGTCCCCTTAATGGAAAGTGTTGTTTAAAAATAAAGAGTTTTTTAGAATTCTAAGAGTATGAGCTTTTTGTTTCAATGTACAACCCTGCCTCTCAATCTATTCTTGTTAATAAGCAAAGCTAAATTGGTTGAAGGGAGTTAGCTGGTGGCTTTAAAAAGCAGCCTCACCCTCTCACAAATGTTACACAGCTCTCTGGAACTGCTAGAGTAATTAGGTCAACACTTCAAGAGACAGTCCCCCTCTGCTAAAAGGACCAGATATTTGGTTAAAATGCAGAGACCATAAGGATTTTTATTAATTCCTGACAGAATAGTCCTCTCTTCCTTCTCTGCCCTCCCGGAGAGCAGATGATTCAAGTGGGGACATTCTATAATTAAAATCTATCAGCTTGACTTCTGTTCCACCCATCTCCCATACTTATCCACCTAGCTTCCTTGGATATTCCCTGGTCACTTCTTTTGGTTTTCCTCTCAAGTCATCTATGAAATTGGGTCTCCAGGCTTCCAGGCTAGCCCTTCACACAGTAGGGGGCCACAGAAGAGTCTCCTAAATACAATATGATCAAGTTACTCCCCTGAAACTCACGGACGGTCAACAGGATAACATCCTAACTCGGGAGTGTGTCCCTCCCACCAGCGGCAGACAAGGCCCCCACAGCCTGGCCCTTGCTAACCTCCCCAGCCTCCCCTCCCTCCCGGAGCCTCTCCCCACACACTCGCCACAATCATACCAAACCAGGAGGATGCCAAGAGGCTGAAGCCTCACTCTCACTACATGTCTCACTCACTACCTGGCCATGCTGCTCCCTTTACCTGTCACATCCTCCTCTCACCTGACTGGTGACTGGCCCAAGAGAGGACAGCATGAAACAAGCCCTGCCTTGCTTTCCTGAGGAGACACCTGGGCTCCTTCCTCAGGGGAAAGGCCTCCTTACCTTATCTAACACACTATGCCTCACTCACTGCACGTAGGTCAAGGTCTCTCCAATCCCTCCCCTGTCTGTGTAATGGGCATGTGTCCGGGCAATGCCTCAGGAGGGGAACCCAACTCGTCAAGTTGAACCACACCTGCTCAGATCTCATTCCTGGCCCAGGATACAACAAACCGTGAGACCACGAAAAGAGATATTCAAAGCTGGCCAGTGGGGACACTGTCAACTACACCAAGATTAGGAGGGAAGATGCAAATACAGAACGGGAGGCATCACTTTGGGAGGCAAGGTCACTGGCCTTGAAGTCGCATGACTCAGAACACCAGCTTCAGTTGTCACCAGCTGTGTGACTCTTTTAGGAGCCACCTCGAGTCCTTCTGGGGAACCACTAGATTGTAAACTCCACAAGGGTAGAAGCTGTGTTAGGATATCCATATATTTGAAGTGCCTGAAATAATTTAATAACGGCTCTTTCATCAAGTGCTCACTGTAAACCAGCACCACTTCAACTGCCTTACACAGATTAGGGTTACTATTTAATCCCCTTAAGTACTAGTATTTTAACAAGTATCTAGCAGACACAGAATAAATGTCCCCACTCATTCACAAGTAAATAAATATATCCCCCATTTCAGAATCTCCATGTTTTTACTTTCTTTTATACTCTCTTCTCGTAAAAAAATATTATTTCTCAAACAAAGCAAAATAAAGTAATAAATTTACTATTTGGGGGTTTTATTTAATTATGGGTGAAGGACTGTAACTGGATGGCAAAATTGGCTTTATGACACCTTCTGAAAAGCAGCCATAAAGGAAGGGAGAAAGAGTTAAAAACTTGATTAGTTTTAAAGGTAAATTACAAAGCTTTCTTAAAGCTGGTTAAGCTTCCTAACTGATAATAAATAGTTATATGGGCATTAAGCGATCCACAATACTTGAAAACCGTAAAGTAGTAAGAAGAAATATTCTACATTTCAGATGATAGCAACATTTTTCTTATCCAGCCTTACTGGTAAAACCATTGCATATAAATATCCAGAATTTGCTCTTTTGGTTTTTTTTTTAAGTTTTCCTTTTAAAGTGTCAAAATTTTAAAAAGAAATAAATTAGCTTTATGAAAATCTAACTAAGGTGCATTACACATTTCCTGGCCTTCTTAAATGCGGACAGGGAAGGGCAGGAGTGGTAACTGAGCAACGCCCATGTGCTAGGAGCTCTATATGTGGGGACAACAGTATTTAACGGTTGAAGAGTAAATGATGTATGTGAAGCATTTCTCAAAGAACCTGGTACTTAGTAAGTATTCAATAAGTGCTAGATATTGTTGTCATTTTAAAAATCACATTGAACCCTCACAAAAACCCTGTAATACAGGTATTACCCTGCTGAATTTTACAGATGAAGACTCTAAGGCTCCTACAGCTGGTTAGTACTACAGCAGGAATTTAAAACCATATCTACTTGACACCTACAAAGGAGTCACTTTTCTCTACACAGGTTCTCCAAGTGTTGTCCGAGAACCAAAAGTATCACCCGGAAGCTTATTAGAAATGCAAATTCTCAGCTCTGCCCCAAGCGGAGTAAATCAGAAGCTCTGGAGCTGTGGCCCAGCAATCTGTGTGTTAACAAGTCCTCCAGGTGATTCCCATGCAGGTTCAAGTTTGAGAACCAGTAGCCCGCACTGCACTGTACCCCACTGGAATGGTTATCACAGAAGGTCTAGTGTCTGTCCCCAAACAGTTTCTCTTCTTTGCAAGTAATTCCACTTTTCACTGTCTCCTTCTGCCTTCAATAATCCCATCAATACCTTTATTTTACAAATCCTCAGCAACAACCCACTTCTTCCCACACCACGGAGGGTAAGAGCCGACACACAGTAGCAGTACACTGACATCGGGAGCCTGGCTTCTGAAGTAAGAAAGGCTAGTGTGAACTCCGACTCTATCCTTTACTAGATGCACGACCTCAGCAACTGGCTGAAGCTCTCTTGCCCTATTTCCTCACCTTTTAACATACAGAAGACAAAAGTTATCTCATGAGGTTGTCAGCGTGATTAAATGAGAAAATGAAAGGACACGTAGCATAGTGGGCAAGTACCAGAAGGTATTCAATAAATGGAGACTCCACAGACATGGAAAACAAACTTGTGGTTACCAAAGGGGAAGGGGGTGGGAGGTAGGGGCGCAGAAAAAACAGGAATTTGGGATTAACAGGCACACACTACTATACATAAAATAGATAAACAACAAGGACCTACTGTATAGCCCAGGGAACTATGTTCAATAACTTGTAATAACCTATAATGGAAAAGAATCCGAAAAAGAATATACATAGTATGTATATGTGTGTATATATATATGTATGTGTATATGTATGTATGTATACGTATAACTAAATCATTTTGATGTACACCTGAAACACTGTAAATCAACTATACTTCAATTAAAAATTAATTTTTTAAAAATGGAGGCTCTTAGGATTATTTTAATACAATATGCATTTCTGCTGCCTTCTACTGCATATACATACATTACAGCAAATGAAAATCAAGACCACAACCCCATAATCAACAGGAAGACTGGAGTTGGAATCTCAGCACACCACTTCTTAAAATGTCCACTTTTGTCTCATAATAAAGAAGACCCACTTCTAATTCTGAGACCTAGTAAGATATGGACAACCTATAATCATACCCATACATGTGGCAAGGATAAAAGAACCAATTGTATGGAGATCTGGAAAATGAGGATTTGTGGAGAAGAGACACTGGCTATGAGAAACACCCACAGTAGTAGCTCCTTCATATTATGCTGCCTGGGATCCCTTAACCACACAAGATAGGATGAACCAGACAATGTTGGCAAAACCTAATAAGCTTTAATCAAGGTAGAATTTAAGAATGCAGGAAGTGACCAAAGAGGAATTCATAGTCATGAGGGTAAGTTAAGATCACCCCTGGCCTTTTAACTAGTTCAAGAAGATGACAGGAATGGCAGAAAATAAGTCCACAATCAGATTGGTGGATCCCATGGACCAAAAAAGGAATGTACCACTGCCTGAGTAGTAAGATAAAACTCACATTTCCTTCTGTGGACATAACAAAGAGAGACAGCTGAAAATTCCATCCTAGCTGCCACATGCTCTGTATATCACACGGGGTCGGCAGTTAATCCAAACACAGAGCTTTGTGAAGGGCTCCGAGGATGCACAAGGGCCAATAGCTCTTTTTTGGTTTAAAAAAGGACAAACAAGCAAACAAATCTCTGAGAGTACATATGATGTTCTCTATACTTAAAGATAAGGACCCACATAAAAGGAAACAATCAGAATCTCTGGAGGAGAAATGTGTAGGAATGAGAAAAAGTACTAAAGATGCACATCACCAGTTCATTAATCAATCAATAAACTAGTGTACCTCTCAGAAGAATCTAATTTCTACATCCCTGCTGATACAAATATATTCCTAATGTTCTATCTGTATGGAGCTATTTTCGGATTTCTGAATTACAGATTCACTGGGGTGACTCTGTGAAACTACCTAACAATTTCATCTCAGATGGCACAGTAAATTCCAAAGAGGGCAATAAAGACCTTTGGTCTTATAGTGAACTTACTAAAACTTTATTTTTATTTTTTTTTACTGAAGTATAGTTGACATACAATATTCTACAAGTGACATGTGTACAATATAGTGATTCACAATTTTTAAAGGCTATACTCCATTTGTAGTTATAATAAAATGTTGGCTATATTCCCTGTGTTGTACAATATATCCTTGTAGCTTATTTTGTACTTAATAGCTGTACTAAAACTTCAAAATATAAATCTTACTGTCTCAGTTTCCCCATCTGTAAAGTAACAAAACAATTCCTCCTAATTCACAGGTTTGTCAAACCAATAAAGTGAGATTAGTACAGAAAGAAGCAAACACAGGGAGTTCCAAGTAAAGAGCCCATACACAACACAGAAGTATTAAACTATTTGGGTTGAAATTCAGTTTTTCATCAAGTATCATTCCCAAGTTTTCCTAGAGGCCCCATCTCAGGGGTCAAGGTGACCCTTTGTCACTGGTTCCAGGTCACAAAGTCCCCTATGTTGTTTGATCTCTTGAGTGGCTTCCCTTTCAGGGTCATAAGTTTTACCTCCCCCCCAAAAAAAATCTCATCTTTGACTAAACAGACGTTTATAACCATCCATGCATGCAGCAAAGCTCTTTCCCAAACAGCTGTAATTCTATTATATTTAATCAAAAACAATGAGAACCTATTATGTGCAAGGTACTGTGATAGAAGCTGAAGTTAAAGTGAGAGCAATAAAAACAATAACTCAAATATAAAGTCTCTGTACTCAAGATAGACACAGTAAATGAAAAAAGGCATGTAAGCAAAAGTGCAATCATTTAAAGTGCTTGAGGTGTTATAGTAAAGTCTGTACAGAGTAGCTGGGGCCTAGAGAGAGGAGTGATAGATTCCACAGGAGGCTGAAAGTTCAGGAAGGGCTCCATAGAGCCAAATGACAGGAACTGCATACTGAAAGATGAGCAGTTTTCTTTGTGTGTGTGTTGGGGGTAGTGGAGAGGGTTGACTGTATTTCAGAGAGAGGGAGAAATGCAAAAACTGTTTTACCTAGCTGAAGGCTAGCACACACAGAGCTGTTAACTGGTTTCCCTGCAGTACCACTGACTCAGCATAGGGTCCATAGCTAAACTCCCGAAGGCTGACTTCAAATTTTTTAAAATTCACTGATGCCGTCCAAAAATCCATTACAGAAGCCTGTTTACAACACCATTCCAAAACCCAGGTGCTCTTATGAGTTCCATTTGCATCATGAACTGCTCTGCTAACTAACTATAAAGCAGATCTGGCTTTAATTATTCACAACCACACAAAGAAGAAATGAGGAATCTTAAATGACATAAAAATACTGTGAAAAATAATGCAAAGTATTAACTCCCTTAATTGAAAATCACTACCACCTCCTGCTGAGAAATCAGCAGCCCTGTGTTCAATATTGCACACCTTGACGTTAGTTTGAGTCAATAATCTAGTAATAATTTACTCAGGAATCCACCATAGATCCATCCATTTGAAACAATGTCCTACTTAATGCATATCATTTCCCATATATCTCCAGTCAACCACTGCTGATGGGTTAACAGTCAGCCATGTTGGAAGATCTAAATCTACCCAAGGGGCTCCAATTTAATTCACGGGAAAGGGGCTTTTAAAACTACCCTTTTTGTTCACTTGGTTCATGCTTAAGCACTGGGGTGCATCAGAGTCATCTGGAGCGCTTATTTAAAAATAGCTTTTAGGGCTCCACCCCAAGCATTCTGATTCAGTAGATCTGGGTTGGGCGTGAAAATCTGCATTTTTAACAAGTTTCTAATGATGTTCACACTGGTGGTTAGGGACCACACTTTGAAAACCAGTGCTCAAGAACAATTCAGCTGAAAGTCAGTCCGGGTAACTCCTCACACCAATGATTACTGTGAGCAAACAATGTTTATAGGATCTCTATCTTACATTTGAAAAAGCGATGGCAAGTGGAATTCAGTGCTAAAGCCAACCTCTAAATGTAGAATGTGATATAAGCATCAGGTTTCAAGCTCCCAGGTCAAGAGAGGGTGGTAGCAATTTGAGGGACTGGTAGTGAAACCATCCTTACTTAGAGAGACTAGACAGAAAGGGCAAGAGTTCTGAGTTCAAACCTCTGTTTCGGGCTTCCCTGGTGGCGCAGTGGTTGAGAGTCCGCCTGCTGATGCAGGGGACACAGGTTTGCGCCCCGGTCCGGGAAGATCCCACATGCCGCACAGCAGCTGGGCCCGTGAGCCATGGCCGCTGAGCCTGCGTGTCTGGAGCCTGTGCTCCGCAACGGGAGAGGCCACAACAGTGAGAGCCCGCGTACCGCAAAAAGAAACAAAGAAACAAACAAAAAAACCCTCTGTTTCACCTCTTACTAGCTATTGTCCTTCATCTATAATATGGGCCTCACAAGGCTGAGGAGAAAATGTACATAAGTCACCCTACGTGGAAGGTGCTCAGTAAATGTTGTTCCCCTCCTCTTTCTAAGCAAACAAGGGAAAGAGCTGTCAACACAAGTGCATGTGCAGAGACGCAAGAGGAAGCCACCCGATACATTTATACGCTTTTGTACTGTCAAAATAAAGGAGATGGGTCTCTTTTAAAAACTACCTATATATTTAAAGTTTCTATCCATCATTTGTGAAATATGCTTATACCATTTAATCCTCACTACCAACACCACCACCACCACACCCCAGCCCCTCCGCCACAGGCTGTTGTAAAGACACAACTGTTCTCCCTCAGATTGCCGAGGCAGCTCCTCCCTCGCCCATTGGTGCTACACCATTCTCCCTCTGCCTCTCACGGTAAAATCCTCGGTGTTCATATCTGTGGCTCTTTGATGCTTTCAGTCATTCTACCAAACAAAATCCATTTGTTCTTCGGAACAGCTTATCATCCTCACATCCATTCAGCACACTGTAACGGTGAACAGGCTACTCACCTGAGAGTCCCTCACTGCTCTTCCTCGCTCTCCACACCTCTCCATCAATGTTCTTTGGGTACTACTTTCATCATGTTACTATCTGCCTAATCAGAAGACCTCCAGTTGCTCTCTATCATGCTTGTAAAATGCTATATTCCATCAGTGCTGGCCAAGAAAATTTTCTGCAATGATGGAAATATTCTATATCCGCACTGTCCAAAATGGTGGCCGCCAGCCACATGTGGCAACTGAGCACTCTGCAATGGAAGAACTGAATTTTTAATTTTATTTCGTTTAAATTAATTTAAATGGCTACATGGGCTAGTGACTACTATACTGAACAGAGTAGATCTATACAATCTCATCTCCACATATTCTCCCATGTGAACTGTCCTCTCCAGTCAAGCCAGATCCCTCACCACCACTGATAACACCATGTCCATACCTTACTTCTAAGACTGTGCTCCCTTCTCTCGCTCTGCTCTTCCCTTTCTCCACAGCCAAATCTGTCCAGGCTAACAGAGCCCCCCATCTTTCCTGAAGGCTTCCCTATCATTTCTGCCAACATCTCATTCCTCTCCCTGCTATGAACTGTCACTGTGTAACCATCTGTATAACTCATCCAAGCACCTGAACAAGTACTGCTTGTGCTGTCATTTAACTCTTCAAGCATCTGAGCCCCGGTGAAAGAATCTATTCCTCTAAGACCAGGTCCTCCATTCACTAATAGGTGCTTCACAAACACTTGGTGAATGAGCTAAGGGTACAGAGCACTACATTTTGGTCTTCTTTGGACAGCAAGACTTCTCTTCACTAGAACCGAATGGAAAATTTAACTCCAGCCCCCCTGCCCCATATCCAGATGCTTGGGAAACACCAAGTTATTGTAAAGGCATCATGTACACAGACCCTGAAAAGGCTTTGACCTCTATGTATCTTCATCTGCTCTGAAAATGCCAAGGAAAAATAAGAAAATGCTACCTGCAAATGCAAAATCTGTTAACTTCAAAGCACGTTTCTGGAGATGGATTAAAAAGTCCCAACAGAAGGAAACTGAAGCTCTTGCTCTGTAAAACCATCAAAAGCTAAATTAAGGAACACTTGACTTCCTTATTTCTTCTGGCACTAGTGACGAAGTTGTCATTATTTAAACACAGTCCTCAGATCTGGATGGAAAGAGCCTCCAGGCTACAAAATGTTGGAGCTGACCCATCAGACATGTATTGTTAAGGCTAAGGCAGGTAATTCATTTAAAAGATCAGAAGGCTGATAAAGCTCTCCTTGTAAGACAAAAATGTGACAAAGTAATAGCCAAGCAAGAGGCATAGCCAGATTAGTTCAACTCCTGCTATGGAAACACATTTCCCAGGAAGAGATAAAATGTTGCTATTACCAAATAGGTCCTCTTCCCTGAAAGGAGGCAACTGAGAAGATTAAAGCTGGGGTAATTTAAATTCTGCAGCCCTTCACAGCTTTGATTATTTATGCAAACTATACTTATGCAAGAATAAACTGTTTTAATTGCTCATTTTAAACCTGCTTCTTTCTGAGCACATCTCCACTTGCACTCTCATCTTCTGGTACTGTTTGGGCTCTGAGGCCACTTCTGATTAGCACACACACAGCATATTAATCCACTGCACAAAGTCCTCTTCACTGAGGCTGGACACAGAAGTCCAGAGTCAACAAGAATCCAATGTGATGGCAGGATATCACTCTAAGTTTTTCTCAAGGTCTAAATGTGAGTCAAATGGAAAGGCTCTTCTGATTTCCCTTTTTTAAACGGGCTTGGGAATCATTCACAGGATTTGAAGCCTAGGTCCACCATAGCTGCAACCTCAGACAAGTCAGTTACCCCTTGGATCCCTCACTTCACGGGCTCTAAAGTGGAAATACTGACCAAATCTTTTGTCTCTTGTGAAGATTAATGAGGGAATGTGTATAAGTGCCCACCAGGGTACCCTGCCAAGAAGTTGTTCTCAAGTTGTTCTCAACCAATACCAGCACCCTAACCCACCTTTCCCTTCCTTGAGAAAACAGAGAGCAACATCATCTTAAGGGACGGACCCTATTCTAATAGAAATAGTTATAATCACTGGATATTGGTTTGTTTTGTTGATTTTAAATGAAGAAAGGAATCCAGTGCCAAAGATCTACCTTCAAAGATGATGTTCTTCTACTGTCAGGATGTTCCAGGCAAACACTCAGTGCTAAGGAAAAAGAGAAATGCGGAAGGACATAATAAACCAGATCTGTTGGGGTTCTGGAAATTTGTTTTGTAATTAGAATGGCTCTTCCCCTTGAAAATCTAATAAATGTGGGTTTCATCTCAATCATATGGCAGGTAATAAGTATCCCATACATAACCTTGCTGCACGCTTAGAACAGAATTTATACCTCACATCTATCTCTCTGCTTCTAAAAAAGTATTTAGTTTGTGGGCTTCCCTGGTGGCGCAGTGGTTGAGAGTCCGCCTGCTGATGCAGGGGACACGGGTTCGTGCCCCGGTCCAGGAAGATCCCACGTGCCGCAGAGCGGCTGGGCCCGTGAGTAATGGCCACTGAGCCTGCGCGTCCGGAGCTTGTGCTCCGCAACGGGAGAGGCCATAACAGTGAGAGGCCTGCGTACCGCAAAAAAAAAAAAAAAAAAAATTTAGTTTGTAAGGTAAAAAAAAAAATGCCTTTTGGTTTTCCTGAGGGAGACCTAGAGATGTGTTCAATAGACCACAAATCTTGGGGACACCAAAAAAAAAAAAGTTTATAACTGAAGGATCTGAGAAATGAACCCCAAGTTTTTCCTCTTTAAATGTGTCCTTATGGTCATTTTAGTTAGTGAATCATCAGCGTCCAATATAAACCTTCTGAGTCAGTGTTAAGAGTCACAACCATCCATTCTGGAGTGTCATTAACCATGAAGTGCCCAATGCCCACTGGAACACTTTGGCAACCAGTAAGGACATTAATCTAATACAGAAAAACATCAAAAACCTGCAGGAGCTGCACTTAACAAGAGAAATGCCTCACTTACTGTTCAAGGGCCTTGACCTTCCCTTCCTTTCACTGGTCCAGGGCTAAAAAGCCACCCACCCTCCTGAAGATAAGTATCTGACCAAGTAATTCACCAGGATGGCTATTACTGACTTCCTACATCCAAAGTTACAACCCACATTTTATTTTTACTCTTTTTTCCTACTGAAGAGGGATTTCAATTAATAACTGTAAACTACTCTCCAACGTGTCTACAGCGCAAAAGACATTCTAATCCTTACCTGTTATACTTTGAAAAAGAGTTCAATGCTATCTTTTCAAATATTTCTCTCTTCTTCGGCATTCCCACAGCTACCTTTTTTCCTCTGACTTAGCCCACTTACCACCAGACTTACACCACAACTTCTCTGTATGTGTACTCTGAATCCTAAATTCAAGCCACTGCCTCCTGCACACTGGCTGGGCCAATTATTTGCAGATCCTGCTACCTGACCAGATCTATCACAACCCCTGTGAAATTTCAGGCAAATCCCTCAATCTCTCTGTAGCTCAGTTTCTTCCCTCTTCCCGCAGAGTGAGCTCAACCACCCCGAAAATACAATGATCCCTATGACTCATCAAATTGTTCTCCAGTCCTGACCTCTCCTACAAAGTGCATCCCCACATGGAGTGCTGACTATGGGACAATCACTTGGGTGCATCATCACAACTTTTTCTCCAGAAAGGTAAAGTGATGAGAGGAGAAAGGAAGTGACTTTCTCTGGAATAATCCGGATCTCCTTATTCTTGACCCCTATCGTCTCCTTGTGCCTTGTAGACCTTCAGGTTTGGCCTGGCCACATTTCTTCTAGCATTAGCCTGAGGCCTGAGATAAGAAGCATTCAAAGACCCTTTCATGCTCCTCCTTCAGAAGTTTAAAAATCTTTCATCCCCTTCAGCTGTTACTCTGGGGGAGGATTTATTTACTGTTGCTAATGTCCAGTTGCTAGGTTGCTAGGTCCCCTAGTGCTTAGTGTGTGGGGCTGGTGGTAGGGCCTATTTTGTTTTATAAATACCAACCTTTGCTTCATGTGCCTGGCTTTTTCTCTTATCACCTGATAGCATTCCCCATCCCCCCTATGCTTTCTGGGAGAAGTCTATGCTTTTTTCTTTCATTGGGGTATGGTTGTTTTACAATGTTGTGTTAGTTTCTACTGTACAGCGAAGTGAAGTAGAGTTCCGTGGAAAAGTCTATGCTTTTATCTTGATAGTGAGAAGGGCTCTAGAGCCAAAGGGTACATGTACTATGTTCATAAAAATTATTAGCAGCCACGTGGTTTGCTGCATGTTGTTTACTGTAAACAAGTGGCTCAGACCATAAGTCCCATAATGGCTAGAAATAATAGTTCAGGACTCAAGAGATATAGGCACCATGTCTAGCATGCCTTTTCAATTCGCTAAATGACTAGGTAGGTTAGTTATTTCACAGAATACATCTCTGGAATAAAATCAGATACTCTAGGCTACACTTTGCAGGGATGCTGTACATATCTCCTTACAATTATAAGGAAGTTACATATGCACAATAGAGACATCGTTATCACATTTATTTCCTTGTTAGCAATACTTTTAATCACAAAGATGACATTACTGACTATTCAGGACTCACACAAGGTAAACTTAATCAATAATGAAACTTGGGAAACAAATGAGCATCTTTATTTTTTTTAATGAGCAACTTTTAAAAGGCAGTTGTTCTGTCAAAAAGAAGCAAAGTGCTACAAAATAACTGGCTAAATGGCCTATACTCTTCCAAAATGTTGGTATCATGAAAGACAAAGAGAAGCAAAGGAACTGTTCCTGATTAAGAGATTAAAGAGACTGTAAATAAATACAGTGTGTAATTCTGGATTAAATCCTGAACTGGGGAGAAGAGGGGAGGAGGATGCTCTAAAGGACATTACTGGGATGATCAGAGAAATTTGGAATATGGACTTACACTACATAAGAATATTACATCAATGTTACAATTCCTGTTTTTGTTAATTGTACTGTGTTTCTGAAAGAGAATGTCCCAGTTCTTAAGAAATCTATGCTGAAATATTTAAGGAGAATAGGGTATGATGCCTGGGAAAAGCAACTTTCAAACAGCTCAAAAAATATATGTAATACAGAAAATGATAAGCAAATCACATTTAGGTCACACCTAAATGTTAATAAAAGATAAGTAGAGGTGAAGTTGCATTCTTCTAACTTTTCTATAAATGTGAACTTATTTCAAATAAAACATGGGAAATGGAAGACTAAACTTGGGTTACTTATTTTAAAAAGGACTTTATATGTGCAAGTCTCTATCACATTAAGTGGGATGAGATTTGTGTGTTTTATATAACAATTATGGACAGGAACTGTGCATGTCAGCTTGGTATACAGAAGAAAGACAATGGGTTTGAGAGTCACAATTTCTGGGTAAAGCCCTAACTTTTGCATATACTAAATGAACCATCTTGAGCTCTTATTTCCTCAAGTATTATGAGGGTAAGAATGAAGCTTCCTCCACCCTCACAAGGTTGCTGTGAGAACCAAATGATATAATGTATTCAAATGTGCGTTTTATTTTTTTTTACATCTTTATTGGAGTATAATTGCTTTACAACGGTGTGTTAGTTTCTGCTTCATAACAAAGTGAATCAGTTATACATATACATATGTTCCCATATCTCTTCCCTCTTGCGTCTCCCTCCCTCCCACCCTCCCTATCCCACCCCTCCAGGCGGTCACAAAGCACCGAGCTGATCTCCCTGTGCTATGCGGCTGCTTCCCACTAGCTATCTACCTTACGTTTGGTAGTGTATATATGTCCATGCCTCTCTCTCGCTTTGTCACAGCTTACCCTTCACCCTCCCCATATCCTCAAGTCCATTCTCTAGTAGGTTTGTGTCTTTATTCCTGTCTTACCCCAAGGTTCTTCGTGACATTTTTTTTCTTAAATTCCATATATATGTGTTAGCATATGGTATTTGTCTTTCTCTTTCTGACTTACTTCACTCTGTATGACAGACTCTAGGTCTATCCACCTCATTACAAAATGTGCATTTTAAACCAGGAGGTAGTATATGAACATGAACTCTTGTTTTTAAGGAGTTGTCATCCAGAAAGGTTACAGGTGATGCAAATGAGTGTTACACCAGTAGGTGAACCATTCACAGAAAACCAGAAAATGAAAGGACTACAATGAAATCCTATCATACACCGTTCATTTAGGTTCACAAATGGACTTTGAAAATACATTTTTTTCTCCCCAGAAGCAATTCAACCATGAAAGAATATAAAAACTAAGCAGAAATTTTTAATTACACTGCCCTTTAACAAATGAGAGCCAAATCTGCTTTAAAATGTTCCTCCGTTCAAGAAAATCCAATTTACATCTAAAACACGGATCTTAAAGATGACTACAGAGTACTAAAACTATTTTTCCTCAGATGGGCAGTCCAAATTACTATGCTTAAACTGCCTGAGAATCCAGTCTGCCCAGGGCCCACAGCTCCACATTAGGATTAATCCAACATCCCTAAGAGGCCTGACCTGACCCCAAGCCACTGAAGGCTCTGAAGTTCAGAGTACACTCAGAGGTGGGTGCTGTGCTGGGCTTCAGATGTGATGAAAGGCAGGCCCTAGGGAGGTCACCCAATGGTCTGTGAAGTGCTTCAAGATCAGGCTTTTCCCTGTCTCCTCCCTGAGTCTCCAAGCTCATCCAGGAGAGGACGCACCCCGCCCCCCTGCACTCTTGAATCCCCGCCGCCATTTTTTCTGTTCCCCACACGTATCAAGCCTAGCCCTCACTTTAGAGCTCTGCACTTGTTCCCTTGGGCTAGAACACTGTGCCAGGATCTGCACGTGGCGGGCTCCTTCTGGTCATTCTGGTCTCAGCTTAACTGGCCGCCCCTCAGAGGCCTTCCCTGACCACCCAGCCTAAAACAGCCTCTACTCAGGCACAATCACATCACATCCTATTGTTTTATTTACTTTCATTAAACTGTTCTTCCTGATGTTTTCTTGTTTATGATTATCTGCCTTCTTCTCACTATAATACAAGTACCGGAAGGGCAGGGACCCTTCCATTCTGTTCATGGCTAAATTTCCAGCATCCAAAAAGGGGTTTGCACAAAGCGGGCACCTGAATGAAAGAACTCCCCAGCTCCAGCTCAAAATTCACTTCCAGTACTAGTGTGTGATTGAAATTTAACAACTCCAGGAATAAAAAGTCAAAGACTCACATGCAACCCGGATTTCTGGAACTCCTTCCTCCTCTCTTGAGTCAACTTTGCCTTCTCTGCCATAGTCCACTATCCTAATTCCATCCACTCTTATCCGCTCAAAGGACTCATCTATTCTCAGAGTCAAAAGTACCAATTTCTTAAAAATAACTCAAACTCTCTCTAGTTCAAAATCAACTTTCTTACTCCATAGCTCCGAGCCCACATCTCCCGCTGTAATCAGGACATCAATATGCCCTTCAACATGTCTAAAGAACAAAGTCATCACCTTCCTTCTTTTCCACATCTGGCAATGGCATCAGCTGTCATTCACACTCAAGTCCTCAATCAACTATCATTCATTCTTTTTCACTCCCCGCATCTAATAAAGTATTTAGTCCTACTGCTTCTTTTAAATATTTCTTGCATCTGCCACCGCCTCTCCATTTTTACCGCCACTAAACAACCTAGGCCCTCCCCACCCAGAGGGACCCTAGGAAAGCTATCAACGTTTTTACCACTGCCACCCAAAGGTCCTACAACTGCGATTCTCACACATGCACCTGGCAGTAATCAACATTTTTGTAGAGGCTGAGGGAAAAACCTGACCTGGTAATGTAACTACCCTGCCTAACACAAAGGGTGTACTTGTGGAATCACAGAGCTGACAGGCGAGGAAACCAAGGCACAGCCAGGTTACACTACTGGCAGCCGAAGTTCCAGGTTCCGCATGTTCCACTGTGAACAGTTCACAAAAATAACTCATTACAACAGCTTCATTTAAACACTCAACAGTACTGCCACCTGTACAGTGGGACATTTCTTACATTTTAACTATGGCAGCTTACTGTGGACACATTTTTATTCAAAGACTGGTTAAGATGATTATTTGGAATATTTGGAATCCAGCCTATTTTTCTTAACTTTCAGGTAAAAGTTCTTCTCAGGATCCAGTGTTTTTCCTTATTAACTAGCAGTTTTCTCTCTTCTGTTGATGACATGTACCCCTAGCACATCTCAAATATAAACTAAAAGAAAAACTTCAACACACTCTATTCTTTTGCTTAGTACTTCTTTCTCTAGGTGCAGAGAATTGACCCCCTTACCAACGGACTGTCCTGTACAGTTACAGTAGTGCCCCCATCCTCAGGGGGGTACATTCACCCCCAGTGGGGTACATTCACCCCCAGTGGATGTCTGAAACCATGGACAGTACTAACCCCATATATATTTTTTCCTACACACACACACCTGTGATAAAAGTTTAATTTGTAAATTAGGCACAGTAAAGAGATGAACAACAATAACTAAAAACAAAATAGAACAATGACCATTATACACTATAAAAGTGATGTGAATGTGGTCTCTCCCACCCTCTCTCTCAGAATATCTTACTGTACAAATTTAATGCCTTTTCCATCTTAATAAAAGAACTTATCACATACTGTGCCTGTAACTTTTGCAGTTTGAAGTGTGAAAGCAAAACCAGCATGAATCTGTTTTTCCTTCCTCACAATTTCATGGATAGAAGACTCATTCTTACCATAGATCTTAGCAACCTCAGCAAACAAATTTTTTTCTTTCATTATTAAGTCAAGAACCTTCACCTTTTCACTTAAGGAAGCACTTCATGGCTTCTCTTTGGCATATCTGAATTGCCAGCATCACTACTCTTGCACTTTGGGGCCATTATTAAGTAAAATAAGGGTCACTTGCACACAGCACTGAGATACTGCGACAGTTGATCTGATAACCCAGACGGATACTAAGTGTCTAGCAGGCAGGACACACTGGACAAAGGGATGATTTAAATACGTCCCCTACAGGACAGAGCAGGATGGTGTGAGATTCCACCATGCTACTCGGAGCAGTGCACAATTTAAAATTTATGCATTGTGGGACTTCCCTGGTGGTCCAGTGGTTTAAGACTCCACACTTCCACTGCAGGGGGCACAGGCTCGTTCCCTGGTTAGGGAACTAAGATCCTGCATGCTGCATAGCATGGCCAAAAATAAATAAATAAAATAAAATTAATGAATTGTTTATTTCTGGAATTTTCCATGTAATATTATCAGTCCATGGTGACTGCAGGTAACTGAAACCACAGAAAGCGAAACCGTGAATAAGGGGGAAACTACTACACTTTTCTTCACCCAAACAGTGTAAATCCCTGAGACTTGGCTTAGTTCACTGAAAATGGAGTACACTGTCACTCTTTAAAAAGGGATAACCAATTGCCTCAGTAAGTATTACTGCTGATCGACATATTTGAAATCTGAAATTTAAAAGTCTTCCCCAGTAGAGCCTGCCCAACTTCATTAAACACATAAATCATATATAAAGCACTACTTTATTAAGTATATTCCCCAGAACTGATGTCTAAGAACCTTGCTTCCCTAACAGAACGAAGCTTTTTTAAGCTTCATAAGCTTTACAGTGGTTTCTATGACCAAGCCCAGAAAATACAGATTTAAATCACAATTTACCGTCATCGATGAGCTGTGTGACCCTATCACAGTATCTTCAGAACTCATTTCCTCATCTCTAAAACGGAGAGGTTGAAGCAGGTATTACCTGAAGTCTCTATTAACTCTAAAGTTCTCAAATTCCATGATGAAAAGTTCAGAAAACTTCTAACTGATCTCTCTGCCTCTACTCTCTCCTTCTAAATTATCCAGCACACTACCACCAATTAATTTTCCCAAACTACTACTGTATTAGCTTTCTATTGTTGTTACAACAGATTACCACAAACTCAGAGGCTTAAAAGAACACAAATTTTATTATCTTACAGTTCTGAAGGTCAGAGGCCTGAACGACTTTCACGGGGCTAAAATAAAGATGTCTGTGTTCCTTCCAGAGGCTCTGAGGAAAAACTGTTCCCCGGCTTTTCCCAGCTTCTAGAGGTGGCATTCCTTGGCTCATGGACCCTTCCTCCTTTCTCAAAGCCAGCAGCGTGGCATCTACAAATCTCTCTCTGACTCCCTCTCTCACTTACAGGAATCTTTATGATTACACTGGGCTACCCATATAATTAAAGGACAATCTCCAGTTTCAAGATCCTCAGCTTAATGAAATCTGTGAAGTCCCTTTTGCCATGTGAGATAAACATTCACAGGTTCTGGGGATTAAGACATAGACTCACTTGAGGAACCATTATTCTGCCTACCACAACTACGTAGTTATATCAGCCCCCTGATCAAACGCTTTCAATGGCCAAAAGCAGACAGAGACATCAGAAGAAAACTACAGAATATATCTTTTATACAAAGACACAAAAATCCTCAACAAAATACTAGCAAACCAAATCTAGCAACACACAAAAAGGATTATACACCATGACCAAATGAGATTAATCCCAGGAATGCAAGGTTGGTTTAACATTCAAAAATCAATCAATGTAATTCAGTAATGGAATGAAAGAAAAAACCCACACAATCATCTCAATAGAGAAAACGTTCAACAAAATCCAACATTTTTTCACGATAAAAATACTCAAATTAGGAACAGAAGGGAACTTCCTCAACCTGATAAAGGCATCTATGAAAACCCACAGCTAGCAACATCATACTAATCTTAATGGTGAAAGACCAGATGCTTTCCCTTTAAGATCAAAAACAAGACAAGGATGTCTGCTTTCACCACTTTTATTCAACTCTGCATTGGAGGTTCTACTCAGGGCAACTAGGCAAGAAAAAGAAATAAAATAAAAAGATTGGAAAGGAAAAAAACTATTTTCATCATCTTGGATGTAGAAAATCCTAAGGAATCCACTAAAAAAGTACTAGCTAATAAACAAGTTCAGCAAGGTTGTAGATTAAAAGATCAATGCACAAAAATCAGTTGTATTTATATACTAGCAATGAGCCACCTAAAAATGAAATTAAGAAAATATCATTCACAATAGCATCAAAAAGGATAAAATACTTAGGAATAAATTCACAAAAATAAAAGGCATGTACACTGAAAACTACGGATATAAATCACTGCTGAAAGAAACTGATCTAACGAAGGATGACCTAAATGAAAGGAACAGAATTGAGTGTCCAGAAGTAATTCCTTACACTTATAATCAATTGATTTTCAACAAAGGTGCCCCAGAAAATTCAACGAGGAAAGAATAAAATTGGAGGAGTACCAAAAAAATTGCTGTTCACAGCAGCATTATTCAGAATAGCCAAAAAGTGGAAACAGCCTAAATGCCCATCAGCTGAGGAGTGGGTAAATAAAATGCAGTAGGTCCATATAATGGAATATTATTTGTCAATAAAAAGGAACAAAGTACTTATACTTACTCTAACATATACCTTATATACATGATGCTAAGTGAAAGAAACCAGTCATAAAAGGCCAGGTATTGCATGACTCCATTTATACGAAATTTCCAGAACAGGTAAAACCATAAAGACAGAAAGTAGATAGTGGGTGCCATGGGCTGGAGGAGGAGGAATTGATGAGTGGCTGCTAAAGGGTGCGGAGTTTCTTTGGGGATGATAAAAATGTTCTGAAGTTAAGATAACACAACTGTGAATATACTAAAAACCATAAATGAGTGGATTTTATGGTGTGTGAATTTTATCTCAATAAAGTTGTTCGGGACTTCTCCAGTGATGCAGTGGTTAAGACTCCGCGCTCCCAATGCCCGGGTTCGATCCCTGGTCAGGGAACTAGATCCCACATGCATGCCACAATTGAGAGTTCTCATGCCACAACTAAGAAGCCCACCTGCCCCAACTAAGACCCGGTGCAACCAAATGAATAAATAAATATAAATATTTTTAAAAAAAGGACTTTAAAAAACAAACCAAAAAATAAAGTTGTTTTCTTAAGTCCAAGATATTCAATTCATGTGCAAACCCACTGGTGAACATAATAAATTGTCTCCAAGTAGTCTGGAAAGAAAATATGAACATAAAATATCTTCTAAGAACACATATATTTTTCTTTGTATGTTACATTTAACATAGAGATAAACTATGGAGCATGATCACATGAATGCTCTATGATAGAAAGGTATATGACTTTAATTAACACGGCATGGTTAAAAATAAATACATAAAATGAACAGCCTGTTTAAACACCATTAAAAGCTCCTCAGCAGTCACAAAATAAACTCCGCGCACCTTCTTGTGTGCTTTCACAACTAAGCGTCACCCACCTCTTCAGACTTATCTCCCATCACCCCCAACATAAATTCAGCAGGGTCAGACTTTCCATTACCATCCTTCCCTGCTCACTGAACAACATGCTCACTGCCACTCATCCCTCTACCATCTGGTCTGTGTCTTGAACAAATTCTGAGAATTTTTCAGCCAACGAAATGACCCTTAATCTTCAAGACCTGACTGAAATCCTGTCCATCAAAAAAGGTTTTTTCACGTCTCCAGACCATACCAACCCCAAACCCTCCAGCATCTCGCAAGTCTAACTATCCATACCTCTAAGCCAGCTCCTCACCAAACAGGCACTTTCCACCACTCTGATTCAGATAATTCACTCTTACAACATTTTTAAAACACACACACACACACACACACACACACCTAGAATTTAGTTTTTCCAGCCTCGATTCATTCATTTATCCATTTCATCTTATAATTCCCTCACTTTAGGGAGATGATACATCAGCTTTCACCCAGATTCTTAAAGTAAATAGCACTTTTGCCAATGAAAGAGTGCCACCTAGTTGTGGCACAGGGTAACTGACCATGGCAGTAGGAAGCTCTACATACTAGTTTTACAGAAATGCACTGTACGTAAAAATAAGCCGGAGTATCATTTGGCAGGGCAATGCAATTATTTTATACACGCATCTTATCACCACGATCAGTCTATCTCACAAGTCTTACGAGCATTATTTGTTCTGAGCTCAGTGCCATGCATTATTATCATTTAATATTTACTAAATCAAATTCAATTTCTTAAGTGTATTAGGCCAATAAATTCATGTGTAGACGGTTAAAAATTCCTTTGATAATCACATGAGAGCATTTTTTGAGTTTATCATAAGAATTAAACAGCAAAAGTTAAGTATAAAATGAAATCTTGCGATTTACTCACATATAATGGAGCTTGTTGTGGATTAAGTTTCATGACCTAGGACACTGAAACAGAAAAGGGAGAAATAAATGAGAATAAAATTAAAAGTTATCGTCAAAAATCTAAAACCTTCCAAAAGTCCTAGATGTCAAGCAAGGTTACAAAAGCACAATCAAAAGTCTGAGATTACTGAATGCCCGGCTTTCCTTAGAGGTTTGGGGAGGCAAGAAGGTCAAAGATTGCAGAATGCCTTGTAGCCCCGATTCCATCCTTTCAAGTGGGGAGAAAGATTTTCTGATTGAAAAATAAAGACAAAAGGCTTCACTGTCATAGAAGAAGTTTCAACAACAAAACCAACAGGATATTAAAATCAGTTACCAAAGCAAGAACAGCGTGTGTGCAGTTATACTTTTACATAATCCCCCAAACTCACATAATGCTACCTAACCAGGGATGCCCCCCAGTCTCACTGGGGCGCTTAGGGTAGAAGGGTTCGGCAGACCACTAGAAAGCCCTCTTCCTCTCAACCTTCCTCTCAGAGAAGGGGGGCTACTGCTGGCCTCCAACAGCTAGAAGTTGTCACTTTCCTCAAAATTAATAGCTGGATTCCCTGTGGTTACCTGCACTAAATGAATTCTCACAAAAATCTTAGGAAGAACTTTAGAGGAGACTTCCAGCATTACATAATACATTTGTGAATATTGAGAATAGCATGTTCTTAAAAGTTTAACTTGGTAATTTGACCAGGATTTCCTCTAAGCCAAAATGATCATCGTCCAGTATTGTGTACTTCAGAAGGGCAGCTCTTTTGCCAAATACAATGAATTTGAGAATAAGCTGATCCCATCTTCACAAGAGTCAGAGAAGCAGACCCAAGTGATTTCATTATAGTCAACTTCAAGTGTCTTACCCATGATAGGGGACTGGATTAAATTATTATCCAGCAAAATAAAAAACAACAGTACAGGAATGTCATTCATACATGCAAAAAAAGATAAAATCCCATATGTGGTATTATACCAGACCAGATCACAAAAGCGTAACAATTATCTGAAATCCCAACAGCATAAACCGGAGGTTATCCAAGACCAAATTTTAGAATAAAAAGCAATGCCTCAGCAACCGTGCATAACTCCAATAACAGAATCCTCTCAATATTAAAATTCTCACAAATCTGCCAGTTTGGTCAGGCTGTGTGTGTCTGAGGATCAAGGCTCACCCAAAAAAAAAAAGTTAACACACACCTGTGGAAAAAAAAATCTATAACCAGGCTCCTAAGCATAATCACCTCCAACCAGCAGGCCACGGGTTTCACTGTGTTCTGCTGGAAGACATGCTCACAGCCAGGAAGCCCCCGCAGTGACTGACCACCTCCCTGCCTGCCCCGTTCATCCTCTGGTCTACCAGAGGATTGTAAGAGACTTCCCAGCTCAGGGCACCCTTTCCTTTCTGCCGGCCTTCATTTAATGGTTTTGTACCCATAGGTGCTAAAAATCACCCACAAAAAAATCCACACTGAAAACCAAGCTTGAGAAATGTAGCAATAACCAATGCTTTTAGTAGAAAAATAGAGATTTCCTGGCCATCAGATGCAAATAGCAAGCATAGATTAAAAAAAGAAAGACTGAAGATTGAGTACTTTCTCAACGCATTAAATATCCATTTAATTTAAAATTAAGCTCCCTGTGCTCACTGGTCTTTTAATCAGCTTTCCAGGTCGTATTCAGACTTACCTGGGACAAAAACTAAAAGAACCTATAAATTTCTGAACCAATTTGCCTTAACTAACTTCTGAAGTGTTCCTGTCATCCCAAGCAGAAGAAATATCAGGGGAAACCAAAACAGGAATTAACACT
This sequence comes from Globicephala melas, assembly GCF_963455315.2. Classification (NCBI taxonomy): domain Eukaryota; kingdom Metazoa; phylum Chordata; class Mammalia; order Artiodactyla; family Delphinidae; genus Globicephala; species Globicephala melas. The sequence continues at coordinate 41,463,851 of NC_083315.2, forward strand.
TTGTAATCCATAAGGTTTGGAGAAATCCACAGAGACAAACTAGTGACTTCACAGCCCTCTGATGCTTCTTGATTTGCCAAAAAACCTAGAATGACGTGTATAAGGACCACAAACATCAACTTATCTGATGTTCCCACTGCATTTGACGAAAGATCTGGTGAAACTCACTTGGCTCTAAGGGCTGATGCCATCTCAACTGTCTGCAATCATGAACTTGCCTAAACTTATTTCAAAGCCAAACCCATACAAGTTATTCTGATATGAGGATTAAAGAGGGACGACAAAGTGTCTGTCCACTCACACTGGTCAAAGGCACAGGTCATTGTTGTGTTGGCAACACAGCCGTTGAAAGAATACATCTGTCAAAAGTCATAGAGGGGCTTCCCTGGTGGCGCAGTGGTTGAGAGTCTGCCTGCCAATGCAGGGGACACGGGTTCGAGCCCTGGTCTGGGAAGATCCCACATGCCATGGAGCAACTGGCCCCGTGAGCCATAATTACTGAGCCTGCGCGTCTGGAGCCTGTGCTCCGCAACAAGAGAGGCCGCGATAGTGAGAGGCCCGCGCACCGCGATGAGGAGTGGCCCCCACTTGCCGCAACTGGAGAAAGCCTCACACAGAAACGAAGACCAACACAGCCATAAATAAATAAATTAAATTAAAAAAAAGTCATAGAGGTAATGACCCCAGAAGCACAGGATTGGTAAATTCACATTGCCTTTAGGCTTCTTCAATGCTGACACACCAGGGGAAAGCGAGGACTAACATTTATAGAGCTTTATATCCAATATAATTTTTAATCCCCATAAAAAGATATTTTCTCCCATTTCATTGGGAGGGAAAAGTTCTTTCAATGATTAAATTATTTAATATCAACATCAAGAGGTGGAAGAACCCAGTTTCAAATCCCGTCTGACGCCACAAATTGACTTGCCCTACGTCTAGCCCTCATTCTACAAGCAATACAGACTCTCTTTGACTTTGTTAATTCAACTGTCACTGGGCGTCTCCCATGTGCCAGGCACCGTACTCAAGGCACTGAGAGTACAGAAGCTTCACAGAGCTTATTCTAGGAGTAACACAGATAAATAAAGCATTAAAATAAACGGTTTTCAGAGAGTGATTAGTGAGTGCTATTGAGAAAAATAAAACAGGGAAGAGGGAACAGGAAATGAGTAGGATACAGTTTTAAATATGGTGCTGAGGGGAGGCCTCTGTGAGGTGACTTTTACCCAAAAAATGAAAGAGATTAAGAAAGCTAGTAATACAGATAATAGATGAAAGACCCTCAAACTGGTCCTAAAACTGAAAACTCAGAGTCGCGATGCTAAACCATCGAAAACTTGCTACGTATAATGCCTCAACTTATTTCACACATTTTAAACAAACTTACTTTACTTACTTGAGAGCTGTGTTCTACAAAAAGGAGCATATTACAGGAAGGCAGTCTTTTGGGTCAAAGTAAATGCACTTAAAAATCAACGTATACACCAAGACCAATTTGGAGATCACTGGACTCTGCTTTGCCAACAGAATTTTTATCAAGCTTTCCCAAACGGAAAATTAAAGAAATGCACTATGTCCATCCAATCATTTCATTAAGGAATTTTAAGAGAGAAAACCCTGGAATTTCTTCCTTACCCAATAACTAACTAGTGAGTGACCTTGCACAAGTTCACTGGGTTGCTTCCATGTAACACAAGCACAACATGTGACAGACACAGTGGGACAGTAAAGGCTGCATGCCATTTGAAAGAGACCATGAAGAAAAGGAACTATCAAAACTCAAAGATTTAAATGATGTGATTTTAAGTATGTTCACCAACTCTGCCACTCAGTAGTAACCTGCTACAGTTCTGAGGAGTCATAAATTCAGGGGGTGTGAAATAATTACAAGCACAGTAATTAAGTATTTTTATTCTTTCCACATTTTGCATTTTATTTCAAAATGCTCAAAGGAAAACCAAATTTAATAGTTTGCTATTGTATAAATGTCACACGTTCACTTTATGTCAAAACAAGAGTCAACCAATTTTAATGCAACTGTCTCAATTATATAAATCTACACACTCCCACAACACCCCCATGCAAGAAGTCTCAGGGTGCTGCTGATTATGATTAGACTTTGTGCTGATGATCCCTTCTTGCACTTTAACATAAACTATCACCATAGGGTGCAATGCACAAACCATCATCAGGATGTACACCAGTTTTGTACCAACATTAACAGTAGCAAAAGTTTTGGAATATTTTGCAATTCACTCTACCTGAAAATGACTGTGTAGAAACTCAGTCACTATACAGGATCACAGAGAAACTCAAGCAAGAAGTGATACGCCTGTTTGATTAGTTTGGGGGAAGTAAAGGAAAGAAAGCACTTCCACCAACCAATGTGCCTGAGCAAACGAATGCAAAACCTTAGAAGCTACAAAAAAAAAAAAATTTACACACCTAAATAAAACTTGGTGTCCACAACAGGTGTCAGCAAACATTTTTGTAAAGAGCCAGATGGTAAATATTTTAGGCTTTGCAGGTCATATGGTCTGTGCTGCAATATGTAAATGACTTGGGTGGGTCCATGTTCCAATAAAACTTTATTTACAAAAAGAGGAAGAAGGCTAGATTCAGCCAGTGGGCCACAGAATGCCAACTCCTGGTCAAAAACTAAAAAAAATACCTCTTAATAATCCGAAGAAGGACTATGCCCTCACTCAACAGTTTTATATGTCTCAAAGAATATTTTCATCTAAAAAACCACTTCTCAATACAGGAAAGGCATAGGGTGTGGCACAATATTCTCTAGATGAGAAATCAGATTAAATGGGTAGGCATCCAAGTTCTTTACTAATAAACTGTATGAGCAAGTCACTTAACTTGTCTGAGTCTCAGCCTCCTTATGTGTAGAAAGGGCATAGTAACTGCTGCCTATATTATGGAGTTGGTGTAAGAATCAAAAGCAAGGGCCAAGTACTAATGTAGAATATGTCTCCAGGGTATACTGTGTGAATAGAGTGAGATGCCAAACAGTACGCATAGTATCCTCTTTTTGTGTAAGAAAGGGGGAAATAAGAACATATATTCATGTTTGCTACTATCTGCATAAAGAAACACTGGAAGGATACATTAGAAACTAATAAAACTGGATATGAAAGGTGAGGGTCACAGGGTAGAAGAGGATGTGGGTGGGAGAATGACTTCTTAATAAATCTTTTTATATTGAATTGAAAAAAAGAAAAAGCGCCAAGTAAAGCACTTAAGCACACTTGCCAGGCACAGAGTAGAAGCCACTGTTCCTTCTTCCTGGCAGAGTTTCTGGGTCTCAGTGGAGACTACCACATAAAATACTTTGAAAAGTATAAATGGTTAAATGAAAGGCTTCAGGTAGCAAGAGATGCATTTCTGTCTTAAAACACGTTGGTGGGTAAAGTAGAATTGCAAAATATAACAAAATAACCACAGAAAAGGATCTGGAGGAACAAATACCAAAATGTTAAATGTATGTATTTCTGGGGATTACAGGGAATTTTCATTCCTAAATTATCAGTTTCTTAATTATAACTATTCAAACAATGAACAGATATTACTTTTGCAATCAGAAAGGAAACATTACACACAGCACATCTGGTTTAAGTCCCTGGTCATTCAGTGTATCGCAACTGACCTAGAAATGAGTAAAAATACCTTTTTTTTCCTAAATGAAAACACTGAATAAATCTACAATCCTTACTAAAGGTCCCTGGAGCTAATAAAAGCAAAGCAATTAAAACAAGAATGTCTGCACCCATACGTTTGTAAACTTAAACCAAACTCACTATTCTGTAGCCACAGCCACACAGTACACTAAACAAGCCTTTAACAGGTGCTCCACCCTTAACGAAATGCCCAAGGGGAGGTGGCGGGAGGGGGAGCAAATCACAGGCCCCCCTCAACACCGTATCAGGTAATTATACTGCAGGCTGCAAACTCCCTTGAACCTGTGAGCGTGGAGATCTCAGCCCATTTCCTAAGGACCAGCTGTCTGTCTCTGACAAACCTATCACTTCAATTGGTTTTTGCAAATGATTTTTGTCATCCACAACAGGAAAGCTTCTAAATCCACAAAAAAGATGTGCAGCCCCCAGTATCATTAGGAGGAGGACAGCTGTTTGGGACACAGCCAAGTGTAAACAGAGTATTTTTACCTGCAGGGTACTTCCATGGCAAAATGTGCTTCAAATGAATTTCCCTGGCCAGAGACCCTGCTAAGACTGGGCTACAGTAAACCCTTCGAAACCCACAAACATTTGGGGCGAGGGTTAACATGGAAATGACAATGCATACTCTGGATTCTTGCAAAACAGTCAACATTCAGGTCTTCCTCAAGGAAAATAACAAGATCCAAAGACTCCTTCCTTCATTCCTAAGGAGTCTGGGCTGGTGGCTATAAACATGTTATGAACTGGTTGAGGGTGGGAGCCAGGAATTCTGAACAACAGAAAAAGAAGCACAGTACAAAGAGCAGACAGATTCTTCCTGGGGAGGATGTCAAGTTATACAAAAAATATAGAACACTACATGTACGAAATACATTTCCTGAATTAGGGACTGAGGAAATCCTACAGAAGCCTCATAAATGTCCAAGTTCTTCTGAGATGCACTGAGCTTCCCTGGTAGCGCAGTGGTTGAGAGTCCGCCTGCCGGTGCAGGGGACACGGGTTCGTGCCCCGGTCCGGGAAGATCCCACGTGCCGCGGAGCAGTTTGCTCTAAGCAGTGATTCTCAAATCTTAGTGCACATGAGCATCCACTGGAGCCTTCTTAAATAATGCCGACTCTTGCCTGGTCCCCTCCTCCCACTTCCACCATCAGAGTCCAAATCAGACCAAACCTTGTGATGTTTCTGCTTTGAAATCATGGCCCACACTTTTGGAAACAATGGTGTTAAGATCCATAACACATGTCTGATTCTCTCACAGCACAGTAAGCCTTGCTCTGTCCCACCGTCTCATGACACAGTACTTACTACACACCAAGAAAAAAGCAAAGCACTAGTCGGAATTGGGGTGAGATGGGAAGAGGGGCCTAAAGCAGGTAGTCAGGACATGAAAAGAACGAAGAATCTAACAAAGTGCAATACTCACAGTAAAACAAAAGGATTCAGCAAACTAAGACAAAACCCAAACAACAAAACACTAACACCCACATTCGCTCATTTAATTTCTTCTTTATCAGTGCTGCATTACCCAATAGGCAGAATGATCCTGAACTTAGGGCAAACATACACACGCAAAGTAATTATCGTGGAATAAAAAAATCAGAACTCTTTCCACGATAATTAATTAACTAATTAAAATAATTAAGAAATTAAACTTAATTTTAAAACTCTGACTTTCTTACACTCATCTTAGAGCTTGTTCTAAAATTCATAAGGGAGAGTACACCATAGTCTTTTTAGAGCTTAAAGCCTCCTTTTCTTTATATATGTATATAATTTCTGCCTGGCACATAAAGACTCAATAATGGGAGATAATCTCATATTTCTGAGCCCTTAGAATATTCCATGTACAGCTGGATGCTGAGCTTTAGGGATAAACACCACGTGGCTGGTACCAATTTCATAAGTGACACATATTAAGTAACCAGGTAATTTATAGTACAATATGATTAAGTGCAATAATAAAAATTTTACAAGGATCAGGAAGGACCTATAAACTCTCTAGAAGGTGGAGGCCCAGACACAGCTTACTGGAAGAGGCCAACCCTGAGGCAATTTTCACCAAGTGGACATAGAAGTGTAGTGCAGAAAAAACTGCATAACCAAAGACAAGACAGCACAGTAAGTTCTTAAGAACAATACAGAAGAAATGAGAAGTGCAAGCAGGGGATGATGGGAGAAGTCAGGAGAGGCACTCATGTAAATTCACATGCCTAAAAGCTGCTTGGCCTCAGAAGCCAAGGAAGGAAGACAGAGAAAATATACAAACCAGTGGACACAGCTCTAGCCTAAAGAAATTATGGTCATACGATGGCACTGGCATCAACAAATCTCTGCTTTGTTTTTTCATTTTCTTTTCTTTCCTTTCTTTGTCACCTCTCTTTTTTTAAAGCTCAGACTCAAATGTCGGATCATACACAACTGCAGGTTCAAAGATTCATTAAAAAGTTTCACTGGAAGGTAATCATGTAGCCTAAACTCAAACCCAGACAGAGCAAGTATCTGTTGTGGGTTCCAACCAGTAAGGTCAGGCCAGAACCTCACCATGGCTTTCCTGAGGTGCAGCAAGCAAAGGCTGGCTTCCCAATCAATTTCCACAGGCCCTGGGATCCTCATCCCAAACTCTAGCCAAATCCTGTCAGCCATGGAACTCTATAAACGCGGTCTCAGAAGCAGCCCACGTTACCCTCCTTCCCCAAGTAGGAAACACTGCCAGTCTACCTGCCTCTGCTTGTAGATATGAGTGCCAGGGCCTTATCACCTTGAGAAAATCTCTCCATGCTCCATTTGCACCTCTGACTCAACCTTCCTAAAATGCTTCTTTCGTTCTGCAGCTTCCTCTCTGCCTACATAGTAGTATGCAATCACATAGCAAGGTTCTTTGGGGGCACCAACCTCTTTTCTTTAGGAAGTTCTAGGCGGTAGCACTAAGATCTGCCTTGCTTCAAGAAATGGAGGGAAAAGCCTAAAAATAAGATGTGATCACAGTTTTGGGAACACATTTAACCCATCTTAGTTCTTCTAAAGGTGGAGCCCTGCACCCTAGGGCTCATAAGCCCAGGTGCTGCATCCACAGACACACATGGGCAGCTTAGGACTGGCAGCTGCCAACAGAGAGATTAATAAGCTCACTACATTTCCTCTGCAAAATATTCAATATCATATTTATTTTACACCAACTCTCTATAAGCCACTTTGATAATAATGAAGATACTAAAGGAACAGATGACTGCACAGTGCCCATCTAGATTGGGGAAACAACCTTCTAGCATTTAAGAATTCTTGGCGGTGGGGGGGGGGGGGAGGCAGGTCCGAGAGGGAGGGGATATATGTGTACATGTAGTTGATTCACTTCATTGTACAGCAGAAACTAACACAACATTGTAAAGCAACTATACCCCAATTTAAAAAAAAACAAACAATTCTTTAGCAACCCCTCACAGAAGAATGTAAGGCTAAAACTGAGAATGGCAATATAATTCAGAGAAGGAGAGAGACAGACTTGGATTTGAGTTGTTAACTCTTGCACTTCTGGCTGCATACCCTGGACAAGTTATTTAACTGCCAGGCTTTATTCTCATGTGTAAAATGGGGGAGTAAAAGATGTGTGTAAAATGTTTATACAGTACTAAGCAACAAGAAAGTACTCAATAAATTAAGTTTCTGTTCTTACTGCCTGGAATGAGTTATGTGATTAGCCATCTCAGCACTCACCTTGCATCACATTCAACTACTCCATCCTAATCACTGCTTATGTCTAATTCTAAATAAAGGGCACTGATGAGGGAAACGGGGACCCCAACAGATACAGTGCTCTACTAAATATGCCCTTTACCTTTGGTGAACTCTCAGTGGCCATCCAGGCTCCCCCTCACTACCCCTTCTGATGTCTCTGCATAGTGTTCAGTGCATTATCTATGCGGCCTAATTTAGCACTCCTCTCCCCTACCCCATACCCTCCCTTCCACTCAGCTCCTACACACACCATCTGCATGCACCATGCTCAGTCCAGTCCTCACTCTTTTGCTCAAGATAATGCCTTCCACCTTGCTGATAAGCTAATCTATACAATCAGCAATAAGTCACACACTGGGTTTTATTTCGCTTTTACTTCTGTGCTTACCTTTTCTCCTTAACTTGTTTATTCCAGCCCACCACACCCGTATATGTCTTCTGTAGCACTCCTCCACACCACTACTGCTCCTGTTGCAGCATCTGGCATGGTACTGAGCACCCAATAAACACTAAAGAAATACCTGATTGACATGAACATCAGAGACAGAAATTAATCAGCTTTTCCACACTGTTTGATGGTAAAGGATCCACAGCTATAAGAACAAAAATCAATCTTACCAAAATATCTAAGGTCAGTCTAGTCCCAGAAGGCTTACCTAGTAGCTTATTAAGAAATCCAGCCTGGATCAATTTGCTTGATTGGCCAGAGACGTAACAGAGACCAGAGTGGGGGAATTCAGCATCATTTAACTGGACAACAACCCCAAAGTAAAGGGGAGGGAGGGCAAAGAGCTGCTTAACACCATACTTAGGCTCTCGCATGATGATTGGTACTTCAGGGAAGAGGAACACTTGCACATGTTATTTCAATCCTCTTTTGGTGTTTTACACAGGCTTGTGGTTTCCTGCAAAAATAGTTTCTGCTGCTTTGCAGAGACCTATATAGAGAACAAAACTCCAAATGGCTATTCCACAGGTGAGAATTTTGCCACCAGCTGTATCCTGTTATCCAAAGGAAACGGAACTGTAAGCTGCCAGGAGGTCCAGATACAGGAGAGCAAGACCATAAATTCAGTAAGTGCTGACAATCTTATCCCTATGGTAATAAGTATAAACTTTAAATTTAGAAAAATTCACACACAGCTGTGTTTTATGTAAATTAACCTCAGCAGGGGTTAAAAGGGACATCCTGTAAAGAGACTGCCAAATTCAAGCCTTATACTTCCTTCATCCTCCCCAACCTCTATCATCCAAAAAGCAAGCAATCCAATGGGCTAAACCAATTATAAACTATTTGGAAAGACTAAATATAGGCAAGTGGGCGCTCACACAAATGTAGACATTACGAAGCTGGATGACCTAACCTGGACAAATCCCAAGGCCTGGAGTGGCTACTTGGTTAGAAATTATTTCACAGTGACACAAAGCCCACCTTCTTGGTCACATTACATGACAAAAGCACTATCACATCATTCCCACAAGTGGCAGGCAGAAGAGGTATTAGAAACAGATGCTAGGAATGTCAATGTTAGCTTTTAAATTGTTAAAATGGTTCTCATATCTCAAGGATAAATATTGCCTTCAATGTTATTCTCCAGTAGTATGTCTTTAACATTTTGAGAACAATGGTATTTGAAAACATGAGAGGTGGACTTTTTTTTTTAAACGATCTCAAAATTGGAGGGAAAGTTTTAAACAACAAAGACTTCAGGAAAAAGAAATTTGTATATTTCATAATTAAATGAAAATTCTACAAAGTCAAAGAAACTCCAGTATTTTCAGCAGCCCGCTATTAGAGGTTTTTGGGTTTTTTTAAGTATTTATTTATTTTGGCCACGCTGGATCTTAGTTGTGGCACGTGGGATCTTCGTTACTGCATGCGAGATCTTCTAGTTGCAGCATGCGGACTTCTCAGTTGTGGCGTGCATATGGGATCTACTTCCCTAACCAGGGTTCGAACCCAGGCCCCCTGCATTGGGAGCGCATAGTCCCACTGGACCACCAGGAAGTCCCTGTTAGGGTTTTTTCAAATATTACTTTATTAACTTCTTAAGCGAAAAATTTCATTTTAAAAGGAGATTTTCTATTCATAAAGCATCCCTGGCCTGAGTTATCCGTTAGGGAGTCATTTAGTTTTTATATCATACAATGAGCAGAGAGTATTTTTTAAAATTACTGATAAACTTAGTTTAGGTAGAAACAACTAGGTCCAGTCAACTAAAAGCACACGAAAATCATCACCCCTACATCTAACGATCTAGATGCCATACAGAACCATAACAAACTATACAGAACCTGTGATAATGTGATTAGCAGTTTTAGCAGAGAATTTAGCTACTTAAAAACCAAAATGTATCCGTGTTCTGACATAACAGAACTGTTTCTCACCCTCTCACTATATGGGAAAGGTCTCCCTCAGTAATCTCTCCTCCAAGTCACACTGAAGGGGAGTCTAAAGGAAACACTCTGCACTCATAGCGTCCACGGTAGAGGAGGAAGTGCCTATGCATTTTGAAAATGGTGACTTACAAGAGTTGCCGCTAACTGTTTGGATGTTAATAAAGACAATTCACTTTCAATTAGGACATACAGCTTCACAAAACAAACACAAATGTTTGACAACACTAAAGTAAAGAACTGGTAAGATTATATCTCAACTGAATCGAAAATCACCTACAACGTGTTCTGCAAATTCTGCTAACTTGATCAATTCACTGAAAAATGGTTTAAAAATAATGATTCAAAAGGCAGCTTTCCATCAAATTATTAAAAGGTTATTGCCCGGCTAAATTTGGGTGATATTACACTTGTTCTGGATTTAGAAATAACAGAGTTACGAGAAACTTTAGAGGTTATTCCCAGAATTTCAAATTTTCTGAATTCCTCTTAATAGGAAACTCTTAGAGGATCACATATACTAATTTTCTTTTTTCTTTTTTCGCGGTACGCGGGCCTCTCACTGTTGTGGCCTCTCCCGTTGCGGAGCACAGGCTCCGGACGCGCCGGCTCAGGGTCCATGGCTCACGGGCCCAGCCGCTCCGCGGCATGTGGGATCTTCCCGGACCGGGGCACGAACCCGTGTCCTCTGCATCGGCAGGCAGACTCTCAACCGCTGCGCCACCAGGGAAGCCCCCTAATTTTCCATTTCTTATTGTATCAGTTATTAATTTCCCTATTTGAACTAAGTTAAAACATATGATCGTTGCTTTAAAACATTTAGCATTTCTAGCTATGTGTGAGTAGATAAGTGGCACATAACAGAAATGCATAATGATGAACTGTTTCAAGTAAATGTGGAAACAGACAATATTACTATGCACATGAAACTTCAAATACTTAATATATTTAGAATATACAAAAAAATATAGCTACAGAAAGTCAGGCATCTGCTACACAATACCCTTTCCTTTAAAACGACAATATTTCAAAATACAAAAAATATATATAGGTGTTTCATAAAATAAATGTTATCAAAGAATGACCCAAGTGCTAATAATTTGGTCATAATGAACACTTCAGTTGGCTACTTTTTCTGAAAATCTTTACAATCAAAAAGTCAATTGGGGGCTTCCCTGGTGGCGCAGCAGTTGGGAGTCCGCCTGCCAATGCAGGGGACACAGGTTCGCGCCCCGGTCCGGGAGGATCCCACATGCCACGGAGCGGCTGGGCCCGTGAGCCATGGCCGCTGAGCCTGCGCGTCTGGAGCCTGTGCTCCACAGGAGAGGCCATAACAGTGAGAGGCCCGCGCGCCGCAAAAAAAAAAAAAGTCAATTGGAACTTATTTGCAAAGCAGAAATAGAGAACAAATTTATGGTTAGTTACCAAGGGGAGAAGTGGGGGCGTGGGATGAACTGGGAGATTGGGATTGACATATATACACTACTATACATAAAACAGATAACTAATGAGAACCTATTGAATAGAACTCTACTCAATGCTCTGTGGTGACCTAAATGGGAAGGAAATCTAAAAAAAAGAGTGGATATATGTATACGTATGACTGATTCACTTTGCTGTATAGCAAGAAACTAACAACATTGTAAAGCAGCTATACTCCAATAAAAATTAATTAAAAAGTAAAAAAAATTTTTTTTAGTAAACTAATTTAGGGGAAAAAGAGTAAAGATTTCCAGGCATACTGTCCCCAAACTGTTGCTTTGCAGGTTTTGTTAACTGGGAATGAGGGTGGGACTGAAGAACAGGTACCTGTATGTGTGTCTTCCAAGAGTCCAGGCTGTCCAGAAAGCAATTCGATGTGGAAGGGATGACGAAGAGAAGATGTAAAGGATGCAAACAAAGGTATGTGAAAGGCAGCAAGAGGAAATAATTCAATTCAGCAAGTATTTGCGTGTGTACTCTAGACAGAGACTGCGGATAGAACAACAAACTATAAATAGTCCAAATAAACTCTCCTGAGAGCTCTGTGATCTTGGCTTTCTGATTCTCCACATAAATTAAACAGGCCCACAGAGGTCCCACCCCCACTGCAGCAACAGTTGGTTCAGTGCTGGATTTGTCACACACAGTTAGAAGACGGCCAGAACTCAGACTGCGCCGAAAGAATGAAAAGCCACGGTTGCTCCTAAGATCTGTGGTGGAAGATAGAAGAGGCAACACCTTCAACATGCCCCGCCAACTGATGAATGGATGAACTGCTCTGACCAGAGTAAGAGGAGCACCCAGAGGAGGGCACTGAAGTCTGAGCCCTTGCCAGCTGTAAGACCTTTCTCCTCTGCATGAAGCAGCTGGTAGTCACGGGTCTCTGAGAACCACTGTGGGTCAATCAAAAGTGGGCAGCTCTTCGGTACAGTAATGACACAGAGTAGATGTTCTATACACTTTGTCTTTCACTGGCACAAACCCAGCCAGGCAAACCTGACTTGGGACAACCAACAAGAAAAAAACAATAATGCAAGATGGAAAAGACTGGGAAACAGAATCCTTACTCCTTACTTGCAGCAACAGCAGAATCCTTGAGAAACAGAGGCCACTCAACTAACCACTAGTTTGGAAACTTAGAGTTAAAACCTCAGTGATATGAATTCTCCTTCTAAGTGACTTGAATAAAATGAAAAAGGTGTTTTCAGCTATCAAACTTGGGCTCAGCAACAGCTGACTTCGTGGCTGGCTCTCCATCAGCAGGAAGTAAAATGGTGAAAACCACAAGCCAACAGTCTCAGCACCTACCCCATGAGGTAAAAGCTCATAGGTCAATTTTTTTTCATAGTTTTAAAAATATATTCCTAATTCCTCTTTCTTTCCCTCTGTTGCCCTCCCCAAGTGCCAGTACAACCAAACTAAAGATCGCATTCTAAAACAACCTCCAGAGGCATTTTAAAAAGAACAAAACGGCCCCAGTACCTACTACAGGAAAAAGCTAAACAAAGATGAAGGATAAAGACTGACTGCCGGCTCTATCCCACATTCCCCTCACCCTCCCCAATGTGACACATGGCATTATCTATGGAGAGACCTAGTCATTTTCTAGCTCATATGTTTGCATAAAAATAGGAACACTGAATGTTCAGAGAAGAGAGTAAAAGGATTATCAACTAGTTCCAATTTTACCAACTGATCTCATCCTCTTGTTACAAGCTGCTTCCTGGCCTCTGAAATCCATTTCTGAAATTCAACCAAGGGCATTTTTTAAAAAGTATTCCTTCCTCCCTCGCTCTCTCTCTCAAGCATACACTGGAAATACACTGGGTGGTAAACAAGCGCTCACTGGCTTTCAGAATTCATACTCACCAAAAATGTGTATATACCTCACTGACAGGTACATCATAGCCTCCTATTTCATTCCTCAGTGGGTGTTCTTCTCATTCTTCAACCAAAAGGCAAACATCGTAATTCTACCATCCTAACATCCTACAGCTTATCAGCTATGAAGACATAACGACTACCAACATCATCTTCACTGCCACTTATAGAAGAGTTTTCTTAATCTGTTCCAGGCACCTTGCTAATCCTCACTTAATCTATTTTACAAATGAAGAGATTCATGGTTAAAGTTAAGTAACCTGGATAAGGTCCCACAGTTAGTAAATGGTGGGAGCCAAAATCTGAACCCAGACCTTAACCCTTAGAATACTACACTGCTGCCTCTCCTACTCTGTAGGAAGCCTCATGACCTCCATTTCTTATTCTGTGAATGGAAGGGGTTGGAGTAGGTAATCATGAAAGTTCCTTCCATCTCTAGCACATCATAATTCCACGTACAGAAACAATGGGTACCTTAGGTATATAAACAAAGGAGGAAAGGTGATTGATTTTGTGAGCTGGGAATTAAACACAGTGAGGATGAGAAGAATTTCAATGGAAAATGCTTAGTGGAGGAAGCAGCATTTCACTAATTAAAGACCGAAGGGTGAGAAAGAAGACAAAGACATGCTTGTGTAGAGCTTCTCTGTAGACTAATTCATCTGTTTCATCTCCCACCAAACTGAACCATTTTAGACTACTTTACAGAGGTGCCCTATTCTCTTTTTCCAAAGTAGTAGGCAATGGCCTACAGAAAAAGTCAGCTGCGTAATAAAAACAAGTAATGCAACTCAACAGACCAACATGTTCCTACCCACATCCAAATGGAAATGTTTACAAGCTTGATAATCAGCTGGGGAATGGACAGACTCCCTTCTACACAAACACAGGCTAATGTCCGCCAGCTAAAATCTGCTGCCCAAAAAATTTAGTTGCTGTTACAGGAACTTCTGAGAATGTTTTCTCCTAAATTCTAAAAAAATCTGATAAAGAAAATAATCAAGCTTAAAAACCAATGCCCAAGCTTCAAGAGAATGAACAAGGAGTCTTTCACATTCAAAACTGCAATCAAAGTGAATAACATTTCTGTTGGTACTACATTAAATTTTACAAACTGTAAGTACTAAAAAGAAGTACACCATCCTATCACTTCATGGCACATACTGGAAAGTACATTGGCTTTTCATATAGGTAATCAGCAGTCTTGAAGTGTGCTACTAAATTGGACAGAAAATTAAAAAACAAAAGCAGTTAAAAGCAAGATGGACAGACCAGAGACATGTACTGTGATGTTCCATTATAGACCTTGATGGCTATCCCAGGTCAGAGCAAGGAACAAGTGAAGAATGCAGCCACCCACAGAATGCCTCCCCACCCAGTACAAGAGAAAAAAAGAATACCACAGAGTTGGGGAATCTAAAAACTCAGTTATGGAATCTCCAAGGAGACACTCCTTCTTAGTTGATATTCAGATATGGGCTAACAGCCTCAGGCCTTGAGCTTCAACAAGTAACAGCCAAAAACCCCTCTAAGGGTCAGCATTAGCTGCACTTACCAATCCCAAGACAAGCTCTGCCTTTCATGGACTGCAGTCAAAATGGAACTAGAAGCAAGGAAAACATTTTTTAAATCTTGCCAACCAAATCAACCTATTCCTTTCACTTTCAAAATTTTCAACTCTTGAGTTAGGTTTCCAGTACCTCATTAGAAGATATACACTATGGAAAGTTAACTGGAGATGACCGAAAAAGAGCTCCACTAGTTAAAAAGTCAACAAAAAGGGGCTTCCCTGGTGGCACAGCAGTTGAGAGTCCGCCTGCCGATGCAGGGGACACGGGTTCGTGCCCCGGTCCGGGAAGATCCCACATGCCACGGAGCGGCTGGGCCCGTGAGCCATGGCCCCTGAGCCTGCGCGTCCGGAGCCTGTGCTCCACAACGGGAGAGGCCACAACAGTGAGAGGCCCGCATACCGCAAAAAAAAAAAAAGTCAACAAAAAAAATAAAGACAGATTACCTTGTACTGTAGTAGACTACTGTGCTTACGGATAAGCAATCATAACTGAATAAAATATAAAAAGCTACCATTTGAAGGCACTGGAAGAAGATAAAAGCAGACAGAAAGCTAAAAAAGGAGAAAAGTACTGGGTGAGATTCACTTTTACACTGCTTTTCAACTAAGGTTACTTCCCAGACCACTTGAGACAATAGACAGAACTCAAGCAGAAAGCAGCATTTTTAAAAATCTGCATGTCAGCTTTCCTCAAATCCTTGGTAGACTCCTGAGTTGTACATATACTGAGGAGACTCCAAGATTTCCAACAGAAAGCAAATCTGTGAGGCTGAAAGAACTGATGAGCAGAGAGCAAATTAAAGTGGGAGTTTGAGTCCAATCCAATTAGCTGCCTGCCAGAACAAAAGTTAACATTTTTCTGAAGATAAAAAACAGAGTAGTCTCTAAAACATACCATCCACAATGTGTAGCATACGATAAAAAATTACTAGATACGTGGAATCACATATCTCATTTAACATCTTACTGGATACCTCATTAATAAATGAATTAGCTAAAATCTTCAACACATGTTCATTTTATATTTGAGTAAGATTCATAACTTTAACTCTGAGAAGCCAAAGACAGTATCAACAAATCACATATCTGAAAAAGTACTCATATCCAGGACTTCTAAGGAACTCTTCCAACTCAGTATTAAGAGCCCAACTAAAAATGGAAGAAGTAGACATTTCACTAAATAAGATATATAAATGGCTTAGTAGGCACATAAAAATATGCTCAACATCATCAGTCATTAGGGAACAGGCAAATTAAAACTACAATGAGATGCACATCTATCAGAATCACCTCATATCTATTAAACAACTTGAATTCTTAGCTAAGTTTTATCACAAAGAAAACTCCAGGCCCAGAGAGGATCAAAGTGACAGGTACCAAACAGATAAGGGGAAAAGAATGATATCAATACCAAAAAAATGGAGGGGTGGGGGGATTTTCCAACTTACTTTATGAGGCCAACATTACCCTGATACTAAAACCAGACAAAGACACTACAAGAAAAAAATACAAACCAAACCTCTGATGAACACAGACACAAAAACCATTAACATAATGTTACCAATTCAAATCCAGAAATATGAAAAAGTATAATACACAATGACCCAACTGGGTTTATCCTGGGATACAGTGTTGGCTTATCTTTTGTAAATTAATGGAATTCACCACATTGACAAAATAAAAGAGAAAAATGATACAAATATCTCATTAGATGTAGAGAAAGCATTTAACAAAACTCAATACTGATCCATTGTAAAAAAAAAACTAAGGAGGGGCTTCCCTGGTGGCACAGTGGTTAAGAATTCACCTGCCAATGCAGGGAACAGGGGTTCAAGCCCTGCTCCAGGAAGATCCCATATGCCATGGAGCAACTAAGCCCGTGCGTCACAACTACTGAGCCTGCACTCTAGAGCCCGTGAGCCACAACTACTGAGCCCACGTGCCACAACTACTGAGCCCACATGCCACAACTACTGAAGCCCGCACGCCTAGAGCCCGTGCTCCACAACAAGACAAGCCACCACAATGAGAAGCCCACGCACCACAACAAAGAGTAGCCCCCCACTCACCACAACTAGAGAAAGCCCGCGCACAGCAACAAAGACCCAATGCAGCCAAAAATAAATAAATAAATTTTAAATTAAATTAAATTAAATTTTAAAAAACTAAGGAAACTAAGGATAGAAAGGAAATTTCATCAACCTGACAAAAGGGAATCTGCAAAAATCCTATAGCTAAAATTATATAGAAGGATAAAAGTTTGATTCCTTATCCCTAAGATAGGCAACAAGAATATCAGTTCTCACTGGGAATCTACAAAAGAGCTACTAGAAACAAGTGATTTTAACAAGGTGGCAGGTCAATAAACAAGAATCCATTGTATTTCTACATGTTACAACAGACAATTGGAAGTTGAAATTTCAAACATCTATAATAGTTCCAAAAATATGAAATACTAAGTATAACAAAATGTTGCAATTGAAAACATGCTTTTAAAAAATACTTAAGATATTTAAAAATAGATACACATACCATAGCTAAATGCCAACTGTCCCCAAATTGAGCTACATATTTAATTCATTTCCAATAAAAACTTCAATATTCTTTGTTACAGAAATCAACAAGCTGATTTGAAAATGCACATGGAAATGCAAATGACCTATAATATCCATATGAATTTTGAAAAAGAACAAAGTTGTAAGGCTTACACTATCTGACCTCAAGACTTAACCACAAAGCTATCGTAATCAAGACAGGGTAGTACTGGTCTAAGGAGAGATATAAAGGCAATGAAACAGAAGAATCCAGAAACAGACCCACACATATATGGTCGATTCATTTTTCAATAAATGGGTCAAGGTAATTCAATAAGGAAAGGATGGTTTTTTCAACAAATGGTGCTGAAACAAGTGGGTATCCATAAGCAAAAAATGAACCTCAACCCTTCCTTCACACCAGCTATAAAAGTTAACTCTAACAGACCACAAACCTAAATCTAAGGGACAGAATTTCTCACACGAAACATGAGAAAATGTTTGTGACCTTGGGTTTGGCAAAGATTTCTTATACAGAACATAAAAAGCATAAACTAGAAAGGAAAAAATGGATAGATTGGATGATGACAAAATTAAGAACTTCTTTCTGCTCTTCAAAAGACACCATTAATATGAAAAGGAGAAATTATCTGCCAAACATATCTGGTAAAGGACATGTATTCAGAATGTATAAAGAACTCTTACAATTCAGTAAGACAAATATCTCAAAAAGAAATTAACAGATCTTTCACCAAAAAGGATATATGCTCAATATTAGTAGTCATCAAGGAAATGAAAATTAAAACCACCATGAGAAAAGCACTATCCACCCCCTGCATGGTTTAAATTTAAAAGACTGACAATACCAATTTTTGACAAGAGTGACTGGAACCCTCATACATTGCTGGTGGGATTGGAAAAATGAATACCCACTTTGAAAAACAGTTTGACAGGTTCTTTGTAAAGTTAAAGATATACTAACTATATGATCTGGCAATCCCACTCTTAGGTATTTACTCAAGAGAAATAAAAATACATGTCTGCAAAAGACTTATATGAAAGTATTTCCAGAAGCTTTACTCATAATAGCTAAAAGCTGGAAACCATCCAAATGTGCATCCAACCAGTGAATGGAGAGACAATTTGTCATACAGCCAAACAATGGAATACTTCTCAGCAAAGAATGGAAATCCTGACACATTCAGCTACATAGATGGATTTCAAAAGCATTATGAAAATGCCAGAGACAAGACACTATAGACTGTATGATCCCATTCTTATGAAATTCTAGAAGATGCAAAACTGTAGTGACACAAAGTATATCAGTGCTTGCCTAGCACTTTGTGGAGTGACATAAATGTCCTATCCCTTGATTGGGGTGTTGGTTATATGACTGTATGCGGCTGACAGAACTAATTAACTGTATACTTTAAATGGATGAAATTTATCGTATGTAAATTATACTCTAACAATGCAGATTTTAAAACAATTTCTTTTTTATTTCTTCAAACAATTCAACTATTCTTTAAAAAGCTGTAATGCCTGATGTCACTGTGTTGAACATCAACTACCCCTGGTTCCATGGCTGGGCCAGGACGACAAAGTCTCAGCTTCTCTCACCACAACCGCGGTAATGGGCTGGCAGCAAGAGGCCAGCAAGAAGTCACAAGGAGCATGAAAAGTACATGAAGCAAGGTAACTAAGACATTGTCATACGTCTGTTAAATAGCACTGACAAGCACTTGGATAACAAGAGTAAAGTTACAATGACACAGCAGCCACAGGATGTTACTGCTCACAGAAAAGTATAAAACTGAATGCTCCTGTGAAGAAGCATCTCTGTTTCTCCCCACATCTCCAAAGAGACATCAAATCACTGAATTCTCTTCACTGTCAATGCTTAAAGCTCTGGGCCTTTGTCTAACTGCACATCTGTTGAATGCACACTGGGTACTCAGAACAAAAGAAACTGATTAGGGCATACCAACGGCATACCGACTTCATTAGCTATAACATCCAAGGCAGGGAGGGAGGGGAGAAGATATTTTGAAAAGGTAAAAGCTATTTTTAAAAATCTATAAGCTAGATAAGAATTTGGAAGAACCTTGTACAAGCCACTTAATCTCCCTAGGCCTGTTTATTCCCCTATACAGCAAACTCTATAAACCCCATGCTAATATTTTAAGATTTTCTATTTAGGGTCTAAGGTGTCCTGGCTAAAGTCTGTATGCATAGTTATTAAAATAGACAGATCAGTTGTGTTATTTAATACATGCTGCTTAACAGTCACAGGTCCTTGGGTTGAAAGGAAAGAGGTTAGTAGTTAAATCTATATCTTAATGGTAGCAGGTCCACCAGAAATGACCCTCAAGTGATTAACTCAGAATTGCATCATATCAATCACTGAAATAATGGCAGCCGTGTTACCAAGTAGCTATTCCAGAAGTATGCTTAGGGGTAAATGCTATAATTTTACACCTAAAACAGAACCTGTCTAAACCGGATTAAGCTGTTTATCACAATTTGGAGCAGCTTGGAAAGAGGTAGCTTTGATGACAGTAACACCCAATAGTAATACACACTGTACGCAGCAACTACAG
This sequence comes from Globicephala melas, assembly GCF_963455315.2. Classification (NCBI taxonomy): domain Eukaryota; kingdom Metazoa; phylum Chordata; class Mammalia; order Artiodactyla; family Delphinidae; genus Globicephala; species Globicephala melas. The sequence continues at coordinate 41,483,739 of NC_083315.2, forward strand.
CCAGTAACTTCAGATCTACCTATATACTAGAAGGCACTCTCTGGTTGCATAGGACACATGCACAGGTATTGGGTCTCTCATTCATCCTCTTAAATATTTCTGCATCTAATGAGGACCAGAGACTGTGCTACTCTGCAGACAAAGAAATTAACCACTTGGTAGTCACAGCCCTGAAGGAGCTCTCCACTTGTTAGAGAGATACGTAAACACCTAACTGCAAGGCAGTGATAATCATTCCACAGATACTTACCAAAGTAGAAAGGGTGGAATAGGGCAAGTTTCACAGTAGCACTATCTGAGCTAAAAAAAAATTGCAAAGACTAAACTCTTTCCCCAAATATTAACTGAATTACATTTTAAGTAAGACTTTATACAGAATTCTACAAATCCAGTTCATGTCCTAAAGCCCTTTATACTTGTGCTGCTTTGTTTGGGTCTCTTCATATGATAAAGAACAAAACTTCTGAAAGTGATATGATGGAACTCATATGAGAGAATCAAGACATCTCATTAGTACCCCAATCTTCTTTAAAATATCAAAGCTACATTGTTAAAATGCTAATGTACTACTCTTACAAGCTACAAGTCACAACTGATTTTACCGCAAGTTAATTTTATTTCATAGTCATTTTTCCAAAGATATTACCTATCATCTACTACTAGAGATTAAAATAGTCCAAACTTACAGAACTACCACTAAATCATAATACAGTCATAGTCATAATACACTGTTATTTTCAAATGTTGATATACTTCTAGAAGGGCTCGGATTGTCACCAGCCCTAAAGGGTCATCAGCCATAACAGAATATGCTCAGGCTAATTTAAACATGTAATGCAGATTGTGAGCCAGGTTAGATAAAACTAGAAAGCAAAAACAGGATTCCCAATTTCAGTTCCTTGCAGCCTTAGTGGGTTTCCATGGAATATCTCAAAACTTCCTTTACCCTGAAAAATACAAGAAAGCTTTTCCACCATGGTCTCGTAATATTCACTGATCTAGTCAATACTCAAGAACCATCTCCCTGCACAATACTTTCAGAGCAAATAATCAGAAATTGACTCTCAATCTGCTTATAAAGTGAGCTATTCTGGGCTGTTCCTATACCATGTAAGCCATGAAACAGTAAGTTTTTGTGTGGTGGTTCTTTCATATTATTCTGAGACAAAAATAGAGAAAAAAATTAGTATGTAAATTTTAGTCACTGAGGATATTAAAAACAGGCATCAGAAATGACCTCCTCAACCCTGCTTTTAGTCAACACTTAAGTCAGTAACTTGGATGAAGACAGAGAAAGCAGGTTGATCAAACTTGTTGCGTCTAATAATGGGTAGCAGGTTCGATACCACAACCCAGATCCAAAAAGATTACAGGCTGGAACGTCAGGCCCTGACTCTGTTCATTTGTTTATTTATTCATTCATTCATTCACCAAAGTTTAGTATACAGCTACTGCTAGGCACATTGTGTTAGATGCTGAAGATGAAAATAATAATAAAAACACAGTGTTTGCTCTCAAAGTACATACATTCCAAGGGCAACAGAGAGGAACACAAGTTAAGTGCAATGATATGCCTTAGTTATCCAGGTAGATGACATGAGAGTCTGGGGAAGAAAAAAAGGTCCAGAAAGGCTTCACAGAAGAAGAGGTGATTCTTGAGCTGAAAGAAGTTGAAACACATCAGAGATGACAGTAAAGAGGGGTCCTTCTAGAGAGATAAAACTGTGTGCATACTCATATAGAGAGGCATATATAACTCACAGATGTTTGGGGTACAATTAATGGTAGTTCAGTAGGGCTAGAGCACAGGTTCTAAGGGGATGGTGGGTGGGTGGGTGGGAGGGAGGCAGGAAGGGAGGAAAAGCTTGGGGAGTAAGCAAGCAAAAATCAGAATCATTCAAACATTTATTAAGTGCCTACTAGGTACCAAGTACTGAAAATATGCAAGGTATACATTTAGAATCAAGGTATACATCTAGAATCAATTATATAAAATAAAGGCATGTAAGATGTAGCACAGCAGAAGCACTTGTAAACTACACTTAAGGGTTGGTTGATACTAAACTCAAATGAAGAGCTGACAGCATAAAAGAGCTGCCCAAATCACTGGTATGCATTAATAAGTGTACTCAGTGTCTAAAGCAAAGAAGCTGACAGATGATTCCAAACCACTGTTTACTCAACATATCTAGAATATAATGGTCCATTCTGGGAACCCCATCAAGATAGGCAAAAAATTTTAAAGGTTGGGAACAAAGTGAAAGGGATGGTAAGAGAAATGAAAACTATGTTTTAAAAAGTAACATTTGATAAAACTAAACAGGCTTAACCAGGAGAAAAGATCTAAGGATCTTTAAATTAAAGGATCTTTAAGATTCTCTTAACTCCAATATTCTATAGCTTGACGCAAAGCATAAATTTTAAAAGCTTATTTATGGTGGTTCAAAAGTTTTATTCACGCCATCACTGTCACCAATAAAATACACAGTGTGCCTATGATGAGTAGGATGCAGTGCTAGACAGTGAGAAGAGGAAGATGGATAGGATGTTGAATCCTTTGCAGAATTCAAAAGTACTAAAATCCAAGTACTTATTTACTTTCAAAGACCAGAGACTAGAGTACAAAAGACAGATCTATAGACAGATATATAGCAAGGTTAAATTATAATAAGTGCCTAAAGATCAATACAGATAGTTACATTTCTGATTAAAAGAAAACTGTACAGTTTAGTCCCTCTGGTTTTATCATTAATCTATATGTAAACTGGTAAATGGGGGTGGGGTGGGGTAGCAATTGAAAAGTCTGAACCTACATAACTTTACTATTAGGTATATCCTGATATAAATTTGTTAAGAGCCCTAGCTCTGACATCAGATTGTCTGAGGTTAAATTCTAGCTACATCACTTACTAACCACATAATCTTGGGCAACCCAATTGCACCTCTGAGCTTCAGTCTTCTCTCTGTAAAGATAGATGAGTGAGAAACTACTGGTTTTAAATTCCTGCTGTAAAATTAATTCCTTAAAACAGAATTACACAAAAATGTACAAAATTAGAGATGACCTAGAATAACTGGCTATGATGAAACCAAAAGGAAATCAAAGTAATCAACATTTATGTGGAAGGCATATTATTATATACAGATTCTTGTAAGCTTCCATTAATGCCTGAGAAGTAGACATTATCCCTATTCTACAAGAAAGTGGGTATCAGCATTCAAGGAACTTGTCCAAGGACACCCTGCTCAAAATCGGTAGACTCTGGAGTCAATCCAACTCCAAAACACTTTATTTTTTAATCCTAGACCACACTACCTCCCAAAATCGGTAACCAAATTTCTAACACCTATCTAGGACATACACTGGTGCACACCTGTGGATGAACACAAGAACTAGAGGGACAGACAGGGAGATGTTTGAATATTTATGACCAGGGAAGTCACTAGTCTGATAAAGCCTAATAGAGGAACCCAGCCCTCATGCCAGACTGAAACCCTCTGGCTGCTGGATCACAAGGAATGTGTTGGAAGACAACCAGCCATCTTGGGGGAGGTCCAAGGACAGCCAGAGCAAAGAGAAGTGGGAACAAGGGCTTGGGGCAGTATTTCAAACTTCTAACAATCAGTATGGCCTCACCAGTGCATACTAGCTGGATGTGAGCATGCAAGCATGCATTTTTTTAAAAGTTACGGTCAGAATTACAGGACTGTGGCCTCCACATTTCAATCCAGGCATATTAACAACGACTCATTACCAAGTGACTCCATGCACGGCCACCAGCAACATCATCTAGGAGAGAAAAGCAAAGACCCAACAAAGGCCTCCCCAGAGGCTACTCTCTGCCAAAGCTGACTCTGATCTCAATAGAACTCACTGCCTTTGATCTAGCCAGTCCAGCTCAAATATTTCAGGCTCCTTTTTGCCCTTTCTCAGAAACAAGAGGGTAGCAGGAAAGGAAAGCAAAGAAGAAAGGCAAAAGGAAAAGCAGCACAAACAAAAAGATTCAGTGTTCACTGCAGACCTCCGAAAGAAACCAGCCCTGGCACGTTTCAAAAACCACTGTATTCTACCACTCTGTGCAATTCAGTCTTGGCTGCAACTTAAACTACTGATGTCCTAACAGGGTGGATGTGTAAGACCCAGAAAGAAACACTACAGGGACTGAAATCAGTCAGTCTGGTTAAGACCAGACATTTGGGGGAAAGTAGGGCAAGCAAGCCTCAATTCTTCCTAGGTTCTATGCCCGTCATCCTTTTCCCCCTTCTTCTCATAAACAATGTCAAAACAGTAATGATTTCTAGTTAATTCGTTCATTGAATTAGGAAATATTTATGTCCCTATTCCCTCAAATAATTTCTTCTGTCCCATTCTCCCTCTCCTCTTTTCCTGGAACTTCAACTGCATGCATATTATAGACCTTTTTTAAATTATCCCACAGGGCTCTGGGGTTCTGTTCATTTTTGTTTCAATCATTTGTCTGTCTGTTCTTCAGATTAGGTAATTCTTATTGATCTAAAAGTTCAGTGATTCTTTTCTCTGTCCTCTCTGTTAAATTTAACCTGTAAAGTTTTTATTTCAGATAGTTTTTCTTTTTTTATAGTTTCTATTTCTGTACTGAGATTTTGTAGTTTTTTCATTACAAGCAGATCTCCCTGCACATAACGAAGTATAAATAATAGCTGCTTAAACATCCTTATCCCCTAAATCCAACATTTGGGTCATCCTGGGATCAATCTCCGTTGATTAGATTTCTTTTGCGAAAGGGTCACCTTTTCCTGTTTCTTCATATTTTGAGTAATTTTAGATTGTATCCTGGATATTGTGGAGACTCTGGATTATTTTATTCCTCCAAATAATCTCGATTTTCGTTGTTTGTTTGTTTTAGCAGGCAGTTAATTGAACTCAGACAGCAAACTTCTGTCTCTTGGATAGCAACTCCAATCTCCAGTTTAAGCCTTGGCTTGGATCCCCCATGTTCCTTCATGTTCAATGGCTGTGACTGCCCTGAACTGTCTCTTCTGGTGATAACAAGCCATAAATATAAATACTGGGGGTTTCCTATGGACTTAAAAATGAGAAATCCACCCAGTGATCGACTGCCTGGTCCCTTCCTCCACATATCAACTGCCCTCCAGAATCCACTTTGCTGGTTACTCTCTAGTACTTTTAATATTGTTGTTTTTGTATTTTATCTAGAATTTATAGTTGGTAAATTATGACAGTCTAAGTGAAGCTGGAATTCATGCCAGATTTATAATGGAATGCTGTTTAACAAAAAGAGTGGGAAAATCAATAATTTTATTTCATTTATGGAAATTATCAAAGTAAAATTTTGGTTCGGATTTCTTTGTGAGAAAGAAGAAGTACACACCACCTGTAAAGAAGCACTGAGTAAATATAATAAGACTGGACATCTGTACAAGCTTCTCTCCAAAGGGACTCAGAAACTATGCTACTCTAAACTGCCATGTGCAAATGATGTAAGAAAGACTGTACTGAAAGCAAAAAAACAAACGAAAAACAAAAAACAAAAAAAAAAACACCAACAGGAGAAGAACCAGCATAGTTAAAGAAAACAGGAGCAGAGGGACTTCCCTGGTGGTCCAGTGGTTAAGAATCCACACTTTCACTGCTGGGACGTGGGTTCAATCCCTGGTCGGGGAACTAAGATCCCACATGCCGTGCAGCATGGCCAAAAAAACCAAAAAAACAGGAGTAGTAAGTAAAGTAAGTTAACAGGAAAAAGGAGACAAAATATTTAAAATGACAAAACAGTAACTCAAAAAGAAGCATGGGGAATTTAGGTGGCAAAGATCCTAAAAGACATTTATAAGGTTACAAATATTATTAGATTAGTTAATTCATATGCTCAAACTTTTGGATGTTAACAATGTCTTAGCACTTGGACTACATGCTGAGGACAGAGGTGAAAATATATATAATCCTGCTCTCACAGAGCTTAAAATCTAGTGAAAAAGACAAGAAAGCAAACATTTAATACAATAAGATAGATAAGATACAATGGAAGGATATTAGTTCTCATGCTTTCATAACAAACTACCACAAACTTAGTGCCTTAAAACAACAACAAAAAAATTTACTTTACAATTCTCTAGGTTAGAAATCTAAAAACGGATCTCACTGGGCTAAAAACCAAAGTGTCAGTAGGACTGCATTCCTTTCTGGAGGGTCTCAGAGAAAATGTGTTTCCCTATCATTTTTTGCAGCTTCTGGAGGGCACCTGAATCTCTTGGCTGTGGCCCTTTTCTCCACCTTCAAAGTCAACAACATTGAACTTCTCTGACCCTTTTTCAACCTCCCCCTCACTGGTGCCCGCTCTCACTCGCACTCTTTCTCTCTCCCTCTCCCCCCCACTCTCCCCCCACCTCTCCCACACACACACCCCACTACCCCGTCCCTCTACCCACCCCCCCATCACAGCCAGAAAAGGTGCTCTGCTTTTAAGGACTCCTGTGGTTAGACTGTCCCACCTGGATAATTCCAAGTAATCGCCCCACCTCAAGGTCCTTAATCACATCTGCAATGTCCTTTTTGCCATGTAAGGTAACTTATTCATACAGAGATAAAGATGTGGACATCTTTGAGGGGACATTAGTCTGTCTACCACAGGAAGTATCATAAAAGGTTCAATAAACATGAAGCAGGTGAGGTATTTCTGGCCAACACGGGGTGACACGGTTCATGAACAGTGACACAAGTGAACTCAGCTGTATCTTGTAAGAACTTATTATCATGCTGAGGTAAAATGCAGGGTAAGCTATGTGAGGGGCTGTGTACTCTCCAGCAGAACAAATAGCATGTGCAAATGCATATGCATATAAAATTTCACACAATTATTCAGATAACTGCTAGAAGTTTGGTGGCAAAGTCTGGTGAGAGAGAGAGAGAGAGTGTGTGTGAGAGAGAGAGAGAGAGAGAGACAGACAGGAGATAAGACCAGAAAGCTAAGAAGAAACAATTCTAGACTGTTAAGGAATGTAGACTTTACTCTAGAGGCAATTAGAGTAATGGTTACTCTAGAAACCATAAAGGTCTATAAGCATTAAAACAGCACGATATGTATGCCCAAGAACGTAATTTCTAGCCATGATGAAGAGACTTGAAGAGGTAAGTCTGTAAGTAGGAAGATGAGAGGCGATTGTGACTGTCCTGATAAAAACTAGTGAGTTTAAATATGGTAATAAGGATGGAGAGGAGAAAACAGATCTGCGAAAGGCAGCCTAGCTAGAATTTAGTGATCACATACCCTTGCGAGCGAAGACTAAGTAGGAATCTAGAAAGATTTTTACCTTGACTACCTAGATGATGGTACTACTGGGAAAAAACAGATGAGCATGTGGTAATTTTAGGGGAATATAATGAGTTAAATTCTAGATATGCTGGTTTTGAGGTATCCTTGATACAGATAAGAATAATAGCTATTGACAATGAGCAAAAGAAAGATGGATACATGGATCTGAAGTTCATGAGAAATAAGTTCCCATAAATTTAGGAATCATTAGCATATAAGTAACAGTTTATGTCACAGTAGACATGAAATCATGTAGACAAGTATATTCAGAAAAGTAGGACCCAACCCAACACTCTAAGGAAAACAAATATTAGAAAGAAGCCGGAGAGTCTGGAGAAGCAAGAAAGGATGGTGTGATAGAAGCCATTAAGAGGAAACTATTCTAGTAACATAGCAAGATTGATGCTTATAATAAAATAATGGCCCTGAATCATTAAGGAAAATTTAAGCTATTAAGCAATCTACTACAGTACATAACGCTTTTCAGAAAAAAGCTGTTCAAAATGCTTAAAATAGTTTTGAAGGGAAAACCTATCAGTTCTAGAAATTACCAACTATTCAAAATGATTTCCCCAAGTTTCAAGGCAGCAGAAATCTGGTTTCTGCTGTGCATATTACATACTTAAAAATCAAACAAATATTTTTTAAAATACTGGAATCTATAAGGATTTTGTTTATGACAAAAAATCTGGAAATAACTTATTTAACATTAGGAAAATGATTAAGGTTATTTAAAACCATAAGAACAACTTAATAGCATGTGCAAATGCTTATAATGTAAAGTGATAAAAGTCAGAATATAGACATGTAGCTCTCTCATACATAATAGTAAGGAGGGAGGGGACAGACTCAAATGTTCAGTGATTATTCCTGGAAGGTTCAATTCTGGGTAATTTTTATTTTTTCTACTTTATATTCTAAGATTTCCACAATGAGTTAAGTTCTACGTAGTCCAGAATTTCCACAATGAGCATTACCAAAAATCAGGATAAAGGGGATACTTACTTTTAAGGAATACTTAAAAGTTATTTTCCTCAAAACTGCTTAAGGCAGATGTCTCATCCCTTAAAGGGACCTACCCTCTATTTGGCAAACATTCAAATCTCTTTTCTTGACACCGTGGCTTAGAAAAGTCAAATTCACGACAATTAAGTAATGTAGATACAACTCAAAGTCACCCTCCACCAAGGGCTAGAGCTCTGTGAAGTTCTGCTGGAGTATGTGAAGACACCGTAAATGGAAGAGCCTAAAATAAGGCAAATCATTTTGTTACAACAGATGTATGCATTGGACAAGGCTTGATGAAAACAGCTGTGTCCAAGTAGAGGATGACGTACAGATCACCCCAAGGAGTCAAAGGCTACAACCAACACCATGGTGCTGAGACAGGCAATCTCTACCTGCGTCAGCTACGGCTCCTACTCTGCACACTGATGAAAGGATTCAGCCCACTGCTTCCGAAAGAAAGGTAGGCCCTCCCCTAAAAAACTCAATGGTTCCCCTCACCCTTATTTTTAAAAAAGTCTTTGAAGGCCAAGAATGTATTTTCTTCCATTTCATATCCTCCAAAGCAGCTAGCACAGCACCACATCACGGCAGGACCCCAACAGCAGTGAGAAAAATCACTTACTCTGGAAGTCAAATAGACCTAGATTAGAATTCTAGGTATGCCTCTTACTATTTCAGATAAGTTACTCTCAAAGACTGACAAAAGCACGCAGATATCAAATAGATTATTTCTATGAAGTCGAGCAATTCATTTAATCTCTCTAAGCTTCCGGTCCCTTCTCAGTAAAAAGGGGATCATACCTTTCTCACAATGCTGTTGGGAGGACAAGCAAATATAAGTTGAACGCCTGGCACACAGCAGATAATAAATTGTAGTTATTATTGTTTTAAGTATTGAATGGACTGAGAAACATCTCCCCTGAGCCATAACCTCATGGAACTTTGAGGGAAGATTCATGAGCGCAACAAAAACCCGCAGGCAATAGTTTTACTTGAGCCACTAGACTCACTGCAGGGAAAGAAAGCTGCCAACCTGAGCAGTAAGAAAACAGAAAGCGAAGGCAGTGAGTCTCCTACGGACTCTGAGGCAGTGCAGTCCTGATTATTTGGATTCTGATTAAGAAGGGGTGGTCAGGATTAGTTTTCATCTCTAACACCTTATTAATAGCCACCTCCAACCCAAAGCAGAAAAACCTGTTTAACTAAAATGTTCAGTGTATATAGCCAAGTGACTAAACAATTAAACACTTCTGATTTTGTTTACAACAAGAAGGATGAACTTACAGCAGTTTAGAGTAGAAAGGCACAAAGGATATGAATCTTTACTCCAAAAAATGACCTGAAGTTGGGAAAAATGCCACGGACTACAAAAAGCCTTCTCGGGTTTTCTATGTTTGAGGCAAGACAAGGAAGGAAGATCTAAGACCCACTGCTCAGGGTGGTGGTGTACAAAAGGAAGTACATGAAGGAATTCCTTATCCATTCTAGTTCCTCCTTTTCTCCCAATCAGAATGAACTTCGGACTACACGATAAAGCATAAGTAACAGCAAAGAAAAAAATTAACAGCCCAAGACATGGAGACACTGTCAGAGTGTCTGACTTAAAGGAGTTTGCCCCAGGCTAGAAAGAGAGTCTTCCCAAGTCCTGAAAGATTATTTAAGAATAAAAGAGATGCGATATTCTGTAATAACCTATATGAGAAAAGAACCTGAAAAAGAATGAATATATATGTATATATATTAACTGAATCACTATGTTGTACACCTGAAACTAACACAACACCATAAATCAACTATACTCCAAAAAAATTAATTTAAAAAAAAAGAATAAAAGAGATGGAGGATTAGAAAGAACAACAGCAGCCTGCAGTAAGAAAGTAGATTCCATAAACTAATCTATTGAGTTTTATCTCAATATCAGACACAGATTGTTAAAGGGATGTTTTGTAAGCCTTGGAGAGGGAAGCTACAATCTAAAAATCCAGCATATAGCCACAATTAAGACACACCAGACAGTTCACGGTTTGTGTTTTTTTTTCCTTTTTAGTAACTTAATTCATCCTAGGGATTGACAATGTGTCTGAATTTCAGCAAAACACCTGGCCAAATCTCCCATGATATTGCTGTAAATGAAGTGAAGAAATCTGGGTTGAGAGAACATGGTAGCCTCAGATCAAGCACAGAGTGAATAAAATTCTCCCTTCCCCAGCACATGATTCTGTCTGTGCTTCTAAAGCCACAGAATGTGCTTCTATGTTAAAGCATGTTCTAGGAATTTGGGGAAACACTGTGGGAGGGGGAGAACATGCCCCATGTCCCACTGTTGCCATCCTAACCCTGTAATAGTTTCCAACAACAAAGCAAAACGAATAACTGATGAACATCTACAAGAAACAAGGTTTCCATTATAGGCAACTCCAACTCTTCACCACCACATCTCTGTGCAATTCTGATAAGCACTTTTACCAAGGGCTTGAAATATCTAATGATAAAATGATCCAATATACGGACTATCTGAGATTAATTAAGAACACTAATATATTGAAAGTTAAGACTGAAGATCCAAAAACCCTGAATGGCTAACAGCGTGTATCAAGGAAGTGCATGAGAGACCAAATGTACCAGGATGAAATTTAATATGGGTATAAATAAATCCTGCACTTTTACATCAAAACACCCAGAACTTATGTCAAAACACCCAAAGGAACAGAGAGAAGAGAGAAGAAACCTATCTTATTGGCATATGTAGAAAAACACCTATGACTTTGGTAACCAACAATCTCTCCTTCTGTCAACAAAATGAATTAAGGTTCTCAGGTCTAGGAAGGTAATAATCTGGCTCAATTTCCTGGCAGCTCTTAAGAGCCCAAACAAGAAAAGCGAACTGAGCCTCAGAGAGTGTTAAGTGGGTTGAGATAAAACAGTTATTAAATGCTAGGTCAAGATGGCAGCTCAAGGGTGCAGGGCTTCTTTTGGGGGTGATGACAATGTTCTAAACTCACTGTGATGGAGAAGCAAGAAGAACTACAATTCTGCAGCCTGTGGAACAAAAATCACATTCACAGAAAGAGAGACAAGATGAAAAGGCAGAGTGCTATGTACCAGATGAAGGAACAAAATAAGACCCCAGAAAAACAACTAAATGAAGTGGAGATAGGCAACCTTCCAGAAAAAGAATTCAGAATAATGACAGTGAAGATGATCCAGGACCTTGGAAAAAGAATGGAGGCAAAGATCGAGAAGATGTGAGAAATGTTTAACAAAAACCTAGAAGAATTAAAGAACAAACAAACAGAGATGAACAATACAATAACAAAATGAAAACTACACTAGAAGGTATCAACAGCAGAATAACTGAGGCAGAAAAACGAATAAGTGACCTGGAAGACAGAATGGTGGAGTTCACTGCTGCGGAACAGAATAAAGAAAAAAGAAAGAAAAGAAATGAAGACAGCCTAAGAGACCTCTGGGACAACATTAAATGCAACAACATTCGCATTATAGGGGTCCCAGAAGGAGAAGAGAGAAAGGACCAGAGAAAATATTTGAAGAGATTATAGTCGAAAACTTCCCTAACATGGGAAAGGAAATAGCTACCAGAGTCCAGGAAGCGCAGAGAGTCCCATACAGGATAAACCCAAGGAGAAACACATGGAGACCACACAGTAATCAAATTGGCAAAAATTAAAGACAAAGAAAAATTATTAAAAGCAGCAAGGGAAAAATGACAAATAACATACAAGGGAACTCCCATAAGGTTAAGAGCTGATTTCTCAGCAGAAACTCTACAAGCCAGAAGGGAGTGGCATGACATATTTAAAGTGATGAAAGGGAAAAACCTGCAACAAAGATTACTCTACCCGACAAGGATCTCATTCAGATTTGATGCAGAAATCAAAAGCTTTACACACAAGCAAAAGCTAGGAGAATTCAGCACCACCAAACCAGCTTTACAACAAATGCTAAAGGAAATTCTCTAAGTGGGAAACACAAGACAAGAAAAGGACCTACAAAAACAAACCCAAAACAATTAAGAAAATGGTCATAGGAACATACATATTGATAATTACCTTAAAAGTGAATGGATTAAATGCTCCAACCAAAAGACACAGGCTTGCTGAATGGATACAAAAACAAGACCCATCTATCTGCTGTCCACAAGAGACCCATTTCAGACCTAGGGACACATTCAGACTGAAAGTAAGGGGATGGAAAAGATATTCCATGCAAATGGAAATCAAAAGAAAGCTGCAGTAGCAATACTCATATCAGATAAAATAGATTTTAAAATAAAGAATGTTACAAGAGACAAGGAAAGACACTACATAATGATCAAGGGATCAATCCCAGAAGAAGATACAGCAATTATAAATATATATGCACCCAACATAGGAGCACCTCAATACATAAGGCAACTGCTAACAGCTCTAAAAGAGGAAATCGACAGTAACACAATAATAGTGGGGGACTTTAACACCTCACTTACACCAATGGACAGATCATCCAAAATGAAAATGAATAAGGAAACAGAAGCTTTAAAGGACACAAGAGACCAGATAGATTTAATTGATATTTACAGGACATTCCATCCAAAAACAGCAGATTACACTTTCTTCTCAAGTGCACATGGAACATTCTCCAGGACAGATCACATTATGGGTCACAAATCAAGCCTCAGTAAATTTAAAAACAATGAAATCATATCAAGCATCTTTTCTGACCACAACGCTATGAAATTAGAAATGAATTACAAGGAAAGAAAGGTAAAAAACACAAACACATGGAGGCTAAACAATACATTACTAAATAACCAAGAGATCACTGAAGAAACCAAAGAGGAAATCAAAAAATAACTAGAGACAAATGACAATGAAAACACAACGATCCAAAACCTATGGGATGCAGCAAAAGCAGTTCTAAGAGGGAAGTTTATAGCTATACAAGCCTACCTTAAGAAACAAGAAAAATCTCACATAAGCAATCTAACCTTACACCTAATGAAATTAGAGAAAGAAGAACAAACAAAACCCGAAGTTAGCAGAATCAAAGAAATCATAAAGATCAGAGCAGAAATAAATGAAATAGAAACAAAAACAATAGCAAAGATCAATAAAACTAAAAGCTGGTTCTTTGAGAAGATAAACAAAATTGATAAACCATTAGCCAGACTCATCAAGAAAAAGAGGGAGAGGACTCAAATCAATAAAATTAGAAATGAAAAAGGAGAGGTTAAAACAGACACCACAGAAATACAAAGCATCCTAAGAGACTACTACAAGCAACTCTGTGCCAATAAAATGGACAACCTGGAAGAAATGGACAAATTCTTAGAAAGGTATAACCTTCCAAGAGTGAACCAGGATGAAATAGAAAATATGAAGAGACCAATCACAAGTAATGAAATTGAAACTGTGGTTAAAAATCTTCCAACAGGGCTTCCCTGGTGGCGCAGTGGTTGAGAGTCCGCCTGCCGATGCAGGGGACACGGGTTCGTGCCCCGGTCCGGGAAAATCCCACGTGCAGCGGAGCGGCTGGGCCCGTGAGCCATGGCCGCTGAGCCTGCGCGTCCGGAGCCTGTGCTCCGCAACGGGAGAGGCCACAACAGTGAGAGGCCCGTGTACCGCAAAAAACAAAAACAAAAACAAACAAACAAAAAATCTTCCAACAAACAAAAGTCCGGGACCAGATGGCTTTACAGGTGAATTCTATCAAACATTTAGAGAAGAGCTAACACCCATCCTTCTCAAACTCTTCCAAAAAATTGTGGAGGAAGGAATATTCCCAAACTCATTCTATGAGGCCACCATCACCCTGATACCAAAACCTGACAAAGATACTACAAAAAATGAAAATTACAGACCAGTAACACTGATGAATATAGATGTAAAAATCCTCAACAAAATACTACCAAACAGAATCCAACAACACACTGAAAGGATCATAAACCATAATCAAGTGGGATTTATCCCAGAGACGCAACGATTCTTCAATATATGCAAATCAATCAACGTGATACACCATATTAACAAACTGAAGAATAAAGACCATGATCATCTCAATAGATGCAGAAAAAGCTTTTGACAAAATTCAATGCCCATTTATGATAAAAACTCTCCAGAAAGTGTGCATAGAGGGAACCTGCCTCAACATAATAAAGACGATATACGACAAACCCATAGCAAACGTCATTCTCAATGGTAATAAGCTGAAAGCATTTCCTCTAAGATCAGAAGTGAGATAAGGATGTCCACTCTCACCGCTATTATTCAACATCGTTTTGAAGTCCTAGCCACGGCAATCAGAGAAGAAAAAGAAATAAAAGGAATACAAATTGGAAAAGAAGAAGTAAAACTGTCACTGTTTGCAGATGACATGATACTATACATAGAAAATCCTAAAGACGCCACCAGAAAACTACTAGAGCTAATCAATGAATTTGGTAAAGTTGCAGGATACAAAATTAATGCACAGAAATCTCTTGCATTCCTATACACTAATGATGGAAACTCTGAAAGAGAAATTAAGGAAACACTCCTATTTACCACTGCAACAAAAAGAATAAAATACCTAGGAATAAACCTACCTAGGGAGAAAAAAGACTGGTATGCAGAAAACTATAAAACACTGATGAAAGAAATTAAAGATGATACCAACAGATGGAGAGATATACCATGTTCTTGGATTGAAAGAATCAATATTTTGAAAATGACTATACTACCCAAAGCAATCTACAGATTCAATGCAATCCCTATCAAATTACCAATGGCATTTTTTACGGAACTAGAACAAAAAAACTTAAAATTTGTATGGAGACACAAAAGACCCCGAATCGCCAAAGCAGTCTTGAGGGAAAAAAATGGAGCCTGAGGAATACTACAAAGCTATAGTAATCAAGACAGTATGGTACTGGCACAAAAACAGAAACACAGATCAAGGGAACAAGATAGAAAGCCCAGAGATAAACCCATGCGCCTATGGTCAACTAATCTATGACAAAGGAGGCAAGGATATACAGTGGAGAAAAGACAGTCTCTTCAATAAGTGGTGCTGGGAAAACTGGACAGCTACATGTAAAAGAATGAAATTAGAACACTACCTAACACCATACACAAAAATAAACGTAAAATGGATTAGAGATCTAAATGTAAGACCGGACACTATAAAACTTTTAGAGGAAAGCATAGGAAGAACACTCTTTGACATAAATCACAGCAAGATCTTTTTTGATCCACCTCCTACAGTAATGGAAATAAAAACAAAAATAAACAAATGGGACCTAATGAAACTTCAAAGCTTTTGCACAGCAAAGGAAACCATAAACAAGACGAAAAGACAACCCTCAGAATGGGAGAAAATATTTGCAAATGAATCAACGGACAAAGGATTCATCTCCAAAATATGTAAACAGCTCATGCAGCTCAATATTAAAAAAACAAACAACCCAATACAAAAATGGGAAGAAGACCTAAATAGATATTTCTCCAAAGAAGACATACAGATGGCCAAGAAGCACATGAAAAGCTGCTCAGCATCACTAATTATTAGAGAAATGCCAATCAAAACTACAATGAGGTATCACCTCACACCAGTTAGAATGAGCATCATCAGAAAATCTACAAACAACAAATGCTGGAGAGGGTGTGGAGAAAAGGGAACCCTCTTGCACTGTTGGTGGGAATGTAAATTCATACAGCCACTATGGAGAACAGTATGGATGGAGGTTCCTTAAAAAACTAAAAATAGAATTACCATATGACCCAGCAATCCCACTACTGAGCATATACCCAGAGAAAACTGTAATTCAAGAAAACACACACACCCCAATGTTCATTGAAGCACTATTTACAATAGCCAGGTCATGGAAGCAACCTAAATGTCCATCGACAGATGAATGGATAAAGAAGATGTGGTATATACATACAATGGAACATTACTCAGCCATGAAAAGGAACGAAATTGGGTCACTTGTAGAGACGTGGATGGATCTAGAGACTGTCATACAGAGTGAAGTAAGTCAGAAAGAGAAAAACAAATATTGTATATTAACGGATATGTGTGGAACCTAGGAAAATGGGACAGATGAACCGGTCTGCAGGGCAGAAGCTGAGACA
Source organism: Globicephala melas (assembly GCF_963455315.2). Lineage (NCBI taxonomy): Eukaryota > Metazoa > Chordata > Mammalia > Artiodactyla > Delphinidae > Globicephala > Globicephala melas. Next base: position 41,500,171 of record NC_083315.2, read on the forward strand.
CAGATGTAGGGAACAAACGTATGGACACCAAGGGGGGATAGCGGCGGGGGGTGGGGGTGGGGGTGGGATGAACTGGGTGATTGGGATTGACATGTATACACTAATGTGTATAAAATTGATGACTGATAAGAACCTGCTGTATAAAAATTAAATTAAATTAAAAATCAGTAAATAAAATAAAATCACTGTGATGACTGTTACACAACTCTGTGAATATACTAAAAGCCACCAACTTGTACATTTTAAAAGAGTGAATTACATGGTATATGAATTACATCTCAATAAAGCTGCTTAAAAGAGAGCTGAGAATCAAACCCAGGTCCATACCCTTTCCATTTTATTGAAGAGCTCTCTCTTTTTTTTAATCTATTATTTTAAAAAGCAAATCTGAGGTTCTGTCATGTTCTGACTACACACCTCCTTTTTTGGCTTAACCCATTCCCCATTCCTTCCTTAAAGTTCAGAACGCAGGATAAAGAACATTAAGTCCTGTCAAGTAGCACAACAAAACCCAATGAAGTCATGGAAACTATGGCTCAAGTCTTCCCACACGTTGTTTATCCAGTGTTCACTTTGCTCCAAACAAAAAAGGAATCGCATTTACCTGACTTGCATTTCCAACAGTATGACACCGTCCACATTCCACAATAACATTATCCAACACATCCAACACACAGCTTCAACGTAAGACACTGCCTGACGGCATCAGTCCATACCACTCCCCAACTCCACCTCTCTGTACTCATTACAGAATCAGGGTTACTTCTATCCAAGTCTCACACTTTTACATATTAGAATGCTACTTCTGTGCCCACTAATTAACTAAAGCTCACACATTCATTTAACATATAATTACAGAGCTCCTACTACCTGCTAGGGGACTTACCAGGTATCGTGGAGACAATGCTGAGTCCTCTGAAGGTTTAATCTGTGCTCTCAGAGGGCTTAGAGTCTAGCGAGGGACAAAATCAAGTAATCACATAAACAGAGAAGTGCAACAATATTGCAAAGATGAGGTACATGATATTATGAAAACAAACAATAAGGAGATTTTACCTCTTTGGAGAAAGTCAAGAAAAAGCTTCCTTCAGAAATGAATTTTTGGGATGAGAGCTAAGAAACAAATAACAAAGAGAAGAATCTTTCAGGTACACAGACCCTAGCAAAAGAGTAAATATGACGGATTAAAAGAAATCAAACATGAGTAGCGCAGAGAGAACAGGGGGGAATATGGTGTGAAATGAGGCTGGAAAAGAGTGTAGGGGCCAGACCATTTCGGTCTTTATTTTAAAAGTAAGGGTCATGATTAGATTTTTATTTTAAAAGGCTCACTTGTTCATGTAATGGACAACAGAGTGAAAGAAGGCAGGATGTCGACAGAGAGCTTCCAGCTAGAAAGCTGTGGCAGTAATTCAGGTAAGAAGGAACAGCTAGGGCTAGGGTGAGAGTGATAAAGATGGAAAGAAGGCGGTAGATGACAGATATCTGGATAGTAAGCACAGCAAGATCTGTTGATAATGTAATAAAAATAGGGAGTAAGAAAAAGGGAGTATCAAGGATGATTTCTAGATTTGCCTCCCATGACATAGACTGACAGTGATGCCATTTATTGAGAGTGGAAAAGAGAGAATCATGAATTCATGTGGACCTGTCTTTTTCCCCAGCAAGACTTTCGATTCTATGATAGTTACACAGTGGATCCCCAAATACTAATTAACTGATTAATGGTATACGCTGGCAACAGCCCTATCTAAGTGATTTCCCCTTTTGAGCCAATATTCTGAAAAATTCTAGCTGAGCAAAAGAAAAGAGTTTTCATGAAAACTACTTTAAAACTGAGCTAAAGTTGAATGGCTATCACACTTTTCAGTTTAAAAGGTACACCTCACAAAAGCACACTCCAAAATACTAAGCATATTCCCCTAAAACACCAGAGAGCTGTAAAGTGTCGTATGCTAGACGGAGTTCTGCTGCCAGCACTCGATTTCTTTCCCAAAAACCTTCTTCTCTCCTGCACTAAATAATCAAGCTACAATGACATTCTCTAATAAAATTATAAAACACTAATTAATTTAGTTGCATGTTTAAATGTCCTTTTTATTTCCTACACTTATTGCTAGGATACACTTAAACTTTTGAGTCCTGTTTCTAGGAATGACATTATCAGAGCTAAATGGAAATGTTGATAATAAAGATCCAGTTTCTTTTCTCTTATAAGAGAAGGAAAATGAGGCCCTAAGACGTAACTTGTTCAGAGGTAGAACTGGATGGGACTCAAACCCTGACCACCCAATCCCCTCACACTACCAAGGCAAGTTTGTCCAACATAAAATATTACTTTTACTTAATTGGCCCCCTCTGAAAATTTCTAGTGATTACAGCAGCTGACTGGAGGATTAGAAATACAAAGTTCAATGAATTGCAGCTCATCTTCAAGCCCCAATACAGCCCATGTAGGGCACTGACAGCAGCATCCACACTGATGTGAGTAGAATGAGGTAGGAGAAGAAAGCAACAGCCTCAAAATCTATTATTGCTATGGCTACACTTCCTATCTCATCTACAACCAAAAGGGGCACAAAGCTGCTCTAACTTCCCCCAAAAACAAAGCAAGCAAAAAGAGGAAAAGAAATTCAAATCAACTTCCACTCATTAGTTTTAAAGTTACTGGTAGCAAAGGGAAAGATCTGAGGAGAATAATTTTTAACTATGAGTTACTGGACTCTGAATGTACCAAATTACTATCTGGAACCATTTAGGACAGATATCAGAGTATATGATAATAATAGCTAATAACTGTAATTTGAGCTTATGACATACCAAGCTCTGTTATAAGGGTTTTAAAATAAGAAATAATTTAATCCTCACAATAACCACTTTATCTCAGCTTTACAAGAGGCAATGGAGCAACAGAGGTTGAACACACTGTCCAAGGTCACGCAACTAGTAAGTGGACAGCTAGTAAGGAACAGAGAAAGGTTTAGGGCCCAGGCATTCTGGCTCTAGAATTTATGCTCTTATTACCGTGCAGTACTGCCTCTCACAGTATACACTGTGAAAACCAAATATTTATGCTGTCATATATTTATACAATGTTTAATGATACGATGGATTTTAAGTTAAATTCTCTTCATCAGAGCCCAGCGCTCTAGGAAGGGCTGGGCAAAGTGGGGAGGAAGAAAAGGCATGTTTACCTGGCCAGACAACCTAGGCAACTTACTACCCCCAGGCAGCCCTCACATCCAACAAACATTTTTCCATCCCATTCCCTCAGTTTCAACTATCACGTATATTCAGATTGCTCTTGACATTGACCCTCTAGCTCTAACTTCTTTCCTAAAGCTCCATACCCTCCTAATTGCCAACTGCCTGCTAGACATCCTATTCTCCATGGATGTTCTGTACCAAACCCATCTCCTATACCCTCAATTCTCTGTCCTTCATCCTCATTAATGGTCTCACCTCAAGCTCTCATGCAATGATTTCCTTCTCCTTTACTCCCTACGTTGTATCTCAACAAACTCTACTATTTTACTTCTACAATGTCTCTTTATCCGTTCCTACCACCCAAGTCCTCATCCTCTCTCTTGGACTATATAGCTTCCCTACTGTTCTCCCTGCCACTAACCATAACCTCCACATTATCACAAGGCTCAACTTCCCCACAGTTTGATTATGATTTGTGTGTCGATTCTCTGATCAAATCCTCCCTCCCAAGAATCCCTGGGCTTTCTTCACAATAAGGTCAAACTCCCTAGCCCCAAATTATTATCAATATCTTTATAACCTGCTGCCATTACAACTCTAGCAATACCAGGCTGCTCTCAACAACCACAGCACTTCTACAACTAAGTAAAATACATAGAAAAACTTCAGGTACAGTGTCATTACAATGAGACAACTATAAATAATCTTTGGCTCTCTCTGTCCCTGCCTGAACTTTATTAATTTAATTATAAACCGGCTTTTTTCACAGTTGATAAAATCTTTCAACCCAAGTCAGTCTATAAGTAAGTACTATAATAAAGGTAAATCATAGTACTATGGGAGCCCAAAGGAAGATGTAATTAAATGAATTTTTATCAGAGCACACTTCTATATAAACTACCTCCATAATATGACAAGCAGATAGGAAAAGAGAATTTAATGACATTTCAGGACACAGACTATCTTAAATAACAAATTTTCTGCATCAATGATCACTAAAAATCCTAAGATATATCAGTTTACTTTTCTGTCTCCAAAATTACAGTACATCAATCAGTTTTCTCTAGGCTGACTCTCAGGGGTGTCATCATAAACTATAACTTCCACTGTGAGCTCTAGAAATGCAGGTTTAGAGACAAGTGCCTTTCAGTGGTAAAGTGCCAAGTTGTTTTCTTTGGTGTTTTAGGGGCCTCAAAAACAAGGCCCACAAACTATGCTGAGCATTCATTAAAACTATCCAACATCTTTAAAAAATGTAAATAACCTCAAAAAAGGCTCATTCCAAAGAACTATTTTGATCAGATAACTTCCCAGTACTTATCGGAGATCAGAGGATAAGGGTTTTTTGGTTGAGTAAGCATATGGAGGGCGAGGGAAAAGAAGGGAAGAGTTCATTTAAAGTCTCAAATACTCTAAGAGAAGACAAGACATTAAATGGGAAAACGGTATGCGTGACGCTGTGCAAATTCTACCTTCATTTCCTCAGCTGTGAAACAGTTTTCCAAACAGCTGATGATTGTACCATATGAAGAGTTAACTATTCTGTGGTAACAGAATACCCCAGGGCAAAGGGGCTGCGAGAGAAAGCCTCCGGTTAAGAGGTCCAAAATGGAAAGTAGAAGGCCACCCAGAACAAAATCCACTCACCAGGAAGTGCTGCTGGAATCCTGGTGTTAACCTCAGTAAATTTAACTGAATTGTAATACCTTTCCCACAAAGCCTACATGGCCATGTCTTCTGAAAAAGATAAAAACTGATTCTGTATTTCCCCTCAGACATCCTGAAAGGGTAGTGTTTTGTCTGTTGGTACTTCACTCAACCACTAACAGCTTCTCTTTCCAATTTTTCTGAACACGTGAAAAGCAAAAATATCAATGCAAAGTGAAGATTTTACTCTAAACAACTTCCTACTCCCATGTGGATTTCTTCCGCAATCAAGTCAAAGGTTCACTGACACTAGAATAAAAGGGATAAAAATAATTTCCTTTAGGATTTCTTTATTTCCTTTAGGATTTAGGATTTTTTTATTTCCTTTAGGATTTCTTTTCCACACCTCCAAAACCACCTTTTCCCATTTTTCACTGTGATTCACTTGTCCAAATATGTTAAGATGATCCCTGGAGGCTGCCACCTTCAGTTGTTTTCTGTTTTTAGTTGTTTGTTTTAATGAGCCTGAGGTAGCAGGAAGATGCTCCGCTCTAGCCTGAGTTCTACGTTTAGCTCAAACATAACATTCGTCAGGAATAAATACAATTCATATAGCAAGTAGTTGGCTCCAGTGGAAAGCCCTAAATCACTAAACAGAACAGTTTAATGATTAACAGAATGGGTTAATATAAAGACTCTAATTTTAACTGTCCAGAGTCCAGACACCCCTCCCCCCTTAGCACTCATTTATACCCCCAGGCCTTAGCGTGAATCACAAGAAAAAAATTTCTGCTGGCGTATGTCAGTGAGGGGGGGAAAAAATCTGGATTCCTGTACAAACGTATCAACCACCTTTCTGTTTCCAGACAGGATACTATGGCAACAACATAAGCAACAGATTAGAATAGTTACGCTATTTGGTAAAATGAGAGAGTCAATGGGACATTCTAGCTGTCAAGAAGGCCTTGACAGTCATAAATACCTCCTAAATGAGGAGGAAGAAAAATGAGGCTCCAGGATTACATATGTTCAATACAGACACACTCGCGTGTGCGTGCACACACGTGCACACACAGAAAGAGTACACTGCAATTGACGCTTCTTACCCATTAACTCCAATGCAAATGGTTTGGTGATTTGAGATTTAAGGGCACTTAGGAGAAGACAGAGGTTCTTTCAATACTCATCCTTATGGCAATGACTCCTGACCCTATCACCAGAAATTTATTTCATGTTTCCACTAACACAAAAAGTTAGAAATGCTGATGTACCACAGAAAAATCTTTGGTGAGTAGCTGATTCATTTTACAGATGAAGAAACTGAGTGATCTGCCTGGTCATCCACAGCTAGTTATTAGTTAATGCTAAATAAATTATAATTGCTGATGAAATCAATCCAATTCAAGGGATTTTCCTTGTTAAAAATCCTCACTCTCTTCTTTATCTTTCTATTCAGCTAACAGTACCAAAGTTAAAACTAAGGCTCTTGGAGCTGAAAGCACAGCACAGAAAGGGGAAGAGAAAAAAGCCTTAATTTGAGCAGGACGTAAGGAGACCGTGTAACTTCTAATTCTGAGGGAGAATAATAAAAGGGAGACCACATGAGCCAAAATAGAAAGAAAATAAGAAATATTTCATCCTCTCTTCTTTTCAAGCCTTTCCAACCATGAAAGAAAATACAGGTTAACTATTTTAAATGAAAGATGCTTACACTTTCTCCCTGATTTTCAGATTTATCACACTAGCTGAATGACACTGGGCAAATAATTTAACCCAAGATTGTAAAAAAGCAGGGGGGAGGTAGGGAAGATGGAGAGAGGGAATACATTTTTAATACTAAAATTTTTTAATTTAATAAATATTTTAAATAATATAATTTTGATACTTCATGGAGCTTAATGAGTTACAAGGCTTGGCTCACAATAGATGCTCATCAAATATTAGCTCTTAATCTTTTCCCTTCCCATGAGAAATGCAAGAAAACAGGTCTGAATCCATCAGTAGACCAAAATATTGTTCCCAAAAACTATGCTATACAGAGTCCATATACCAACCACACAAAACTTAAAGTACTGCTGCGCCAAAATCAGGATGGTAGTGATGGGGAAAGAGAGGTTTTTCTTTATACTTCGGTAATTTCCAAGTTTCTGTAATAAACGTGTTTTACTTACAGTGTTAGAAGTAACTGTTTGGAAAAAGAAAAGAGAATGTTTTAAGAAGGGTTTCATCATTCTCATGTTAAAACTATTTTTAACAAATGTTCAAGTCAGCTTATACTATCCTAAGCTTATCCAACCCAAACTGTGTGTTAAAATAAGATTTCATGATCACCCTCAGAGGGAGAGGATAACAGCATCTTCTTAACTAAAGCCAAGCTGGCTAAAACTCTACTCACTGTTTACAAAGACCCTGTGGATGTCTTAATAGATAGAATCAGAATCAAGCAAAGCAAACTATGGTACAAGACCTCCCTACAATAAGGCCAAGACTCAAGACAAACCCCTTCCCTCCCTCCTCCCCTAACTTGGCCAGAAAATGAAGGCTTCTGTTCATTAGCACATCCAAGACTGAGAGGTAGTAATACAGCTTAAAAGAACTGTTAAGAATCTTTTCAACAAATGGCACTAAACAAGTGAATATCCACATGCAAAAAATAAAAAGAACTTAAATAAAAAAAAAAAAGAACTTAAACCCTTAGCTCACACCACACACAAAAATTAACCCAAAAGTGGATCACAGACATAAAACATAAGAGCTGAAACTGTAACTTTTAGAAGAAAAGTAGGAGAAAATCTTTGTGATCCTGGCTAAGGCAAAGATCTCTTAGATATGACATCAAAGGTACAATCCACAAAAGAACACATGACAAACTAGACTTATTCGGAATTAAAAACTTTTCCTTCTAAATATTTACATATGTGAAAAACATAAAGACCTGAAAAGAAATGCTCAAACTTTCAAATGGCACCAGACTACTGAGCTTAGAGTTAAGTATGTTTCTTGCAGTTTCTCTTGCTATCAAACTATTTCAGCCCCTTTAGTGAAATCCACTTGCATTGTTTAAACCACTCTAAAAGTTTTTTTTTTTTTCAATTTCCACCACACTAAGCCATCCCTAAACTTAATCCTTGGCTTCTGAATGGCCATCAATACTTTGCTAGAGGCTAGGAAAAGAGGTAAGTAACCTTCTTCAAATTGCAATATGACAAGAGTAACTGGATGACTAAGAAAGTATAGTTTTCCTAGGATAAATAAAAGCGTGTGAGAGCTTTGATGCACCATCATGTTGACATCTTTGTGGTGATTTACTGCTTAGATGTCTCCTTTTCTCCTTTTTGGCACCTGACCGACCTTAAGGTAACTGAAAACTGGTTAATTAAAGAAAAGATTCACCTATGCAATACCAGATAGGACAATTTCTACTGATGAATACAGAAGAATTGCTCTTTTATCTCTATGACAACTGCCTGTTGAAGATTTTGCACCAGCTCTCTCCATGATATCAAAGTCAAGTCCCTCCTGGGTAGGATCCATGAGTTTACACTATAGTCAGTTACAATAAAAAGAAGCATTTCAGAACACATGAATAAGTTCCAGAAACAGAGAAATTTAACTTAAGAGTTTCACCTATAAAACAGAAATATGCCTAGTAAATACGGAGCTAAAGTTGAATAAACAAGTCTGTATGTAACCTGTAAGCTAGCTGAAAACCTGCTAGTTACAGTCAAAATAAAAGGCAACAGGAGGGGATGACCAGGTGTCTGCATTGATAAAGGGCAGAGACATTTGGACTAGTTCTTCTGGATGCACAAACTGGTTCCGCCAAAGTAATTGCTAGCTATACAAAGGATGGGCACAGAACACCATAAACATGGATAGTTTTGTTGGGTGTTCTTTTTCCTTCACAGGGAATTTCCAAATGCTTGCTTAACTATTCAGTGACAGCCTGGTTTTAATGAACCCACTCCAGATCTGGTCTAACACAAAACACTCATGTGTTTACAAAGCTTAGCTAATAATATTGAAGGGATGATCAAGAAGTCCCCAGAATTGGTTTCAGACTAAAACGAAGACCAAGGAGCTTATGAACCGACTAGTCAGTCATAGCATTTCTAAGAGAGGTATAATCTCATTGTATTTTTTCCCCTATAAAACAAGAAACGGTAGGAAAACAAAAGCGCCCACTGATGACAAAGATGTAGCAAAATACTCCCTTACTCAGATGATACATATTAACTATAATGCAGTCAAAACATTTTAGATAAAATTTAACAATTTGTAATAAAAAAAACTTGAAAATGTTCAGTAATTTTACTTTACCACAAGGAAATAATGATAAAATTGAAGGAAAACTTGCTTTGGAAAAAAAAATTTTTAATCTACTAACAATTAAATTTGATAACTCCAAGCAATAGAATTATGCTATCCCTTAAAATAATATTCAAGAAACTGTATTACATGGGAACACACTATTAAACGGAAAAAAGCAGAAAACTGTTTATATAATCTGATCAACTATGTATTTTTTAAACCATGTACAAGGAAGAAAAAGTCTAGAAGAAAATCAAAATATTAACTATCTCTAGGTAATGGAATTATGGGTAATTATTTCCTTTATTATATATTTGCCAAATTCTATGTATCACTTATACAACTGGGAGGTAGCAGGGGGAGGAGAGAGCCCCACCACCAGCACCTTATAAAAATATGATGGCAAATGCTTTCAACCATAAGAAACAAAGTTGTTGGAAATCTTCCCAGAGCTCTCTCTCAGTAGTGTTCTGCTCTTTTAGAGTAACAAGATTCTGCATGATAGAGATCAGTCTGTGGCAAAACTGGCAGAATCATAGATCATTTTTTTTCACCTTATAGTAGCTTCATGAAGCCCAAATTTGCAAAGTGAATGAAAATCTAGTCGTATAATGAAGCTTACATACACCCAGGTATTTTTCAGATGACAAAGTAAAGTTTTTCCTGGTTTCTATACTGAAGTAAAACTGTGTTGACTCCTTCAAAACCTAGAGCTATCCTAGAACAGTAAAGGCATCAACAGTAATCTCTGTATCACTGGTAAGCTGCTACCGAATGATGCCGTGAGAGGAAAGTCAGTAGAATTCTCCCACATTTTACAAACCACTCCTACATAAAAAATGTTTCAGCTATCCTCAAACTGAATCAACTTTTTTTAAAGACTGGCAGAGGCATGAACAGAGCTCAATGGGTTAGGAAAATAATGGGGGGAAAAGATAATCCAAAATAAATATGTGTTAGCTTGCATTTTTTCCCCTCATGGAAGGAAAAATACATTTTTATAGCAGATAAAAAGTGGGCAAGATATTGCAGCCAAAATAAACTATAAAGTTAGGCTAAGTTAGAATGAGGTTAGAATGAGATGAGACAGCTAAAAAAGAAAGCTGTTTTCTACTGTTCTTAGGTAAATTCATATATTCTACTGAAAAGGAAAAAAAATGTGAACTGATCTGTTATGTAACATTCAATACTCAAAAACACAGAATCCCAGAAACATAGTTGGAAAGAGCTCCTCATCTAAACTGCCTCCCAGGGGCTTCCCTGGTGGCTCAGTGGCTGGGCGTCCGCCTGCCAAGGCAGGGAACACGCGTTCGATTCCTGGTCCGGGAAGATCCCACATGCCATGGAGCAACTAGGCCCGTGTGCCATAGCTACTGAAGCCCACAGGCTCCACAACAAGGGAGGCCACCTTAATGAGAAGGCCATGTAGAGCAGCGAAGACCCAATGCAGCCAAAAATGAATAAATAAATAAATTTTGAAAAAGAATCTCCCTGCCAATGCATGGGTTCAAGCCCTGATCCAGGGGGATCCCACATGCCATGGAGCAACTAAGCCCGTGAGTCACAACTACTGAGCCCATGAGCCACAACTACTGAGCCCTTGTACCACAACAACTGAAGCCCGTGCGTCTAGGGCCCATGCGCCGCAACAAGAGAAGCCACCGCAATAAGAAGCCCGTGCACCACAACAAAGAGTAGCCCCCGCTCGCTGCAACTAGAGAAAGCCTGCACACAGCAACGAAGACCCAATGCAGCCAAAAATAAATAAATTTATAAAAAAATAAACTGCCTCACAATGAAATTCAGAAGTAATTAGTAAAAAAGTATTTCTATCAATTGAACTTTCGAAATCTGCAAGTGCTCAGCTATTTCAGTCATTATTTCTATCAGATGATGACAAAGAATCATAAAATCTTAGAGCTGGAAAAATTCTTAGAAATCGTCTGCTCCAGCTCATCAGCTGATCCAGATACAACCAGAGAAGATTGCCACTCTTCCTGTACTTGTAAAAATGCAACACAAATTTATCTTTTAACTTAAAAAAGACCTGAAGATGGGAGTGATATTGCACTGTGTCACTTTTTGGTCCAGAGAAGGTCATGCATACACATGCTACTCATTGGGTAACTTTTCTGTAGACAGCAGTTTCCAACAATCTGCTGTCTACTTCACTCTCCATTTCCTTCTCCCTGACCTGACCACAATATATAACATAAGCATGTTGCTCCTTATATAGTTTTAAACAGTCTATGTTCTAATTTCAAACATGGAAATTGAAACAAATAATCACCAATTAAATCATTTATTTCAGATATCCTACAATTAATTTTTGCACAGTTCAGAGGCCTCTTTACAAAGTAAATGGTTTCCCACCCCTACCTTATGTGGCAAGACAGTTTTCCTTAATGGCTTTCTTTTGAAAACTTACAGTGTGTTTAAATATTATAGAGAAGACTAAATGACAGTTTGGTTAGATAAATGCTATTTCTCAAAGTCATTTTAACATTAAAGGCATCTTTTTCATACACAAAACCACACATAGGCACAATTACATCAACCCTTCCTTCTGATCAGTAATTGTCACTTGACATCTCTTCTGCCTGCATCCCTCCTACCAAATGCAAGCCCACAAGCACATACAACTCTACTTCATATTTTTCAAGTTTTATCTATCCTAAGGTCACTCTGCTAAAATAACCTGGTAATCGATTTTCTTACCATTTACTTCACTTTCATATTAGCAAGAATATTTTTAAACATAAACCACTCTAAAATGTTTTAAAATATTTTAGAACTTGGAATTTTTATATTCCTCAAGTAATTATCTATGGCTGGAAATAGCAGAGCTTAAGACCACCAACACAAGTCTGCTTAACACTAAGGGACAAAGTACCTTAGTACTTTGGTACAAAGTACCAGCACCTCAATACTTGATCATATCCACCTCAGAGCTTTTACATAATCTGAATTTAATACTACTATGATTTTCCTATTGGCTCATAATAGGAAGGCAGCATTTGAAGCTTACTATTTGCGAGATACTCTGCTAAGTATTTCACCTTCACAATCTCTCTTTGGAGTAAGGTACTAGTACTACCGTTGTTTTACAGGTGAGGAAACCGAGGACTGGGAAGGTTGAATCATTTGCCTGGGGTCACAGGACAGGCAGAACTAAGGTATAAATGCTCCCAACCTGAGTTCTTAATCACTATAATGGCATAACCAGTGGTATTTTGGATTTTCCTGATACACTTGGTTCCTAAATTTGTAACAAATATACTTCTAAACAATGTTATAATGTTTACTGTCCTTGGTTGAGCATGAGCCTCTACACCATTAGTGTGAATGTCTGGGAAGTAATACACTTGTGACTATTCCATCCGCTGGAATCAAAATCCCCAGTGACTATACAAAAAAACAAAACAAAATAACGCTAACTGATGATGAAGATCTGGCCTGGTCCTGGTACAGCAAAGTTAAAACTATGGGTTCCCAGCACAGACATGGATTTCCATTAATTTTAGTTCTATGACCTAAGGCAAGCATTTAAACCTTCAAAACTTTCTCATATGCAAAATATGGATAATAATAATACTACTCACATAGGTATTATTATGAATGTTAAGGTAATAAGTGTAAAGCCATCAAGCATAATGCCTGGTATATAGTAAGTATTCAAATGTTAGTTGTTATATGTAATGATTAGGATAGGAATGGAGGCGGCTAGATAAACAGTAACTGTCAGACATGTTAAAACAGGATGAAAAGCAGAAACACTACAAAGGCCCACAGTACCACTTCACGCACAAGTGTAGGAATGACTAAGAACTTCAAGACAACATAACTATACAGCTGGAAATCAGACAGGCTGGTTCAGAGAAATATAACTTACAGCTTTTAAGCAACAAACCTACCAAGAGCCACTAACATACACATCACTTTTATCTCCCCTGATGGGAAAGATTCTGAGTCATACACAGCATCTCTACAACTGAAGAGAAAGTGTCAGCATATTTCTATACGGAAAACAGAGTTTACAACTTCAACCAATTTCAAACTGCTTCAGAAAGATAATTTATGACAACTGTTAATGAACTTAAGAAATTTTCACTACTTTAAAGCAGATAACTTGAAATTGCGAGCCAATAAAACATTACCAATAAGAGGTTCCATTTGACCTGCTAACTAGGATTAAAACATGTAATCAGCACACTCGGTAAACAACGGTGACTGTCTGCCTTCAAAATACAAATTTAAATTAACAGAGTCCAAATTAATGAGACTTTATAGAAGATGATGCTGCTTTGCTATTAAATACACAAATTTATCCCAAAAAATATACAAATAAATGAAGTCTACTATACTAGGTTCTACACCTAACTCCTAGAAAGACTGAATGTACTTCTACTTTGGAAATTCTGCTTAAGTCAATCACAGATAACATTCACAGATCTACTAACTAGACAAGGGCAATGAGCCAAAATGCACTCAAGTTCAACTATTTCCACTTTAAAGTACAGGCTAGAGGAAAATGCAAAGGTTTATTCAGAAGATAAGAACAAACCTGTTTCTGAGAACTAAGAGATTCTCCTCGATGGCATAAAAAACTGTGCGTATTGTAATCACAGATTCCTGCCCTGCACCAGACCTACTGAATTAAAATCTCCCTAGTATGTTCTGATCTCGAGCCAGGATTGAGAACCACAGCCTCCCTGTAATATCTGTATAAATTTGTGCTCCCTTCCCCTTCTGAACAGTTGTTTATTTGGTTTTTGGTTGGTTGGTTAGACAATCTATGGCCTTGTGGCACTTATCACAATGCCAGCTGTACATACTTTAGCTCCCAAACTAAATCCTAAATCTCCTGAGGGCCAGAGGGAGGTTACTATTTTCCTGGGCACCACACACCACATCATGTCAATAATAGATGCTCAACCAGTAAAGGAAATTAGTCCAATAAAAACAAAATATTAAGAAGCAGTTTAGGGAATAACCTCCTATGCTTCCCTCTTCCCTGGCCTGTAAAACAACTTCCAGATGGACCATTAGTCTTATAAGGGAGACAGGAAGGGAGAAGATCATCCAGGGAAACTCCAGAAGCATGTGATCCTAAATTAGAAACTCAAAAAAATTAAGAACTCAAAATCCACCAGGGAAAAAGGGAAAACACAGATAAAGAGCCTAACAAGTATAAAAGTAAACAATTAGGTAGAAAAGAATGGTGGTTGTTAGGCCATTCTAAACAAGAAAAATATACTAATTTGTCTTCCTTGGTCATCAAATAAATGTGACACAAGATCTTTTGAGTCAAGACACAAGTGAATTACAATTCCACTAGCTACATGATACGACTTCATTCACACACCACAGTTTCTTTATCTTACCCTATAAGTGGGGTGAGAACACTACTATAAGATAAGAAGAGATAGTTGTAAAGCATGTGGCTCCTTACCTAGATGTTCAATAAAGATTAGCTCCCTTCCTCCTCAGGTAGAAACTCAGAAGGTAAGATATCAATAATAAAAACGATGATAACCTAGTAGAAAAGGACCACATGGTCATTCTAGCACCATTTTTGAATGTGTGCCTTCTCAGGTGTTTGCTGTTTTTTGATTCCTGTAGGTGTGTCAGTCCTCAGTGCTATCCTCAGTTACCATCTCTGATATATGCAAAATCACAGGGAAGCCAAAAAGTAAAAGATTTCTGGGCCTTACATTTAAGTCCCTTTTAGAAACCTTAACAGCAGAAATGCAAACCCACAAATGACCATTTAACACCCACCCCTCACCAGCCACTCTGAAAAAAGAGGAGAGGCCTCATCTTTACTGAGGTTCAGGGCCTGACTCCACAAGACGCTGAGAAACAACTTCTATCCTTCACAGCGTTAAACAAGGGTACCATGTCCTGAGCAGGCCTGGAGGAAAGTAAAAAGGTGTTACTGTGATCTTGAGGCAGTAGGAAAGGCAAGAGAATCATGTTGAAGAAAACAGGTAAAAGGTCAGCCTTGCTCCTGAGGCCAGGAACACCACTTGAAGTCAGTGACCTGGGGCATCTGGTTTCAAACAGTGCTCAGGAGTATAAATTGGATGGTAAGACAAACTCATTTGTCAATGTTTCCCTGAAAATAGATAATCCAGGACTAAGTACATTAACAGTCTGAATCTTCAGGTGTGGTCTTCTTCTCTAAGAGGCCACCAATGTCCCTTTTTTTGGACATTATACTTTTACTATTGCAATTAAAAATGAATTTAGCAATTCTGATGGCCATGTCACTCATGACTAAAGTACGCTTATTATGGTCAATTAACGCTCTAACTAACCCAAGACCTCCTTCATCTATTCCTGCATAACTGGTTTTCTGGACCCAAATGCAGATCTTTACGTATACTTCTACTACAATTAGTCTTATCAGATCTGGAATGCTATTTTAATCTCTTTCCACCTCTTTGACCCTTAGGTTTCTCATCAATAAAATGAACAAACTGGACAAGATGATTTCAATGATTTCTTCAAGTTGCAACATTATATTCTAGCACTTACTAAATAAACATTTATGGCTAACATTTTAGTTTTAAAGCAATTTTATTCCCCAGGATTTTCAAAGGACTTCTTTTTTTTTTCCAAACCACAAATGGCCACAGATTTTTGCCTAAAGGACTCATTATCCTTGCATGCCACTCATGCTCCTGTCATAAAACCACCCTACAGAGCTTTTAGTTCAAGATAACATAACCTTCTCAAAACTTTATACTGGGAAAAGGAAGGAGAACAAACCCCAACATTTCTGATGACCAGGGTTCTCTACTCCTATTAAAGCATGAAGAACAAGGTTCTGTTGAAACAGGATTTCACACATGCAATCTAAATCTCTAGTCAAAGTAACTATATACATAAGTGATGGCCGCAAGAATTACCTAAAAGAAAATTCCTCAGAGACGGTTATGTAGGAGAGGGTATGATGTGGAATAAAGTAAAAATCTCCTGCAATACATCATCCTTTAAAAAACATTTAGGGGTGGGGACAAGACTACAGCTAGAACTTCTCTCGTCTTAGGATTTTAAATGACAAAATGTGGTAACTGAGCAGAAACTGCACTCACCAGTCAGGTAAACCTAAATCATCCTGTACGATTTTCCACCAAGTTTTCCCTGAATGGCAGTGAGAACTCAGAATATTTTTTCTCCTTTACATTTTCACGATCACTTTATGTTTTCCTCAGCCTAAATCCAAGTGTGAAAATACTCTTTAAATATGTGCGACTGCTTCAGTTACACTAAAAAAATAAAAAAAACAAAGATTTATCCACAGACTATGTTACCTCAATATACAAGTGAAAGTGCCTAAACAAAAACTTAATTCTCTTAGATTTTTACCTATTTTTGTATGATCCTTGACAGTAATGTCAGAGGCCCCCAACAGTAAAGGCTCATTAATTCACTGTAAGAGATGATTAAGTTCTCAACTCACTGACTGAACGCTGCTCCTTTGCCCACCGCCCTAATCAACACTTGGCTTAATAATTATCAAGGCCTCATGCAACAGTGAAACCTTACGTTTAAATTAATTAAGGGAAACACCCATTACTATTACTCACTAAACCAGTACAGAATATTAAAGACTTTGATAACATAGAATCCTAATAGAAATGGGAAGCCTTTTGGAAAACCACACTTTCTTATTTTCAAACTAGCCATTTACCACTGCAAGCACTTAAGAGTCAAAATTGGAAATTATACAATGAACCATTGATTATCCTATTCAAGGTCCTTTTGGAAGAGTCAATTCTTATTCCACCAACACTGCCATTGTTCAAAGTATTTTTGGAGCTTCTCTTTTATAAGGATCTTCAAAATAGCATTAGATATTTATAGATGTGTCTCATTTTCTTCTTAACACAGAATAGTTCTTTGCAATTTATTATCTATTTGTTTCTAAATAACTTTGGGGTTATTTTTAAAAACCAAAACTATCTCTCACCCCAAAAAACATATCTATCCCACCAGTTAATATCAATACTTTCAAAGAGGCCTTTGTCCTGGAATGAAAATGATATGTCTTCCAAGTGTTAAAGTCCTTAAAGGACCTTCTTTAAATGAACAAATACCGTCTGATACTCCAAGAATTACTTCCCAAGAACTGTAAGTTTTTATCTTTTACAATTTAAACATGCCTCCAAAATTATCATTTACAACCAGGCTTTTCTTTATAAATAACATAAAGGGAATTCCAATAAAAATACAATAAACCTGAATATATATAATGTTGTACAATATTCAAGGAGCTCACTTGTATGTTGCCCATGCAATATATTATAATTAATAAGGTATCAATATCATATTAATAAGAAAATATTGCACTAAGTATTTTTCAGTCATCCATTTTACTACAGAGCATCTGCATTACTGAGATGGAGTTGCTGCCAATATAAGAAAGTGTACAGTAACACAACTTCTATCCACAATAAAGTTGAAATGGGTTTTTTCCTTAATTTAGAACCATGTACAGGAATATACTGGGAAGGGTGCAACATTTGGTTTGGTTTGGTTTAATTAGGTTAGGTAGGATTGATAACTTATTCTTTCTTAAACTGCTCCACTGGAAAGGAGCTTTGTTCAAATTACAACAGGAATTAAATCCAAACAAAACCAATTACTCTTCCTCATAGATGAGTCAAAATGGTAGGTAACCTGAAAACTGAATATAGTATTTCTGCATTGCAAGGGACAGGCTCTCTATGCCTCCAAGCCTTTCCTACTCTAACCCCAACTTTTCCCCAACTAATTCCTCCCCATCCTTCAGAACATGGTAACATAAACATCACTTCATTCAAGAAACAATCACCTAATTCTCTCAATGCATGGAAAAACTGGGTCAAGTGCCCCCCCCCCCAATACTCTCTAAAGCACACTATCAAAACTCTTAACACAGCACCTTCATACTGCTGGTTGTTGGTTGACTAGTCTAGCCTCTCCAACTAAAATAATAAACTCCCTGAGGGTGAGATTAGGTCCTAAAAATGTATATCCCAGGACCACACATACTGGTTGGTATAAAGTAATCATTCAAATGACTGTGGATAAATAATTTGCAGAAAGAAACAATGATAGAGCCCATCATCATGTGTATTACTCCTATCAATCCTCTAGTTGTAGTTGTAACAAAGGCCTTAGGAATGCTGATGTATACTGGAGCACCTATTTTAGTGCCAGGCAGTGTTCTAGGTACTGGATATGAAAAGGAGTGGGAGGAGGGGAGACCTCACTCATAGAGCGGCGACAGTGGTGTTACTAAAACAAGTGTTCCTTAATCAACATGGGAAAATGCAGCTGTTTAACAATGCATACAAACTGAAAAACAGCAACCTGAGAAATCAACTTTTATTCAAACATTTTAAAACAATATTAATAAACCTATGAAGTAAAGAAAAAACCTATAAAGTTCCCTCTGTTACCCGCCTTGGACCTGGGAAAATTTGTAACTCATTTACAGAGGAAGAAAAGTCTTTGCCTCTTCCATTACACTGTCGAAGTCTGGACAAGAATATGTATTAGACTGAAGGAGAGAAAGGTAAAGGAAAAATATATATATATGAACATGAACACACACACACCCCCCTCCATAAAAACATCTGCTACTCTCTTGGAACCTCTCCAATCAAATTTTGCTTTTATTTTTTGACAGTGGCAGAGATCATCAAATGTTCCATGCTATTCCTTCCACCTTCTGTGCTCTAATCCAAGCTCCTTTCACATCTCTCTCTCAAAAATGCCCTAAGAGCCAGTGAAGACTTCTCAATAAAACTGCTAACAGAGAGGGAGAACTATTCAGCTGGGAGGGGTAAAGGAATTAAGAGACCCGCTCCAGCTGCTTCAAAAGTTCAAATGTGCATATAAGCCTCCAGCTATTTTTAGTTTTAGCTTTGCCCACCCTTTAAGAGTCTCTAGCACACTACAAGAGCTCTAACACAATCTAAAGCACATTCTCCCTTAATTTATACCAATTCTATGTGCACCATGGACTGTTCTGATGCCTAGATATCTCACAAAAGACTTATTTTATGAGACTCACTATTTTTTTGGTCACCATTTTTTTTTAATCGATTTATTTATTTATTTTTGGCTGCGTAGGGTCTTCGTTGCTGTGCACAGGCTTCCTCTAGTTGCGGCGAGCGGGGGCTACTCTTCCTTGTGGTGTGTGGGCTTCTCATTGCAGTGGCTTCTCTTGTTGCGGAGCATATGGGATCTAGGAGTGGGTGCTTCAGTAGCTGTGGCTCGCTGGCTCTAGAGCGCAGGCTCAGTAGTTGTGGCGTGTGGGCTTAGTTGCTCCGTGGCATGTGGGATCTTCCTGGACCAGGGCTTGAATCCGTGTCCCCTGCATTGGCAGGAGTATTCTTAACCACTGCGCCACCAGGGAAGTCCCATCATTTTTTTAAAACTTGAGAAACCACACAAACATAATCAAAATCATTATTGTCTGGATTTCTGAGTCATTGTCCATTTGCACCTTTGTTTAATGAGATTCTACTGGAAATGGTTTGCAGACTTCCACGTAATTCAAGTGTCCTAATCTGTGAAAAACTAGGAATGGGCCAATAACCCCTTTAAGTGTGAAATCTAACATTTTTAGGTATAATCCCTTAAAAATGTTTTCCAATACTGAAGAAAGGAGTAGAAAGAAAAATTATTTTATATTTCAGCTTCCCTTCCTACAATTCCATGCTGTTCAGATAACTTCTCTCACATAAAATAGCTAGCTCCTGAGCCCCTTCAAAATGTATCTCTGGTCCCTACATTTTTACTCTCAACAAAATTTCCTGGCGTTATATTCTGGTAAAATAGGGTATTCCTCCTCCATGTCCCAATAAGGGTATAAGTTTTAAGTATCAACTTCCAACTTGTATTTGCCTTTTTTATCTCAGGAGATGGTCAAGTGACTGCTTTACAAATAGCTGGGCAATGGTCTTCACGTTGGATAAACAGTAACAACCTTGCACCCATTCCTTCAAGCAGAAAGAGTAACAGACTGGGCTAACAAGCCCAACAATTGCACCCAAAGTCGTGGGTCAGACTTTCTGTTCTGGGACTTCCTTGGTGGTCCAGTGGTTAAGACTACACAGGCACTCCCAGTGCAGAGGGCATGGGTTCAATCTCTGGGTGGGGGAAGTTCCAGTTCCACATGCCTCGTGCAGCCAAAAAAAAAAAAGAAAAAAAGAAGCTCTTCTGCAGATCATCATAAAAATGAAGTGACAAGAGTCTGCATAGTGAAGCTACCACTGCTGTGTAAGAACACTGTTTCAAGGGTCAGACACCCTTAGGCATCTAGAAATGACATGACAATATAAAAGGTGTGTCTTCTTTCTCCCATCCTCTTCACTCTGTGACTCCAGAGAAAAAAATGAAGTGAACAATTTCCCTTCTCATTGCCCTATTAACCCTGAGGCAATGACCTTTAGCAACAGAAAATATGACACACATGCATGTTTTGTCGCTGACAAAATGCCACTATCTTTAAGAGCTTTCAATTTTTTGAAACAATAAACGCTAGTTAACTAATCATTTCTATTTCCTCTTTCCTCTCACCAAAAAAATCACTGAATTTGGAAAAACATTACTCTCCTCCCCTGCCCAAATAAACTAGAATGCAACAAACTCTTAACTTTAAATGATTAAGCACCTATACTTCCATCTACCTTGCAACCAAGCAATCCTGTACCTAATGATATACAGGTCAGTACTGACAATCATACTTTGGGGGATGTTACTTGTATGAAAAGCTCAGTCAAAAATGCACACCAAGTTAATCAACATGATCAACGGGTCTTTACCAGGAACAGAAATGTAGCAACATAATGGCAAGTCACAGACTGTCAGAAGGGGAGTATTTTAAACTTGTTCTGGGGCTCTGACATTTCAACCCTCTCAGTACAATATAATACCTTCTTAAAATGCACACAAAGAAATTTGCAAAGCACTTTCCTGAAATCCTACAATGTTGTGAGACAAAAGTTGTACCTGAAGCAAACACTGTTTTCATGGTGCAATATCCCAAAAGATATACAGTTTGACTTTTCCCATCACCCCCCAGTTTTTCTTCTCAACACCAATCAGATGGGCGGAAAAATATCTTTCTGGAAACAACTGTTCTAATTAAACCCTTGAGAATGAGATTCTTAAGAGTTCATTTCTTATTTTAATCCCTAAACATGTAACAATGCCTGGTACACAGTAGGCGCTGAAAATAGACTGCTGAACTATCTACCTTAAATGCACGTACACTATTTCAGCTGTTCCCCTTTTGTGGTTAAAAGTGGTCTTAGTCATTTGTGGTCTTTACTGTTAAGGATAAGTACGTAACTGAATTCCTTAAAATCTCCAGGCTAAGGGTAATTACTTGCCTTTTAAATACTGCTTGACTATTTTAACCTACATCATCTACTCCTGTTCAGAGGGGCAGAATTTCTAAATATGGGAAAGACAACCAAATATCTGCATGACCACAAGGCTACTCTGCCACTTTTTCTAAGGACTTATTTTATTAAACTAGTCAATGCTATAATCATACACTATAAGCGGAAATCAATCAAAAACATGCAAAACTTAGGGCTGATGTTGAACTCTTCATTCCTTGACACTTAAGTAGAATAGAGTAGTGGCAACAGCAGAGGTGCTGGGACTGCACCATCCAACATTGGAGCCACCAACCAGCCACATGCGGATACTGAACTCTTAAAAAGCAGTCCAAACTGAGATGTGCTATACATGTAAAGTACACACTGACTTTCAGACTTAGTATTATACCAAAAAAGAATGTACAATACCTCAATTTTTATATTAATTATATGTTGAAATAATATTTTGCATATTTTGAGTTAAGGAAAATATTAAAATTAATATCACTTGTTTCTTTTTAGTTTTTTAATATGGTCACTAGAAAATTTTAAATTACATATGAGGCTCACATTATATTTCTATCGGACAAACCTAAGCAGGAGCCAGACAGACTTGGGTTCGTTTCCCAAGACCAATAACTCCCGTGGCTTTGTGCCATCTGAACAGCTGATTAATAGTTACACTTAATTTCCCCTTCTGTGAAACTACAACGTCACCTTCTTCACTGGGTCATGGTAGGATTAATGAGCATTTAGGACATAATGGCTAGAACATAGAAGAAACTCAGTAAATGGTAGCACACACAAAAAGGATAACAAATTCTGCCAATGATGCCACTGCGCTCAAATTAAGTATCACAAAAAGTCTGTGAATGGGTTAAAAAAGGACTGTTCTTTTTTTTTTTTTTTTTTTTTTTTTTTTTTTGCGGTACGCGGGCCTCTCACTGTTATGGCCTCTCCCGTTGCAGAGCACAGGCTCCGGACGCGCAGGCTCAGCGGCCATGGCTCACGGGCCCAGCCGCTCCGCGGCATGTGGGATCTTCCCGGACCGGGGCACAAACCCGTGTCCCCTGCATCGGCAGGCAGACTCTCAACCACTGCGCCACCAGGGAAGCCCAGGACTGTTCTTTTAACACTGCATGACTTGTCATTATATTTCAACATTTCTGTTTCTGCCAAATACCCTTTTTAACCATACTGATTAACTTATTAACTCGACAACACTAACCAATACTCCAAAACTACATTTCAGTGATTTCTGGTTTATTTTTATATAAATAATATCTTCTGAGTTAAAGGTCTACTGTTTGAATGCTGTTGCAATTTTACCCAAAAAAATCGTATCAGAACGATTCATTTGGTCATACATAGCAATTTTAAATTATGACAAAGAAAAAGCAAAGTCAAAATCCCTCTCAAAACGAGGTTTGAGAGGGCTTCCCTGGTGGCGCAGTGGTTGAGAATCCGCCTGACGATGCAGGGGACACGTGTTCGTGCCCCGGTCCGGGAGGATCCCACATGCCGCCGCGGAGCAGCTGGGCCCGTGAGCCATGGCCGCTGAGCCTGCGCATCGGTTTCTAAAATCTCGAAGTCCAGAACTATTGGAAGCTCACCTGGTATATATTTAGGGAAAAAAAAGGCTTTGCCCCTACCTAGGATGAACATATTAATATTTCTAATACCATTCTAGGGACTTCCCTGGTGGCACAGTGGTTAAGAATCCGCCTGCCAAGGCAGGGGACACGGGTTCAAACCCTGGTCTGGGAAGATCTCACATGGTGTGGAGCAACTAAGCCAGTGCGCCACAACTACTGAGCCTGCACTCTAGAGCCCGCGAGCCACAACTACTGAAGTCCGCGCTGTGCTCCGCAACAAGAGAAGCCACCGCAATTAGAAGCCCGCGCACCACAACAAAGAGTAGCCCCCGCTCACCTCAACTAGAGAAAGCCTGCATGCAGCAACGAAGACCCAACGCAGCCAAAAATAAGTTCAAAACTCAAAAAAAAAAATTTTCTAATACCATTCTAGAACTTAAACAATCAGCAAATAAAACAGCAAGAAAAAGTTACCTGCTGTTCGTAAGTTAGCAAGCTTACAAGAAAAATTTATTACAAAAATCAAGTTGTTCAAGTTAAGCATTAATTAATATTCTTTTGGGAAGAAAGGAAGCAAGACAGTTTGGTGAACAAAATCCCATATTTCGCTGGAGAGGGTGTGGAGAAAAGGGAACCCTCTTGCACTGTTGGTGGGAATGTAAATTCATACAGCCACTATGGAGAACAGTATGGAGGTTCCTTAAAAAACTAAAAACAGAACTACCATACGACCCAGCAATCCCACTACTGGGCATATACCCTGAGAAAACCATGATTCAAAAAGAGTCATGTACCACAATGTTCATTGCAGCAGTATTTACAAGAGTCAGGACATGGTAGCAACTTAAGTGTCCATCAACAGATGAATGGATAAAGAAGATGTGGCACATATATACAATGGAGTATTAGCCATAAAAAGAAACGAAATTGAGTTATTTGTAGTGAGGTAGATGGACATAGAGTCTATCATACAGAGTGAAGTAAGTCAGAAAGAGAAAAACAAATACCGTATGCTAACACATATATATGGAATCTAAAAAAAAGATGGTTATGAAGAACCTAGGGGCAGGACAGGAATAAAGACACAGAGAATGGACTTGAGGACATGGGGAGGGGGAAGGGTAAGCTGGGACGAAGTGAGAGAGTGGCATGGACATATATACACTACCAAATGCAAAACAGGTAGCTTAGTGGGAAGCAGTCACATAGCACAGGGAGATCAGCTCAGTGCTTTGTGACCACCTAGAGGGGTGGGATAGGGTGGGTGGGAGGGAGACGCAAGAGGGAGGAGATACGGGGATATATGTATATGTATAGCTGATTCACCTTGTTATAAAGCAAAAACTGACACACCATTGTAAAGCAATAATACTTCAATAAAGATGTTAAAAAAAATCCCATATTTCATATTGAAACCTACTACATCTCTATGATGTTAACATATCATACTCCACCACAGATAACAAATGTCAATTCTATTAAGTACATAACCCTTAAAGGACAGGTCGTCTTCCAAGTTACAGTACAATTTTAAAGGAGTGTGTGTAGAGGATGCCTAAAATTTATATCTTTTAATGGAGAGGGAGGAAGAAGAATGAACATGGAAACCATGGCCTTGGTGAGAATGGACTAGAGCAAACATACTGGTTTTCAGATGGGTCGATTTTCAGGAGAATGACCTTGACACTATTTCTAACATTTCAACATACACCAAAATTCTGATAATCTATCATGATACAATGTGATACTTTACATGTCCTGTAAGTTACAGCAAGTCACCCAAAAGCTCTCAAATTTCCTTTTCCCCACTAAAACTAGTTAATTGTAGAAGAAATTAAGGACCTTGGACACACTCATTGACCACTGAAGTCCCTAAAATTGTTGTGGCTACCACTCATGCCCATGGGTACTAATGGCGAGAGGTATAAGGTGTGATTTTACATTAATGAGATGGATGAGTTCCAAAGCAATTTAATAGCAGGAAGGGGGGAAATGAACAGAATGAACAAAAGGGCACCAGTCTGCCAAAGTATCTGGCTACCCACACCACAGTCTTGAACCCAAAGTTAATCAGGCTGCTCCAAAAAATTACTGAGGCAAGACCACCACATATTTCTTTTGTAACTCCTTCCTCAAGCACCTATCACAGAGGTAACATAAACTGCACAAAGAATAGTTGTTTAGAATAATTCTTAAGTGTCTAGCAGTCCAGTGAACTCTGAATTTATAAAAGGATAACCTCATCCCATTCTTCTTTAACACTTTCAAGGTTTTAGACTGTATAGGTGACCCTTGAACAACGCATGGGTTAGGGGCACTGATCCTCGGCAAAGCTGAAAATCGGCATATAGCTTATAGTCGGCCCAATGTATATGTTCCTTGGTATCCACAGTTCCACATTCACGGACCATGTAGTACTGAAATATTTACTATTGAAAAAAATCCACATATAAGTGGACCCACATAGTCCAAAACAGTGTTATTCAAAGGTCAACTCTACTTCCCTCCTTCCCTCCTCAACTCCTCAACGCAGATAAAGTTGCTCTATCATCTGTTTCCACCTTTGTTCAAATCTTTCTAATGCCACTTAACATACTGACTCAACATCCTTCTGTTTACAAATCTGCCTTGACCCATGAATTCTGAGCTTACTCAAAGCACCAGCTCAAACACCTCCCATCACATTTTAGGAGCTAATAATGTATCTACTCGTATCTCACTTTAAAAAGTCATTTCTCTCTGAAGTTTCTCAGGAGACTAACCAAAGAAAAATGATCAATTTCTAGAATAACTTGACTACCACCCCACCCCTGAAACGAAAATTTAACAAACAAAACATCCCAACCCCAGAGAACTCAACCAAAAAACTTCACACGACACCCTTCATCACACTCTGAGGTTACCAGTAAGATTTTTTTTCCTCATCAAAAAGCCGCAATCCTACATAATACAAAGCCCAGAATCAAATTTAGAAAACAGAAGCTAACCCTTCTCCCAAGCCGTGTAGGTGACATCCAGTCATATACTTCCCAAATACAATGGGAAAGCTGAAAGAAGAAAAAGTCTCAAGCATATGCCAGCAGTCTCAGAGTTAGGACATCTTTTCAATTTGTCATTTGCTCAAAGACAGTCATTGAAAAGAACCAAGAACAAATTAACCATTCATCTTAGAAATGCACCCACACCAAGAAAAGGCATTCTGACATAAGAATTAACAAAATATGTAGTACACCAACTTGCTTAGCCAATTCTGGAGCTCCCTAACTCTTCCCAAATTACTAAATAAAGGAACACTCTGAAGCCGTATCATTTATATTTATAGTACGTTTTCCATCTTCATTCTATATATAAGCAGCTACATCCCACTAAAACTCATTTTCATTTATGTCTGGGAATCTTTTTTGTTAATTATCATTGGAATGAACAGCTACTGACCAGTTCAGAGGCAAAATGCACAATGTTCATATTTTCCTCTTCTATTTTTTTTTTTTTACTGTGCAACTATTCATAAGTTTTCGTTTTATTTTCCCCTCATTTTAAAAATCCTTCAACACAATTAGCAATTCAATTCTACCGCAAAATACAGTTTTAGAAATAAATATGCAATCTTTACAACAGTTTAAATTTGCCCCTGTCAAAGCCTATTTACATAATACAAATCCAAAGGACAAGTTCCAATTACACACTGGCAACAGCAGTGCTGAGCAAATGGAAGACTTTGGTTTGAAAGCACATTATGAGAAACCTGGGAATAAAACAAGTTGGTGAAGACCAAAATATGAAAAAAAGAATTACACCTCCTTTCCCTGCTCTTTGGGCTAAAATAGGTACTCATATTTCCATTTCCACTGAGGCGGTTACAAAGAAAGAAAACAATGAGAGTTTAATAATTATAATAAAGTATAACAAATATACAGTCTTTAATAAAGAGGTATAATGTGTAATATAAATAAAGTTCATATAATTACTTTCAAAACAAATTTACAAAGACAATTTTGAAGTATCTAAACAGTAGAAAGTCAAGCTGCTTAAGCATCTGGGACACTGAAAGTACAAACACTTGTGAAGTTCTCTCGGTCAGCAAACCTAGCAAGCAGAAACAAGCGTTCTGCAGATGATCCCAAATGCGAGGGCCTTACTGTACACCATCAGAGTGGAAACTGGCAATATACACTCCTGTGCAGGGTGCGTGGGTGGGGTAGCTTCCCCTTTTCTCAATCTGCTTTCACACTTGCTTTTCTGTCACCTGATGCTCTCAGCAAATAACCCAAGAGCCTAGGATCAGACAGACAGTGCTAACCTCACGTTCACTGCCTTCAACTCCATTCCTGTTTCCTCTTCTGCCAGTGGGGGAACCCATTGCTGATCCAAAACAACACTTTCAGATGACCTAAAGTTTCTGTACCCCTGAATGAAACCAAGAAGGGCTACTAGTCCAAGCAGTGGCCTCTGAACTACAGCCACCCTATAAATCTCCCCAACCTTGAGCTCCATTTACATACTAACTACTACTAATCTATAAGACATAAAGCCTACAGCCTTCCAGTGACGGTCTGCTGTGAAGTTTTGCTCACTTTCTAAGGATCTGGTTCCACAAAACAGTACAAGACTACAGCCTGGGTTCCCAAAAAAAAAAAAAAGCATAGGCGGGACCTTCAGCCACTGCGTGAGCCCTGCATGAATCATCTTCAGATAATGCACTTTTCAGGACTTTCCTGAACCACTTTCCTGGTGGTCCAGTGGTTAAGAGTCCGAGATTCCACTGCAGGGGCACGGGTTCAATCCCTGGTTGGGGAACTAAGATCCCACATGCCGCAGCACGGCCGAAAATAAAAGATAATGTACTTTTATTCTAATGACTCATCTGCAGTGTGTATACAGTGCTGATTCATAACACACGCTTTTCTGTGCAGTGGTAGAGCAGCATGAAGAGCTCAGGCTTTTGAATCAGACTTGAACGAGGCCTAAAACTTGGATCTGCTACTTACCTCTTGAATAAGTCTGAGCCAGTGACTTAACCGCTCTGTTTTCCTGTGCTTTTGTGATTTGTAAAACTGGGAAAACACATGTATTGCAAGATAAAGGATCCAGCATGCCCCACGGTGAGGGGGTACTATAAAGACTGAGATATGATAAAACTAATAATTTTCACTGCTTCATCAAGAACATTTAGTGAAACTGGCACCATCTTTCACTCCGAGAACACAACTGTTCAACTGCCATGACTACTCAAGCTCAGCTGAGGGCCCCCGCCTTGGCTCCTGCTAGCACATCAGCCGTTTCACCCAGCACTGCTTTTGCAGTGCCAGTGCCTACATCTGCACAGTATAAAAATGTAAATAACATGTTAATATTATGAAAATAGTGCTGATCTCACAGACCCAGTGAAAGGGTCTCAGGAATCCTCCAGGGTCATGCACTGACTATACTTTGAGAACCAATATTATAGATCAATGAATATCTATCAATGACCTATATGTACAGGATTGTACAGAGTATAAGACATGATTACTACCTCAAGGAACTAAGGACAGGATACATGCATGTGCGCGCACACACACACACACACACAAAGGCAAACAATACAGAGCAGTTAAAATCAACTGCTTGATGAACAGCCCAGAAAATAAGTGCCATAATAATTCTGAAGAAGGGAGACAATCCCTATGGGTTGGAGCAGCTGGAAAAGGATTCAGGGAGGAAATGGATTTGAATGGGGCTTTGAAAAGCAAGGCAAGGAGAAGAGGTGAGAGCACTACAAGCTGAGGGCACAGCAGGAGCACAGGCAAGCTCAGGGCACAGTGAGGAAATCTGAAGTCACAGACAAGGAGAAACGTCCCAACTGCCAAGCTCCTTAGCCCAGCCAATGAAAATAAAATGCCCTGACCAAGAACCCCAACACAGTAATGACCTGGGAAGTAAAAAGGCTGGAAAGGAAGGTTATATGGTTATGGTGGAAGGAGTCTGACTGCCAAGCTTAGCAGTTTGAACCTGATCTTGGGAGCATCACGAAGCCCCTGAAAGAGGTTCAGTTTTCATTTCTGAGGTGCTGTGGAAAGACCAGTCTAAATAGTACGCAAGAAGAATAAAGGTAAGAGAAATATGAAGCAGGAGATCTGTTTGGAAGCCACTGCCATGATCCAGGTCAAAGTCAATGAGGAAGGGCATGAGCAGGTTTCATGTAACTACAACACGAAAGGGATGTTACACAAAAGAAACTATGGCAGGGCCTGGTTCTAAATGGACAGCTGGTGATGAGGGACCAGCCGAGGGAAATAAATTGTGATGCTTATTCTAATAACCATAGCTATGAGGCATGAAAAAGAAAGAAAGGGGAGCGACACCATTCAAGAGATACTAGGTCAGGAAACCACACCTAGAAAGCAACATTCCAGAAAAAGAATTCCAACCCACCTTCAACTAAACCCAGAAACTCTAAAGGAAAAGGGAAGAAACTGATTCGTTGGTTTGAACTCAGTGAATTTACCTCAGAAGCAACAACTCTCCCTCATAATTTAATGTTTGTTAAAAGAATACTGGCTGCATCAAAGGCCACAATCAGAAGAAAAGAATGGGAGAAAACATTTGTAAATCATATATCCTATAAGGGGTTAATATCCAGCATATATAAAGAACTCCTTCAACTCAATAACAAAAATTCAAATCCAATTTAAAAAATGGGCAAAGAACTTGAACAGACATTTCTCCAAAGAAGATATGCAAGTGGACAATAAACACATGAGAAGATGCTGAATATTACTAATTATTAGAGAAATGTAAATCAAAACCACAATGAGATACCACCTCACACCCATTAGGATGACTCCTATTGAGGGGGAAAAAAAAACAGAAAATAACAAGTGTTGGAAAGGACATGGAGAAACTGGAATTCTTGTGCACTGCTGATGGGAATATGAAATGGTGCAGCCACTATGGAAAACAGTATGGAAGTTCCTGAAAAAAATTTTTAAAAACTACTATATAATCCAGCAATTCCACTTATAGGTATACGCACTCAAAGAACTGAAAATGAGGACTTCAAGAGATATTTGCATACCCATGTTCACAGCAGCATTATTCACAACTGCCAACAGGTAGAAGCAACCCAAGAGTCTATCAATGGATGAATAAACAAAATGTGGTACATCCATACAATGAAATACTATTCAGTCTTAAAAGAGAAGGATATTCTAACACACGAGTGAACTTTGAAGACATTACGCTAAGTGAAATAAGCCAGTCACAAAAAGACAAATACTACATAATTATACTTATATAAGGTACCTAGAATAGCCAAATTAAAAGAAAGAAAGTAGAATGGTGGTGGCCAGGGGCTGGGGGTTAGGAGAAAATGGGTAGTTATTGTTTAATGGGTACAGAGTTTCAGTTCTTAAGACAGATGGTGGTGATGGTTGCATAACAATGTAAATGCACTTAATACCACTAAACTGTACACCTAAAAATGGTTAAGATGGTAAATTTCATGTAATGTGTATTTCACCAAAATTAATTTAATTTAAAAAATAACGATTACTGGCACACAGTAAGCAGATGGTGTCTTCTGGATGAATAAACTCTACAACAGACAGTAAGCAAAAACAAAAACCGGTGAAAGGGGTAATCTAAGCCAACCTCCTCCAGGAAGCACACTCCTTCATACCCACTGTGCCAGAAAGAATCATGCCCTAAGTACACAAGCATTCACCCAGCAGCCTAAGCTGGAAACTTCCAGTCACCCTGGACAACTACCACCCCTTCCTGCCCACCATCTACTCACCAAGTTATTAATCCATTCGACCTTGACAATGTCCAGGAGATCTGCTGACACCCCTCTCTTCTCACTGCACCATCCAGGCCCTCATCACCTCTGTCCTAAACTATTGTGATGGTCTCCTCTACCTCTTCTGAGGGGCAGTGCTCCCCTGCCCCCCACCAAGTCACTACCTATACTGCTCCCAGAATGAACCATCCAAAATAAAAACAGACGATCCTCCCTTTAGCTTCGGGAGGGCAAACGCAATTCCCTAGAGTGACACTCTGTGGTCATGTGACATGGTATGTGACACTCCACCCAACTTTTCAACCTAATTCTGTGGCTACACCCCACTCACACTACATACCTCCACCCACTGCTCACTCTGCTCAAGCACATCGGGCTGGCTGTTTCTTTGCACAGACTCTGTCCCTGCAGGACTGTGTTCTATACCTTCTCTCCTCAACCCACGCCTGGCAAACTCCTATACTCACACTTTAAGATCCAGTCCAGTCACATCCCTCATCTGTGTTCCTTAGAGTTTTTTATATATCACTGTTACACCACAAATTTCCATCTCACCCAAAAATTATCTTTGCATTTCTAGTGGCTGGTTCCATTTGTTCTGCTCATTTTTTTTTTTTCAACGAGCTAATACTACTTGTACCTATAATTGGCATAATATTTACTCTTTTTGTTTTGTGAGCAAGATGCTTATCCTCCAGAGATGAGCCTTCAGTGAAATGGGACTGTGTATTATTCTCTATCAGTTCTTTCAGGGCCTAGCCCATAATATGATGTTTCAAATGTTTGCTAAACAGAATCCCAAGATAATTTACCCCTAGAAACAAATCAAGTTAGCTTCATGCTTATATACTTTCCCCTCAGAGTGTCTATGCTCTGCTTGAAAACGTTGATTATGAAAATTTAATTGTACTTACAAAACTTAGCAAAGAAACAAAGTTTCAAATAACTTATTAGAGCACTAGACAATGCTTGTATCCTAAAACAGGAATACACAAATATCATAACTAACTTACTTCTCAACAGGAGCCCACACTGGCAAGGTCAGTGCCTGCCGTGTAGGTTTTCTTTTACCTTCCAACATCCTATAACACGATTTGTACTTAAAAAATCTTTTCCCAATAACAGCTACAATTACAGATGAAATCCAGCAACATGCTATATAAAGCAGGTGTTGCTTTCTCCATTTTACACACAAGAGAACTTCAGCTCGAAAAGGCTACATTATCTAGCCCAAAGCCACAAAAACTAGTTAAGAGCAAGCATGACTTAAACCCACACTCATGAAACCACACAAAGCTGTGGGGATTTCAGTCAAGTCCCTTTATCTCAGGACATAAAGCACACTAACAAAAACAAAGGGAATTACTCCACTATTACAGAATACATGGTTTAACAGAAGATCCAGAAAAAAAGTTCATCCAGTCACTCCTTTGTGTTGCAACATTATTCTACAAACAGTATCATATGCAACATACAGTGCTTCCTTCAAGACACATCCAAACCATCCTTCATTTTGCCCCAAAGGCCACTCTGTTAGAAAAACCTAGAACTGCCTGCAATTTACAACAGAAAGAACCTTGGCTTTGGAGTGAGACTGATTTTGACCAATGTTCTGGATCCTGCTCTTACCAGATGTGTGGCCTATACAAGGATCCTAGCTTCTTTGAGCCTCAGATTCCTTAACTGAAACGGAGATAAAAATTCCCTCACAAGAGAGTAGATAAAGTGAATAAACAGCATCCAGCATATAGTAAGCACTCAATAAATCCAAAGTCTCCCTCATCCTATCCCAACTCCACCAGGATGCTGTCTCCAATTTTTGCAACCACACTAGATTAGAATTCAAATAAAGTACTTGGTCCTCTGTAAAATCAGGAAGAGAATCATAGATTCTTGTCAAGCCCACTTGTTTTGAGGACATAAAGGTCACAACCAAAACTAACAAAGTTAGCTAACAGCCAAACCAGACAAGAATCTGCATCTTTTTAACAACCCATTTTGAAACTCTGAATCAAGGGCCCACATCTTTCAGGAGATTATCAATAGAGACAGCAAAACATCAAGACAAAACAAAGTTTGAATTGGCATACATTCTTATGCCCTAGACTCATCCCATATGTCACATTAAAAAACTCTATGGTAACTCTTTAAGAAAACACAAAACAGACCTTACGCTGTGGTAAAGAAGACTCAGCAGGTGTCAATGTGTCAGAATACAGCATTCTAGATGTTTTTTTTTTTTAATGCCATTGCCACATAAGGCCCTACTACATAACCATACATAAGTTGCTAAGAATGTACAAATACAAAGATAATAACCAGAAGGCAGCAAGTGCAAGCAAGGAAGGCAGAAGAACTTTAAAGATAACTAACACAGGGCTTCCCTGGTGGCGCAGTGGTTGAGAATCTGCCTGCCAAGCAGGGGACACGAGTTCGAGCCCTGGTCTGGGAGGATCCCACATGTCGCGGAGCAACTGGGCCTGTGAGCCACAACTACTGAGCCTGCGCGTCTGGAGCTTGTGCTCCGCAACAAAAGAAGCCGCAACAGTGAGAGGCCCGTGCACCGTGATGAAGAGTGGCCCCCGCTCGCCGCAAATAGAGAAAGCCCTGCACAAGAAATGAAGACCCAACACAGCCAAAAATAATTAATTAATTAATTTTTAAAAAATATGAATAAAAATCCTTCTCTAACATATGTAATGAGTACCTATATTAAAAAAAAAAGATAACTAACACAATTTGTCAAACAAAAGCAAATTAATCACTGACTGACATTTCAACAGGACCACAATCTATCAACCATTCACTGGGTAAATATTAGAGTCCCTACCCTTTGCTGGGAGCTAGGTGCTAGGGAAAGGTGACTCTACCCCAAGCAAAGGGAATAAGACATAACATAAAAATTCACAACATAGGAGAGAAAGTGGTGTGACAAAAACGCCTGAGAAGTCAGAGAGAGAGATTATATCGAACTATAAGAATGAAGCAGGGTTTAAATAGGAAATATCCTTCAAGGCTCCTATCAAAAGCTAAGTCAAATTTGGACATGCAGAGATAGGAAGGAACATTCTGTGCGTCCCCAGAGTCAAATCTCAGCACTGGCACACAAAGTGGTCAATAGGTGTTTCTCAACTGCATGAATGGGCAAAGGCACATGCTGGAGGTACAGTTCACTGTAGCAAGAGAACAGTTTTAAAGCATGTGGCAGGCCTTACGCAGATTTTATTCTGTGAGCACTGAGGAACTATTAATGTTTTCAAATAGGGTAGTGATATGACCAAAGCTGTGCTTCTGGAAGAATAAACTGACATAATATGAAATGGATGATAGCTAAAGAGAAATTCTGCTATTTAATATGTATTTAATATCATTGAGCTTATCTACATCCAAAATAATTCTGCTCTGCTCTCCGTCAGTCCCTCTCCTCAGCGATCTGTTACACTAATGAGTATTGACAACGCATGTAGTAACATCAGCACAGGCTAGGTTATACTATGCAAACAACCAACCAGAAGGTGGTAGAGGCTGAACTCAATAAAGTTTACTTCTCGCTCACTCAAAGATCAGCACGGTTCCAGGAAACTCTCTAGAGCAGCTGTCCTTCATGCCTGGACTCAGCATTCAGTCTGCTCTAGTCATACGGTAGGACCCCAACAGTAGGGAAAGAGAGAGAAAGGATTTCACATCAGCTTTTAAATACTTCCATCCAAGCGTGATGCCTGTCATTCCTGCTCGCATTTCATTGGACAAAGCAAGTCTCATAGCCACGTGGACTTGAAAGAGTCTGGGCAATGGATCCTTAATAAGAATAAGAAAGGAGAACTAGAAACCTTGGTGAGCAGCACTAATGCCCATCACAATGTGTTGTCTTTACAATGTCCAGTAATAAACTAATTACTAAGTAAATGCCTAGTTTCTTAGCAATTAGATAACATCACAGTAAATTTGTTCCTGAGGCACCAAAATTATTACCAAATTTCCCATATAGCTTTATGGATATCACAAATCTCTTTCTGATTACTAAACAATCTAATCTGACTTTAAAGAATTTTGTATCATCTATTGTATACTCTTGTTTTTTTTCACATCTATTATTCTTTTAGGAATAGTTTCCAAGTTTTCGTATAGACTATTTCATCCTGCTCTAATCAGAAAAATGTCTCATTTATTCTGTATTTACAAGATAAGGAATATATATTCAGTCTGATCAAACCATTTCTGCCTTATGACTGAGAGTCCTTGGCATAATCTTAAGCAGTTAAGAACAATGAGGGAATTCCCCAGTGATCCAGTGCTTAGGATTCGATGCTTTCACTGCCGTGGCCTGGGTTCAATCCCAGGTCAGGGAACTGAGATCCCACAAGCCGCGTAGTGTGGCCAAAAACAAACCCCAAAACAATGAAAGCTGCCAATTACTTATATTACCTGATTTCATTAGTGAGAAACATGAGTAGTAATGGTGCTATTGATAATTTCTTCACGCTACAAAACTCCTGTAAATTTAGGAAAGGCAAGCAACCAATAAAGCATGCACATATTTTAGAAGTGCAATCCTAGTTTCAAACCCCAGCTCTATCTCTTACTGGCTGTGGGAGCTTGGCCAAGCTACACAATCTCTGTAAGCCTCAATGTCCTCACCTACAGCACAGTTAACTCCAGCAACTTCACAGACCATCCCAGGGTTAAATGAGACAACTTATATAAAATGCT
The DNA here is from genome assembly GCF_963455315.2 of Globicephala melas. Lineage (NCBI taxonomy): Eukaryota > Metazoa > Chordata > Mammalia > Artiodactyla > Delphinidae > Globicephala > Globicephala melas. The sequence continues at coordinate 41,535,810 of NC_083315.2, forward strand.
ACAAGGCAGCTGCTCAAAAAAGTGGCAGGTAGTATAAATATGTTCTGATAAGCATGGAATATGATTTTCTTTACCCTTTTATTAGGATTATGCAAGTTATGAGAGGCAGAAAGTACTTTGATTTCTAACTGTGTATTGAGAAATAGTTCATGTGCAGTGGACATCAGAGCACAGCCAAATAGTCAAACACCACAATTATCTATTGTGCTGCGCAGTTACTTTGCAACTGAGCCAATAGTTCCCTAACTCTGAGAGAATTACACGAAGAACAAAGACTATGGAAGAGTATTCACAAACTCCACATCTTAGCATCCAAAAGCATTTTCAAGATGTTTCAGTCTAGATGTTTCCAAACTGATTCTTGGCAATGTGACTTTCTTCAAAGTAAATACTACAGGAAACCCACAAACGTAAAATTACAAAAACTGGAGTTACTCTATGGGGGACAATTTGGTCTCTTCCTCATGCCCTGCCCAACCCCACTTGGCCCCCGATATAACTCTAAGGAATCCCCAGGGCTTGAGAATACCATTTGGGGTGGGGCGGGGGGGAGGAACTAAACTAAAAAACAAAAATGAATGCACTTCACTTTTAATGGCAGAAACTGGGTACGGGAGGGGTATGTCTAAGTGACCTGCCCAAGGTTGTCAGCAGCAAACTAAGTCCAGAACACAAATCTACTGAATTGGAAGCCAGTGTCTATCCACTAACCATCAAGTTTTCCTCAGCTACAGAATGCTCTGCATCAACATTTACCCTTAGCATCTTTATCACAGTCAGTGAGTTTCAATTCTCTGATTTTATATCTGACCCCTTGCTTTCTTACTATTCTTATTATATTACTCTCACATTACACATTCTCTTATTACTTTGTTCCCCATTAATCTTGTCATGTGTCCCAAGACAACTGCAGTGAAACATTTAACTCCTAGCACTGGTACATTACCAGACCTATTATGTTAATGCCCAAATCCATAGGCCAGGAAAGAAAAAGTCACAAGACTCAAAGGGAGAACCCTCTGAAATGTTAGAGGCCGAGATCCCAGTCCTTGCCTGCTCTGCTCAATGTTATTACTCCCCTTTCTATCTCCAAAAGGGCAGTTTGTCAAGAAAATGCTAGGATTAAAATGACTAGCTTCTCTGATAAACAAATTATAGCTTAAGTTACCAGTGGGAGGAAACAGTGAGAAAGCAGGATGGCACACTTTTAAGATTCAAGTCCAAGCAATGTGATTGTAAGAGGAAAAAGAGGAGGGGGAGGAGGAGGAGGAGGAGAGGAGAAGGAGAAAAAAGAAGCAAGAAGGAAGGAAGGAAGGAAGGAAGGAAGGAAGGAAGGAAGGAAGAGGAGGAGGAGGGGGAGGAGGAGGGGGAGGAGGAGGGGGAGGGGAGGGGGAGGGGGAGGGGGAGGGGGAGGAGGAGGGGGAGGAGGAGGGGGAGGAGGAGGGGGAGGAGGAGGGGGAGGAGGAGAAGAAAGAAGAAGAATGCTCACCTGATCCCAAAAGATTTCCAAAACAGAGGCCCTTTGAAAATTTAGGTCGGCAGAGAAGATGTCCTCAAAAATTCCACTTAAGAGGGTTCCTACCAAACCAAAATAACCGCCAGACACATCAATGAAATCTGAACAGTTCAAGAATCAGGTACGCTACATAAAAAACTGGGTATTTCCAACAGGATCACAGAAGTCCTCCCACAACTGAATAACAGTCTACATGTTCCGGGACAACACTGTTATAGAGCCAGCATAAATCAATTCTTCTACTTCTAGTGAGGATTTATCTACTAAATTAACCAGCAAATCTTTCTCTATAACCAGGACTAGGCTAAAGATCAGCAAGATAATACTGCTAAGAATGCCCAACAGAACAGAGACACTTTGGTGAATCAAGAGTACCAGGAGACCAGCTTATGCACCTATCTGACTTATAACTCGCTATGCAACTAATTCTTCCTACCTATAGTACAGAAAATCTTAACATTATCTAATTAAAAATCATTGCTATCATAGTTAAGACCAATTAACTCATCCATCTCACAGAAAAATGTTTGGTCAGATTAGTAAGTCAAGAGCATAGACCAATGTTTAATTTGATTATTTTCTTGGTTATTTAAACCATAATGTCAACACATGACTGTGATTTTGGGAACATACGTGAATTCTGCATGTTCATAATTAAATTAGATGTAATATTAATTTTTAAAGCTTCTTATGTTCATTTGGATGTGGAACAGAATGGCCACAGGTCATCTCTCATAAAGCACTTTGTGTAGAAGGGTACCTTACTCCATACCATCTCTATAAATCTTATCTCAAACATTTCCCTATCTCACTGCTGGAGTTAATTAGGACTGGCAGTTAAGGAGAAGCCAGAGAACATGATTATCAGGGACTTTCTTTATTTGAAAGTTCCATTATGTGCCTTTTAATATTAAGAACCAATCTTAGATTAACTCTCAGTGCTTAAGAGAGTAGGGACTATGCTTCATGAGTTTCTATTCTTTTAGAAATACAGAGTTCTTTTATTTACAATTGGTTGCCAGCAGTCCAGTAATTCTACTAGTAATTTTACTATGGCATTTAAAACTTCCTTTTAAATGTTGGATTTTTAAAAAACTTTCTTAAAATTATGGAAACGGAGTTCCCTGGTGGCCTAGTGGTTAGGATTCTGAGCTTTCACTGCTGCAGCCTGGGTTCAATCCCTAGTTGAGAAACTAAGATCCCGCAAGCCGTGAGGCGCAGCCAAAAAAAAAAAAAAGATTATGGAAAAATAAATGGTAAACAGGCACTCATACTCTGCCAGTGGGAGTGTAAATGATATAAACTTTCTGTAGACAGCTCAACAGTATCTATTAAAAGCTGTTGAAACATACAGCCTTTGCCCTAGCAAAAAAAATAAGAATACAAAGATTATGTACATGGCTGTTCATCACAGCAGTGCTTACAACAGGAGGAAGGGAGGGAAGGAGGGAAGAAAAGAAATACCACCTAAATATTCAAATAAGAAGGTAATAAGGGGGACTTCCCTGGTGGCGTAATGGTTAAGAATCTGCCTGCCAATGTGGGGGACACGGGTTCGCGCCCTGGTCTGGGAAGATCCCACATGCCACGGAGCAACTAAGCCCGTGCGCCACAACTACTGAGCCTGCGCTCTACAGCCCGCGAGCCACAACTACTGAAGCCTACGCACCACAACTACTGAAGCCCGCGTGCCTAGAGCCTGTGCTCCGCAACAAGAGAAGCCACGGCAATGAGAAGCCTGCGCACTGCAATGAAGAGGAGTCCCCACTCGCCACAACTAGAGAAAGCCCGTGCACAGCAACGGAGACCCAACGCAGCCAAAAATAAATAAATTTTAAAAAAAAAGAAGGTAGTGAGGGAATCCCCTGGAGGTACAGTGGTTAGGGCTCTGGGCTTTCACTGCCAAGGGCGCAGGTTCAATACCTGGTCGGGGAACTAAGATCCCGCAAGCTGTGCGGCATGCCCAAAAAATAAAAATAATTTTTTTTTTTAATTTGAAAAGGTAATGAGTGATCTAAGGATAAATCTAAATCCATACAATGAAATACTATATAGCCATTAAAATGATTACACAGGTTACTTGATATCGTGCAAAAGTATAGTCATGAAACTTGTTTTATAACCTGTTTATATTCAAGAGCATATAAAATATGATCACATATGGTATATATAAATGCACACATACACTCCCTCTACAAATTTAGTCTGGAAAGAAAAACACCAGTTGTATTGTACCACGAAAATTTTCCAGGTAGTGTCATTTATTCACATGTGTACTTTTTGTTTATGTCTAATTCCTAAATTTCTGGAGGGACTGTACATTACTGTTGTTAATAAAAATAAAACAAAAAATATCTCTCATGAATCATGAAAACTCTCTGATGACTTCTAGAATAGGAGATTATATAGCAGAAAATTAACTATAAAAATAAATTTACTGGCAAAGTCAAAGTTACACAAAGTTCTGCCAAAATCACAGCTCACAGTGGATGTTCCTTTCACATAATTACTTATTTCAACTCTTGCTAGAAATATTCTTGATGTATAAAGAGCTTGGGTCCTAAAGTCAGAGACTCGTAGTCAAGTCCCAACTCTGCCACATGCTGCGAGACCCTGAGCAAGTTAGCTAGCCTCTCCAAGCCTCAGTCTCCTTAACCATGAAGTATGTATAAACCCCACCTCTTAAGAGTTGTGGGGATTAAAATGAAATAAAGGTGTAGAGAACACATAGAAGTAAGCTTGGCACATGGAAAGCAGTAATAAATGACTGCAGTTGTTACTATTATTATTGTTGCTATCACAAGAAACAAAATCATGAGCACTTTAAGGGCAGTGACCATGTCTTATTTTTGTTCAGCCCTGGATCCCTGGCACCTAGTAGTGGCCTTAAATGTTTGCTGATTAAGTATACAATTAATTAATTACCTCCTTGCACCTCAATCTCCTTCTCTGGCAAAATCATAAAATCACCTTGCAGAGGTAAGAACTGATTAAACATAAGATACCTAGTTCAACAGAGGCTCTCAATAAATGACAGCTGTATTAAGGAACATGGCCCTGTAGATTTCAACAGGCATGAAGGCTGAAGGGAGAGAACAGATATAATTTTTTTCTCTGAGTTTCCTTTAGTATTTGGGTCCTGAAATATCTCACAGTTAAACCATTGCTTTTATTTAGACTCCAGAAAGAAAATTCTCCATTTACAGGCACACATCCTAGAGAGCTAACTATTAAAGTGGTAATCTTTTAGACAGCCACAGCACTTTTGGCACAGCAACTCAAACAGTACTTTACCACAGAGTAGGGAAAAAGTGTAGTATTTCAGAGAATTCATGAGCTTAGGACATAATGTATACAAATACGGGCTATGAAAAACAGTGAATCAATTGTTCTTCGGGCTTCAAATGAAAGCTTTTAAGATGATGATTTGAATTAAGAAGCATGAGAAAAATCAACACTATTTTTACATACATCGCTAAATGACTTCTTAAGGAAGTACTAAATTTATGAAGGTATTCAATTACCTGAAAAGTATTTCCTTCACAACAATCAAAATAAACAGGGATACATTTTAGGAAGAAAAATAGATTCTCAAAAGAATCATTAAATTCTATGGCGGGGGGGCGGTGAAAAAACTACTGACATGAAACCAATAATAATTTTGTCTAAATCATAACATTCTTGTACTAGTATTTAAGAGAAAGTCATCCAAACAAGAAGAAAAAAAAATAAGCCTAACATAAGAGCGAACTCAAAAACTGCAAAGATCAGTAACTTGTGCAGCTCTGTTTAATTTTCCATGTCTAATTTGACAGAAACCTCAGATTTCATACAAAAGTGCTTAATAGAAGGTTTATGATCCTATTTCTGTAATGATTCTATTGAAAGGAAAAAAAGGCTACTCAGCACTCATTTGCTTTGAGTTAAAGCTGTCTGTTCCATATCCTGGAAACACATCATGCCATGATTTACAGAGACATTTCACGGTTTACAGTATTAAACACTGGAGTAAAAATACCATTTAAAATTCACTATTAAGAAAATAACAGTCTGGTAGTAACTTTCAAAACAACTATAATAAACATATTAAAGTGAAACAGGTAAATTTTATTCTATATGGATTATATCACAATACAACTGTTATTTAAAAAATAATGTTGCAGGGCTTCCCTGGTGGCGCAGTGGTTGAGAGTCCACCTGCCAATGCAAGGGACGCGGGTTCATGCTCTGGTCCGGGAAGATCCCACATGCCGCGGAGCGGCTAGGCCCGTGAGCCATGGCCACTGAGCCTGCGCGTCCGGAGCCTGTGCTCCGCAACGGGAGAGGCCACAACAGTGAGAGGCCCGCGTACCGCAAAAAAAAAAAAAAAAAAAAGACGTTGCAGAGAATAGCAAAATCTCACTAATTCTCCAGAATCTGAGTAATGGGTATATAGGGATCAATGCTACTGTTCTATTTCGAATATGTTTTAAAATTACATTTTTTAAAAATTAGGCAGGCAAGCCACACTTACGGCCATATGTGAGCCACACCAGTATGTCAGTGATGAAGCTGCTGAACAGGTTAAAATATAAAGTAATAGAGACCTACACTGCCCAAGCACAAAAACCAGGGAAGAGCTGAACAAATTTTACTGCCAGATTTGGTCAACACTGGCCAATCTTCCATTTAACATGGTGCCTTCTCTTCCCCAAAAAGGGATGATTTAACTCACCAAAATCAAACTACAATTGATGCTGGGAGAAAAAAATTAAATTCTGTTCATTTATTCTCAAAATATAGATTTTATTAACATTAATCGTATGCATATATTATTTATATACAGTTGTATCACAAATTCATTCATCAATCAATCCAAATATTTCCCAAGTAATAACTAACTGCTATGTGCCATGCACAATACCACATGCTGGGAATACAACAATGAACAAAGCAGATAAAATCTGTCCTCCAGGACCTTATAATCTAGGAGGAAACAGAGACATGTGAGTTTACTTTGTCCCTACCTAGTCAGTGAGAAATGTGACAAATGAATCCTTTTGAATTAACTGGGAGAGGGGAAACGAACAGTGGGCAAAGACAACGTGGAAAAATTAAAAAGGTGACTGAAAATAGTATAACCCAAGATACCTAACCTAAATAGGAAAAACAATCATTTATCCTAGTTGCTGGCACAGTGTCTCAGAAAAATCCATCTATTTCTATAGCTTATGATACTAATATAACCAACTGCGTGTTTCCAAAACTTCTATCTTGTCTAATTTATATAAAACTTGGCCCAAAGAAGTCTTTTTCAAAAAAGTAAATATGTTACCTATAGACATCCTCTAAAATAAAATGGTGGCTTTAAACATTTAACTAAGTTAATCTCAATTATTCAAAGTTCACATAGTGTATTATTATTCAAGGTTCAGCTGTATAACAAACACTCCTTCCAAGTTACCAAAAACCTTGGTAAAACAGAATAAAAAACTTAAACCTGGGTGTATTTAATGTTACAAAAAGATTCAAAAGCCAATTCACCTCACTTGTTTCCAGATTTTCACGAAGTGAAGGAAAAGGGCAGTGGAAAAAAAGAGAAAGATATGAAAAACAACACAATTTGATAGAGGAAAAAATTCAGGGCCATTCATTCCTACCTGGCCCCATAAAAAGAACAGATTCCCATTCATAATAAAAATGTTATTAAATATACATGCCAAGCTCTCAGACTCCTCCTTTCTGCCATCACATAGTAAAGTTTCTCTGGCAAGGTCACCTAGGCAAAGATTCATGAACAGATTCCTCTGAATGACAGGGCTATAAGCAATGATGAAAAGGAACTTGCTTGTCCTGTCTTAGGAAATTACCCAGACACAATGTTTATCAAAGGGTTCTATTTATTGCTCTGTATTAGGGGAAAAAAGATGTTTAAAGAGCAGCAATGTGGTTGGCAATAACAGTAAGAAAATAAATTAATTATTCCAACCAAAGTAGGAAGGAAGAAGTCACTGCAACTTTGAAGAATCTTCACTGATGTGAAAATATCCTCCATTCCATTTTATATCCTCCTCCAGCCACCCCTCTAAGGATCCAATGAAAGGTGAGTTTAACACATTATTTCAAAGAAGTACTCAAGGGCAGAAGAAGAGCAGTAACCTGCTCAAGGTCACACACCTACTTAGGTGACAGAAACACAGCTGAACTGAGACGACTGTCTCCTTCCAAATCTTTTTCCAGCTACACAACCTTGCCAAGTAAAAGCCATTTTACTGGGGGGAGAGGAGATGGAGTCAGGTGACAAGTGAGGAAACTAGCAAAGTATTCAGTTACAGAGTTATTATCTCCTAAGCCAGGAGTGAAAAAGAAAATATTTTTCCCAGAAATTAGCATGTATAACGACTCTGTTCACTTGCCAAAGTCTCTATGCCAATCACTTCTCATCTGTCAAAACCCCACAGAAATTAAGGACCATTCACGTTTAGTTTAAGGAACTACAGAAAAGAAAGTTGCAATACAGTCCACTGAATCATCCAAGTCTTTGAACCCCGTGTCTTTCAGTTCACATAATTCCATTCCCTTGCATTAAGCACAAGATGTGTACACCCAAAAAACACGCCTGCTGTGAGCTAAGCTGGGCACAAAGCTAGGGGATTGAGTAGAGATGTTTAATGTTGCACGGTTCCTATCTACATTTTTCTTACTGAAGAATTACTCCTTATGCCCTTAACATTTCAGTACTGCTAAAATGAACCTAAAAAACTGGTTTTTCAACTTCCAATATAAGTTAAACATGAACTAATTAACTGTTTGTAAAACACTTTGAAGATGTGAAAAAGTACATAAATGTTAATTATTAATGTTGATCCACAAAGTCCCTGCATCTGAAGTAAAATACAATTCTTCCGGCAAGTTTCTGCTACTTTCAAGGCACGAAAATGGAAGCCCAGCATGTTTTTAGGAATTCTAGGAAAACTTTAAAGGCAGACCACAATGATTTCGATTTACAAGAACAAGCTGGAATTTTAAGCTATGTTGGATATAATCATATCAGAGTGAATAAAAAATGTGACTTATGGCATATATAATAAAACTAGAGTAGATTTATAGTCACAGAGTCCTGGATGAAAATTATAGTCCATTAACCTGAGAAAGGCAAAGTAAAATCTCTGAACCATACTTTTCTCATCAAAAAAGCCATGAGGATAATACCAATCTTACAGGATTATTGTAAAGAATTGAGAAAATGTAAATGAACACACAATACACAGGCAGGCACCCAGTAAAAGTTTCTTCTTCCCTTTAGTGACTTCACTTTTTAGAAAACACCTTTTGGGAAATGGCCTGATCTTGAGCAAAAGATCTCTCTAGAGTGAAAAAGTCCTTTAAATACACACTGTCCTATGCTCTAAGCATACAGCACCCTTTTAGCAGGGGGGCCCAGGCAAAAGCTTTGGTCATTCCTGTCCACTGACCCATATGCATCCTTAATCCTCAAACAGAGAAAGCACCTCAGCCAGACCCCAAGGTTTCATGTGACCAAATGAACAATTAGAACTCTACTTCTCAAACTCTCATTGCCACATTTTCCCCCTAAATAACTCCCAAACTCCAAGGCCACATCCAGAGTTCCTTTGTATTCTGAGCCAGGCCTCTCTGTGCACAAGGTATCCAAGAGGCAAAAAACCACTTTCTTCTAGATTATAAAAGGTAACAGAAATGATTCCCATGTAATGCCACAATGGACCTCTCTTCTCTGACTCCAGAAACACAATGACTTTAAACAGGGTAGAACTCAACAGGCAACACCAGGTAGATGGATTAATTGACAGACACCATTTCAAAATATACTAAGTGTGTTTTCAGAAATGACTCATAAATTACAGAAAATGTCAAATCTGCAAAAAATCCCTGTCACCTTTGGCAGTTATCACCTGGGAAAAGGAATACTTCTAAGAATCTAAGTTAGTACGGATAGTTATAATTCAGATTTAGAAAAAAAAAAGTCATGCTCGATTCAATTTACCTGAAATGATCTGCCCACCACAATGCAAATGCAACGTAACATTCCCTTTGAACAAAGCGGTGTCACAACCAGCCTGGGAGGGGAGAACATGTGCTAACAATTTTCCCAGGAGCTGTTGTGGACTCTTATCAAAACCACCCATACTCTTTCCCCCAATTCCCCACTGTGATCAAGGGCTCAAATTTTCAAGACAACAGACCACAGTCAAAGACCCATCTGTAGTGTTAGCAACCACAAACAAATGAAACTCATCAGCCCAGAGGCTCACCAACTGAGTAGATGCTACAAAGGTATTACCTCTCTTTATTTAAAAAAGAAAAAAAGAGAGATTAAAGAAAAATACATACATTGCAAAGTATTTAGAAGATCAAAAGACACTCTACCATCATCTCACTCCTCAAACGAAACTACAGTTAACACTTTGCAACAGCCTCCTCCCAAACTATCTTGTGTACTGTGTGTACACTACACGTAATGACATCCCTGAATCACATCTGAAGATCACTGATATAGAGACGGAAAATGTACAACAGTTTTCACTGATGTTACTTTTATCGTGCTCAGAGGAGAAAAGTTTTCAGCAGGTTTGGAGTCCTAACTAACACTGACACAAGGTGCTGTTTTTGGTCACTACCATCTTGCTTCTTTTATATCTAGCTCTTAGTCATACCCAGGTGGTGTCGTTGCTGTTGTTTTTTACCACTGTCATTATTATTACTAGCTACCACGCCATGTTGCCCTACTATGTGCCAAGAGCTTTAGATATCCCTAATTCCCACAATAACCCCCACCCTCCCTTCTCAAGCTACAATTCTCTACTTTGTAAATCCAGTCCAGCCTTCAGCCCTCAACTCCAGGTCTGCACCTCCAAATGCTTACTAGTATCTTCACTTAAAAGTCTCACAGATCTCAAACTTATCATGTCCAGAAGTAAAATCAACTTCTTCCTCGCCACAAAACCGCTTCACTTCTTCCACTCAGGAAACCACACCACCATTCACCCAGCTGTCCATAACACCTAGGAATCATCCTTGCTTGCCTTCTTTGCTCAACACCTTTTCCCAATCCATAAGTAATCCTATCAGTTCTATCTTCACAGGAACATAGGTTCCAACCTTCTCAGACTTTCACTGCCACACCCTAACCCAAGCCACCATATGCTCTAGACTGGGCTAGTGTAAAACTCTTAACTAGCCTCGCTGTTTCCACCTCCTGCTCCCCACACTCAGAGTGAAACTTTCAAAACCTAAATCAGCTCTTGTCATTCCTTGCTCAAATCCTTCAGCTGCTTGCCATCTTACTTAAAAGCCTATTCGACCAAGCCCCTACGTACATATACGTTATCTCCTATTATTCTCGCCCCATCCTTAGCCTCCCTGTTCACACTCCCACCTCAAGCTCTTTGCCCTTGATGCTCCTTCGACTTGGAACATCCAGAGACCTTCAGGTGGTTTGCTCTCTTCACTTCCTTCAGGTCTCTCTCAAATCTCATCTCCTCAGAAAGGTATTGTTTGACCTCCCCAATTTTTGCTAATAATCTTCATATTCTTCCTACAATTACCAAAACCAGACCTCACCAAAGTTGTTTTTTACCTGTTTGTGTTCTGCTTCTCTCGCTAAAACGTCAGCCCTTTGATGGCAACAACTACGTTTTATTTGTCACTGAACTCTCATCACCTAGCACAGTGCCTGATGTACAGAAAGCACCCAAATATGTGTTGAATAACAAACAACCCTACAAGGTATGTCACATGCCCATTTTACAAATGAGAAAACTGAGTTTCAGAGACTAAAAATTTACCTAAAGCCACAGAGCAAATAAGTCACCAAATGCATATGAAAGAGCCAATACTCTACCCACTGACCCACTTCATCCTGTGTCATAAAAGGGAATTATAAACACAGGCTAAGAAACAAAAATGTAAAGGAAAACATTTCTATAAGAAAAAATCAGACCACAGTGACCTTTCTCTTTCTGCTCATCACTAGAGCATTTCACATCTTTGATTAATCTCATGTATGTACTATGTACATACCTCTTCAACTAGAAGATATCTACTTTTTCTGTATTACCTACAGAGTAAGGGCTAGCTACAGGCAGTAAACATTTAACAAACATTTCTTTGATATTTACACCCACAAAGACTTGAAGAATCCTATAACGAGACTTTGAGCACCATCAATAAAGTATACTCTTCCAAGGGATCTCAGTTTCCAACCATGATGGAGTAACTGGATCTAGACTTATCCTGCCACACACCCCACCCTCCAACAACCAGAAAAATGAACAAAATATATGAGGCAACATCTTTTAGCTTCTGGACAACCAGCAGCACAGGACTGCAATCCCTAGCAAAGGGAAGAGATGAGGTGAACCCCACAAGTACACCAGCTTTCTCAGCCTGGAGTCACATGCTGGACCACCTGCAATGAGGAGCCCAAGCAGACCATGGTGGTTTTCTCAAGCTAAGAAGTCAAAGAGTATGAGAAGGCTCAGGAACCTAAAAACTGCAGAGTACTAGAAAGGAAGGAGTTGCATGAAGAAGGATCTCCAGAAATCAGCACAGAGGCCTGCTTGAGTCTAATACTGAATAATAAGCCATGTGTACATACTGTAAAAAAATCTACAAAGGTAGGCAAAGAATGACCCAAGAACTATATGCTACATTACCCCAGAGCTCACACAGGGCTGGCAGACATTCATATTCTGACCACCCAGAGCAGAGAACATCTCATTCTTCAATGGAAACTACGGAGGCTTCAGGCCTTAGTAATGGGGTAAAATAAGCCTTAGAGTAAAAGGACAAGAGTTAGGGTTGGTCTATCTTAGACCAATCAACAGCAGTCAACAACTTAAAATTCACCATTTCTAGGATCTAACAAGAAATTACAAAATGATGTGACCCAAGACGGGGGGGAAAAAAAAATCAGCCCATAGAAAGAAATAATGGAATTAATGAACAAGAAGTTTAACAACTATTATATGAACATTATACATATGACCAAGAATTGTTTTTTTAATGAACATAAACAAATGGAAGAAATAAAAAACAGTCAATAGCAGATTGAATCCAACAATATATAAAAATACATCATGATGAGGACTTCCCTGGTGGTCCAGGGGGTAAGACTCCACACTCCAAGCCAGTGCAAGGGATCTGGGTTCGATCCTTGGCTGGGGAACTAGATCCCACATGCATGCTTCTTAGTTAAGAAGCCCACATGCCACAACTAAGACCTGGCACAGCCAAAATAAATAAATAGTAAAGAGATTTTTAAAAAATACATCATGACCAACTGAGGATTACCAAAGGAATACAAGGCTAGTTCAACATTCAAAAATCAGTGCAATTCACCATATCTACAAAGTAAAGAAGAAAAAACGTATGATCATCTCAATACATGCAGAAGCCTGTGACAACATTCAGTATCCATTCATGACAAAAACTCTCAGCAAACTAGAAACAGAACTTTCTCAACTTGATAACGGACATCTTTACTACTACAAAAACAAACAAACTATAAAGATCATCATGTTAATGGTGAAACACAAATGTTTTCCCCCTAACATCAGGAAAAGATGTCCACTTTCAAAACTCCTCGTCAACATCATACTGGGTGTCCTAGCCAGTTCAATAAAGCAAGAAAAAGAAATAAACATACAGACTACAAAGGAAGAAATCAAACTTCCTGTATTGGCCACTGACATTACTGTCTATAAAGAAGATCCCAAGTGAGTTTAGCAAGGTTTTAAGACACCAGGTCGGCATACAGAATTCAATCCTATTTCTACATACTAGCAATGGACAACTGGAAACTGAAATTTTAAAAGCATCATTTACAAGAGCACCAGAAAGCATGAAATACATACTAATCTTACAAAATATGTGCAAGATCCATTTATTAAAAACTACAGGCTTCCCTGGTGGCGCAGTGGTTGAGAGTCTGCCTGCCGATGCAGGGGACACGGGTTCATGCCCGGTCCGGGAAGGTCCCACATGCCGCAGAGCAGCTGGGCCTGTGAGCCATGGCCGCTGAGCCTGCACGTCCAGAGCCTGTGCTCCACAAAGGGAGAGGTCACAACAGTGAGAGGCCTGCGTACTGCAAAAAAAAAAAAAAAAAACTACAAAACACTAATAAAAACGTCAAGAAAGGTCTAAGTAAATAAATATAACATGTTCATGATTCAATATCATTAACCTGTCAATTCTCCCCTAAGTAATTTACAGATTCAATGCAATGCCAATCAAAAATCTCAGCAGGATTTTTTATATATATCAACAAGCTGATTCTAAAATGTACCTGAGGGAATTCCCTGGTGGTCCAGGGGTTAAGATTCCGTGCTTTCACTGCCGAGAGCCTGGGTTTGACCCCTGGTCGGGGAATTAGGATCCCACAAGCCACGTGATGCGGCCAAAAAATAAACAGATATAAATTAATTAATTAATTAAAAATTAAAACAAATAAATAAAATGTCCTTGGAAAGGCAAAGCACCTATAATACTCAAAAACAATTCTGAAAAATAACACAATTAGAGAACTCAAACTACCTGATTTCAAGACTTAGTATAAAACTACAGTAATCAAGAGTGTGGTAATGGAAAAATGAAAGACACAGATCAATGGAACAGAATACAGAAACAGACCCACACATATATGATCAACCGGCTTTCAGCAAAGGTACAAAGGTAATTCAATAGAGAAAGATGTATTTTCAAAAAAAACTACTGGAACAACTAAACACCCATATGCAAAAAAAAATAAATCTCAATCCACACTTTGCATCCCTTGAAGAAATAACTCAAAGTGATTCATAAACCTAAATGTAAAATTCAGAATTATAGCAGAAGGCAGACAGCAGAAGAAGAACGACAATCCTGCAGCCTGTGGAACAAAAACCACATTCACAAAAGACAAGATGAAAAGGCAGACAGCTATGTACCAGATGAAGGAACAAGATAAAACCCCAGAAAAACAAATAAATGAAATGGAGATAGACAAACTTCCAGAAAAAGAATTCAGAATAATGATACTGAAGATGACACAGGATCTCAGAAAAAGAATGGAGGCAAAGATAGAAAAGATGCAAGAAATGTTTTACAAAGACCTAGAAGAATTAAAGAACAAACACCTACAAGAATTAAAGAACAAACAAACAGAGATGAACAATAAAATAACTGAAATGAAAAAATACACTAGAAAGAACCAATAGCAGAATAACTGAGGCAGAAGAACGACAGAATTGTGGAATTCACTGCCACAGAACAAAGAAAAAAGAATGAAAAGAAATGAAGACAGCCTAAGAGACCTCTGGGACAACATTAACCGCATCAACATTAGCATTATAGGGGTCCCAGGACGAGAAGAGAGAGAAAGGACCTGAGAAAATATTTGAAGAGATTATAGTCAAAAACTTCCCTAACATGGGAAAGGAAATAACCACCCAACACCAGGAAGCGCAGAGAGTCCTAGGCAGGAGAAACACAAGGAGAAACACGCTGAGACACATAGTAATCAAATTGGCAAAAATTAAAGACAAAGAAAAATTACTGAAAGCAACCAGGGAAAAATGACAAATAACATACAAGGGAACTCCCATAAGGTTAACAGCTGATTTCTCAGCAGAAACTCTACAAGCCAGAGGGAGTGGCATGATATATTTAAAGTGATGAAAGGGAAGAACCTACAACCAAGATTACTCTGTCTGGCAAGGATCTCATTCAGATTCGACGAAAAAATCAAAAGCTTTACAGACAAGCAAAAGCTAAGAGAATTTAGCACCACCAAACCAGCTTTACAACGAATGCTAAAGGAACTTTTCTAAGAAGAAAACATGAGAAGATAAGGACCTACAAAAACAAACCCATAACAATTATGAAAATGGTAATAGGAACATACATATTGATAACTACCTTAAACGTGAATGGATTAAATGCTCCAAGCAAAAGACACAGGATCACTGAATGGACATAAAAACAACACCCATATTTATGCTGTCTATAAAAGACCCACTTCAGACCTAGGGACACATTCAGACTGAAAGTGAGGGGATGGAGAAAGATATTCTATGTGAATGGAAATCAAAAGAAAGCTGGAGTAGCAATACTCACATCAGATAAAATAGACCTTAAAATAAAGAACGTTACAAGAAACAAGGATGGACACTATATAATGATCAAGGGATCAATCCAAGAAGAAGAGACAGCAATTATAAATATATATGCACCCAACATAGGAGTACCTCATTATGTAAGGCAACTACTAACAGCTATAAAAGAGGAAATCGACAGTAACACAACAATACTGGGGGACTTTTAACACCTCACTTACACCAATGGACAGATCATCCAAACAGAAAATGAATAAGGAAACACAAGCTGTAAATGACACAACAGACCAGATAGATTTAATTGATATTTATAGGACATTCCATCCAAAAAGAGCAGATTACACTTTCTTCTCAAGCGCGCACAGAACATTCTCCAGGATAGATCACATCTTGGGTCACGAACCAGTAAATTTAAGAAAGCTGAAATCATATCAAACACTTTTTGTGACCACAATGCTATGAGATTAGAAATCAATTACAGGGGGAAAAAAATGTAAAAAACACAAACACATGGAGGTTAAACAATACGGTGCTAAATAACCAAGGGATCACTAAAAAAATCAAAGAGGAAATCAAAAAATACCTAGAGACAAATGACAATGAAAACACAATGATCCAAAACCTATGGGATGCAGCAAAAGCAGTTCTAAGAGGAAAGATTATAGCAGTACAAGCCTACCTCAAGAAACAAGAAAAATCTCAAATAAACAATCTAACCTTACACCTAAAGGAACTACAGAAATAAGAACCAACAAAACCCAAAGTTCGTAGAAGGAAAGAAATCATAAAGATCAGAGCAGAAATAAATGAAATAGAAACAAAGATCAATAAAACTAAAAGCTGGTTCTTTGCGAAGATAAAATTGATAAACCATTAGCAAGACTCATCAAGAAAAAGAGGACTCAAATCAATAAAATTAGAAATGAAAAAGGAGAAGTTACAACAGACACCACAGAAATACAAAGCATCTTAAGAGACTACTACAAGCAACTCTATGCCAATAAAATGGACAACCTGGAAGAAATGGACAAATTCTTAGAAATGTATAACCTTCCGAGACTGAACCGGGAAGAAATAGAAAGTATGAACAGACCAATCACAATCACTGAAATTGAACCTCTGATTTAAAATCTTCCAACAAACAAAAGTCCAGGACCAGATGGCTTTACAGGTGAATTTTATCAAACATATAGAGAAGAGCTAACACCCATCCTTCTCAAACTCTTCCAAAAAATTGCAGAGGAAGGAACATTCCCAAACTCATGCTATGAGGCCACCATCACCCTGATACCAAAACCAGACAAAGGTACTACAAAAAAAGAAAATTACACACCAGTATCACTGATGAATATAGATACAAAAATCCTTAACAAAATACTAGCAAACAGAATCCAACAACACATTAAAAGGATCATACACCATGATCAAGTGGGATTTATCCCAGGGATGCAAGGATTCTACAATATACGCAAATCAATTCATGTGATACACCATATTAACAAATTGAAGAATAAAAACCATATGATCATCTCAATAGATGCAGAAAAAGCTTCTGACAAAATTCAACACCCATTTATGATAAAAACTCTCCAGAAAGTGGGCACAGAGGGAACCTACCTCAACATAATAAAGGCCATATACGATAAACCCACAGCAAACATCATTCTCATGGTGAAAAACTGAAGGCATTTCCTCTAAGATCAGGAACAAGACAACGATGTCCACTCTCGGCACTATTATTCAACATAGTTTTTGAAGTCCTAGCCACGGCAATCAGAGAAGAAAAACAAACAAAAGGAATACAAATTGGAAAAGAAATAAAACTAAAAAAAAAAAACCAAAAAAAACCCTCTGAATTATAAAAATTCTAGGAGAAAATACAGGGGCAAGTCTTTGCACTCTCAGATGGGGCAATAATAAGAAAGCAATCAACTCTAATTCAAAAAGTTTAAAACTCCAATTCAAAAAGATACATGCACCCCAATGTTCATAGCAGCACTATTTACCAGAGCCAAGAAATGGAAACAAACCAAGTGCCCAATACACACACAATGGAATATTATCCTTTTTTTATAAATTTTAATCAACTATAAAAAGATATATGGAGGACAAATAGGGAAAGTTGAATATGCACTGAATACTTCTATAGAATTGTTCATATTTTAGGTGTTATTATATTTGGTTATGTAGAACAAGGATTAGCAAACTTTTTCTCTAAAAAGTGAGATAGTAAATATGTTCTGCTTTGTGGACCACAGGGCATCTCGTAACTGTTCTGTCAGTGTAGCACCAAAGCAGTCACAGACAATATGTAAACAAAGGAGCACTGCTATGCCCCAATAAAACTTTATTTATTAAAAAACAAATGTTCATTGCAGCTCTATTTACAATAGCCAGGACATGGAAGCAACCTAAATGTCCATCGACAGATGAATGGATAAAGAAGATGTGGCACATATATACAATGGAATATTACTCAGCCCTAAAAAGAAACGAAATTGAGTTATTTGTAGTGAGGTGGGTGGACCTAGAGTCTGTCATACAGAGTGAAGTCAGAAAGAGAAAAACAAATACCGTATGCTAACACATATTTATGGAATCTAAAAAAAAGACGGTTCTGAAGAACCTAGGGCCAGGACAGGAATAAAGACACAGACGTGGAGAATGGACTTGAGGACACGGGGAGGGGGAATGGTAAGCTGGGACGAAGTGAGAGAGTGACATGGACACATATACACTACCAAATGTAAAATTGCTAGCTAGTGGGAAGCAGTCGAATAGCACAGGGAGATCAGCTCGGTGCTTTGTGACCACCTAGAGGGGTGGGATAGGGAGAGTGGGAGAGAGATGCAAGAGGGAGGAGATATGGGGTATATATATATGTACAGCTGATTCACTTTGTTATAAACCAAAAAAAAAAAAAAAGGCAGTAGGCCAGATTGGCCTGAGGGCCATAGTTTGCAGACAAAACTCTAGTGACAGAGAGCAGAGTAGTGGTTGCCTATAGCAAGGTAGGCAGCAGGGTGAGGGCTGAAGGCAGAACTGTCTGGAAAGCAGAAAGGGAACTTTCTGGAGTGATGGAAACATTCTATACCTTGATTGTGTTAAGTTACATGCATGGATACATTTGTCAAAACTCATCAAACTCCATATAGTTAAAATGGGTGCATTTTATCATATAAACAATAACTCAGTAAACCTGATTTGTTTAAAAATGTACTCTTTTCAGGTGACAGCATCAATGATGTGAAAAACATGCCCTTTGGAGCCAGAATAATCTGAGTTCAAATTTTAGCACCAAAAATTTAACAACTATGTGACCCCTGTCAAATCACTTTTGAGGGTATTTCCTCCCCTTAAAATGGGTTAATAATTCCTGCTTCATACGTTGGTTTCAAAAATGAAATAAATGTATGTAAGACACATAGTATAACATCTGGCACATAAGAGGCACACTCCCTGATTTTTTAAGCTTTTAAAAAATAATTTAAGAAAATGAGTCAGTAAAGATCAGACAACTACACTAGCTTCTTTTGTACTCTTCTGAAACATTCTGACATTCTTTGTTCACTGTTTACTGTGGTTTCACCTGACTTCAAGCACTGGCATCCAATGTCAGTTCCTGTGATTTCAGAGTAACTTGGGTCTCACAGCAAGCACTGAGTTTAGAAAAATACTCCATGACAAATATGTTATAAAAGCAAATCTGAGAAGAGCCAAAAGTAAGAAGTATCCATTTTCACAAGTAAGGAGAATGGCAACAGAAATGGTATAATATTTATAAAGAAAAACCAATAAACTTAGTTGGATGTTTTCTCCTTTTATAGACTAGGATTTGAATTTTATCCAAACCAGTAGCCAACCAACAAAACTACAAAATGACAAAGCATCTCTATAGTGCTTTATCTCGAGCGTTTCTCAAGACAGTAGTGGTAGTAGGTAGGATGACAATATCAAATTTGTTCTTATTTTATAAGTAAGGATACTAAGTCTGAGACAGATGAAGTGGCCTGCTCAAGGACACACTGCCAATAATTGGCGAAGTTCGGATGTGAAGTCAGCCATGTGGCCCCGTATCATATGCCTTCAGTAGACATCACCATCGGAGAGTTATCTTGGGTTTGTGAAACTCTACATAGCTCCTAGGTGCTGTTCTCTTGCTTGACATCTTTGGCTGTCTAAAAGACTAATTCATTACAGTGTGACATACTTAATTCCTAACCATTCAGGAATAACTAGCCTTTTGAAGTGGTAAAGACTATTTTTGTGGCCAAATATGGGCTTAAGATAGGATCATAAGTGAAAATTCAAAAGGACCGATTTCTGGGACTTCCCTGTTGGTCCAGCGGGTAAGACTCTGCACTCCCAATGCAGGGGGCCCAGGTTCGATCCCTGGTCGGGGAACTAGATCCCACGTACATGCCGCAACTAGAGTCCTCATGCCGCAACTAGAGTCCTCATGCCGCAACTAAGACCCGGCACAGCCAAAATAAATAATAATAAATATCAAAAGGACTGATTTCTAATAGAAGAGCCTACAGAGTGACATAAATTGTAAATCCTTCACACCATCTCCTTCTCCCCATCCCAATACCCACATCACACACACTGATATCCACACCTTCCCCACGCTCTGAACACAGCTCTGAAGAGGTAAAAAAGGAAAACACACCATTGTCCCACACAAGTATTCGTAACAATCACAGTATCTCAGTATCAGGTCTACTGGTCCATTCTCTGAGCAAGGACTGACAAATATGGGTTATCTACCCATCTTCTACTTATATGTCCCAGTCAACCGAGAGGTGGACCACAAGACCATAAATGTGAAGACATATGAATGAAACAAACTTCCTTCCACGAACAGCTTCTTCCTCTTCCCCCACTTACAGTGGGGTAAGACAGCCCGACAGTGACTCAGGAGCACTGCTTCTGAATGAATGCCTGTCCCCATCAGTAATAACCAAGTTTATTCAAGCACACTTCAATGTTAACTTTAAAAGAGGGGATTATCAAAAGTCCAAGTGTGTTCATCTAGCTTTGTCGACTTTTTTTCCTCAATACGTGAGTCTGGTCAAATATAATTTTTAAAGGTTTACTACAATCCTTCATGGTTAACTTTTTGCCCTTATTTTATAAGAAAATAAATGGAAAGATGAGATTCAATATACAGAAATGTCCATGACAGGTTAATATTTCTAGAATGTATTTATTCCACTTGGTATTCTGAATATTCTAAACAAAGCTGGTATAACTGATTTAAATCACTGTTTCCTTCCACAAATGGTGGCACCTTCAAAAGTGTTATCTTGAAGGGGAAGTAAATGATTTGCTCAAGTCTCTGAATTGTACTACTGCTATATTAACCCACAGTCCAGTCCCATCTTAATCAAGTTTGAGAAACGTAGTCATAATCGATTCCTGTTATTTTTCAAAATTAAGGTAAAATAAGGAAGAAAAGCTGGAACTAAATAACTCAGATATCCTATTACAAATGTGGAAAACAACCCATCTCTAACGATTTCCTAAACACTATAAATGCATAGAGTTCTATCCTACAGAGACACTCTGCAAAGCCCACTCAAAGACTAAGAGCAGACTGAGAAGATAAAACTGCTGTTTTCTATTAACATTCAGCTCAACCCGCACCTTTAAAAAACTGCATTTAAGACTCTCAATTCTCAGAAGCATTCCCCCTTTACGAAACAGACAGCTAAACCACTGTGCTCAGAAGCATCAGACTTCTAAAAATGCTTTAACTCATACAAAAATTATCCAAATTACTGTCATTACAGCTACCAGGTAACAGGCACCTACTTAACGGTTGGCACACTATGAAGTACGGCACATAGTTTCATTTATTGCTAAGAATGCTGTAAAGTATGTTACTATACCTTACACAGTAGGAAACTGAAGCTCTGAGGGGATAAGTGACCTGCTCAAGGCTACCCAACTAGTCAATGGAAGGGTGGGGATTTGAACTCAAATTTACCTAATTCCAAAAAATGTACATTCTTCTAAACTGTGCTACCTCCCCATTTCACAACAGAGGTATGAACAGGCAGAGGAGTGAATGGATTAGTCCAGAAGTCTTAATCATTTCACCAAAAAAGGGAGAAATTTTCTCGATTAGAACCACTTTCTGAAATCCATAGCGCACTATTTAAACCTCAATTCTTTTCAAGAAGTAATTAACAGGTTAAAAAGAAAGGTTAGAAATCCTTATAAAGTACACTACGTTTCATCACAGATCTACAAGTGAGCTGCCATGTTTAACAAGTCCCCAGAGTTAGTGGTTCTCTGGGTACCACACTAGGGTGAAGTACCAAGCACTTCACCCAATTCAAACGCATCCTGAGCACCTGAGCTGTGTTAAGACTCCTTCCTGGCACAGAGGCACAAAGCTAAGACCCATCACAGCCCTCAGGGAGTTAACAGGCTAGAAGAGGAGTCCATTTATACTACATATGCAGTTACTATTAGTCAGGCAAAAAAAATGAAGTGTGAGAAATCCTAAAACAAAAGTATGTATAACATGCTATCAGAGAGGGAAAGCAACTGGCCTACTTGTCACACGTTCTAAGTAGTGTTTGTTTACATTTTGTCTCTCCCTGACAACGCCTTCCAACCTCTGTCACCGTCCCGCCCCACACACAGGTACACACAGTACACACAACCACACAACCAGGAAGGAAAGCCCTAAGAGCAAGGATTATGATTCCTAAAAGTGACCTTGTTGTACTTTAAAAATACAAGCTTATGCCATTAGGACATTTTTCTTTAGCTTTGTCAGGTGAAGTAAGTTGCTTTTTCAAAGCAAAATTAGGCCAACCTAACCAGGAAAACCTGGGCAACACTTCACATTACTCACTTAGCATGAGAAACCAATCAATGCATATTGACCCACACCATATTTCTCAAATTTTTCTTGTTAATTTAGCAGATGGCAAAGGGATATACAACTGATAGGAACACATTCTGGTCATTTTGTTCCACCACGCAATCTGACAGACATTTAGGCTTGTTCCACCGAGGGGATTTAAACAGAATCATTCTCACATCATAAGGCAAATGAACTGAATTCAGCAGAACCGATGCACCCAAAGCTTGACAACAAGGCTTGTACTTCTTGCAGTCTACAAATCCCCTAGAGACCACGAAAGCCTACAGGACTGTAACAATGATTTATCTCAGCTGATCACAACTCTGATCACAACTCTGATCACTCACAACAGCTGATCCTTTACAAACTTGCAAAAATGATCTTTCCAAAACTGCCAGCATTTATCCTAATCTGGGCAATCCAACGGTTTAAAAAAATAAAGTTATTTATGAAAATAAAACTGGGGGGGGGCTGTTGAATAAGTAAAAAAGGCACACTGCTTTTTCCTTTGGTTCTATATGCCTGGGGCAACAAACTCTCAAAATAACTTCACTGAGGAGTGTAAAAGTTAAGACGAACACCAAAATATTGCTCAATCCAACTTACATTGTTAACTCCTGAGTTCACAGTAAGATCTAGAAACTTAAATGTGACGGAATCATTTTGCTGTAAGAACTAGTTAAAAAAAAAAAAAGCCAATCCTTTTTTCTGATAGAAAAACTCTTGCGGATTTCCCCCACATTTATTTTAAAATCTTAACATACGAGTTGACTTTGGGGGGGGGAACGGGGGGAAGGGAGAGGGGTTCAATAGCCATATTTATCCAAAAAAAAGTTTGGTTTGGTCTCAAAGTATGTTTGCATCTGAACTCAACAGAGCTGAGCCCATGGCACGGTCCCAAAGCGGGTCCCCTCGGGCTGCACGTCTCCGACCCGCGCGGGTGCCCCGGCCGCGCCCCCGGGAACAGGCCCTGAGAGCGCCCCCCTAAGGCGGGTAAGGCCCGGCGTGTTTACCGCTCGCGCCGGCCCCCGAGAGCCGCTCCCTCGCGGCCGCAGCACTTGTTCGCCGACTCCCGGACGGAAGGGACCCGTGGGGCAGCCGCAGCTGCTACCGCGGCCCCCGCTCCCATAGGAGCCGACCGGGCAAGGCCGGGGGTCCAGGCACCTGAAGGGGCATGGCGGCCGTGCCCCCCACTCCGGGAGTGGAGGCGGCCCCGAAGTTGGGCTGCGGGAGCGGCAAGGCGCGCCGCGGCCCCGGGGCAGACAATGCGTGAAGGGGGCCGCGGAGGGAGGCGGGGGCCGCAGAGCCGGGGGGCGCTCCCGCGCCGCCCATTCATCCCCGCCCGCGCGCCCCTGCCCAGCCCCCGCAGCCCCGGACCCCCGCTCCGGCCCCCGCCGGAGGACCGGCCGCTGGGGGAGGGCCCCGCGCTCCCCACCCGCGACCCCTCCTCAAATCACAAAACTTCCCCCAACTCCGCCAACTAAGTTGCGCTCTCACCGTGAGGCGCCCGGGGCTCCCCCGCGGGCCGAGCCGGAGCAGCTCCGCACCTTCGCCGCGGAGAAAGACAATAGGCGGCCGCTCCTCCGGCGGCAAAGGCCGTGGTGGTGGCAACGGCTTGAAAGTGCGGCGGCAGAGGCGAGGAGAGGGCGCGGCGACCTCGGCGGAGCCTAGGAGCTTCACCTCAGCGGCTCCGGCTCCCTGCTGTCCCTACACACAGCCTCAACGAGCCCGCGCATGCGCCACAAGCTACTCGGGGATGGGCGGGGCACCCAGGAAGGGCCGTAACGCCTACGAGCTCTCCTGTGAGTAAGCGCGGAGCCGGGGGCCGCGAGCCGGGGTTGCACAGCAGAGCTGCCCATCAAGCTCCGTGAGACCAATAGGAAGACACCTGGGCGGTCCCCTCGGGTTGCTAAGGGAGGCTGAGGTTGACCGCAGCTGCATCGCTGCGGCAAAGTGATCAAAGTCGGGTGGCTGGTAGAGGTGCCGACTGAAATGCTCACCCACCCTCTCCTCTGCTCCCTGACTCCGGAAGACTCCCTTCCTCTGTGTAAGGGTGCTTACCTGAGATGTAGCATTTACCGTAACACATACTGAAATGATTTACTCTTCTGTTTCCCTCCACTTGAAATCAGAAAGTGGGGTCTTTTCTGGGTCCAGTGCCTGAGAGAGTCGTTGCTAGGTATTCAACAAGTGTTTTAGTTGGCTGGATGGATGGATGGATGGATGGATCTATGGTGGCATCAGGATTGTGACAGGGCGTTCCATAAACTTTCGGCTTCTCGATCAGCGCAAAATCAGACAATCTGCAAGTTGCATGGACCTCAGGAATCACCTGGTGGCTTTTGAAAAGCAAAATGTGGTCTGTTAATACACGAATAAACTCATTTTGATAGTTGTGCGTTTATTTTAATGTGTATTGGAGGAAAATGCCTTTCACATCAAAAGACTATTTCATTGATGTTATTTCTTAGATAAGCTGTAAAAAATGAATCTACTTAAAGAAAAAAATTAAGTAAAAAATTTACGTTACATATAAAGTATATATGTACTTACACTTCACATAAGTTCAAAAACGTGCAAATTGATAGTAATCGAAGTAAGAACAGTGGTTACCTAGAGGGAGAAGCATTATTGGCTGGGAAGGAGAAGGGCAGGTGCTGGGCAAGTTCTGTATTTTGATCTGTATGGTAAATAACAAAGGTATAGACTTATGTGAAAATTCATCCAGTGTACAATTAAGATTAGTGCACTTTACACAGGTTACACATGTATTTTATATCAATTTAAAATACTTATATAGGATATGGCCTCCCAAAATGTGAAGATGCAAAGGACTATCTTTTGGGAAACCTGATCCAGCCAAGCTCCCTACCAGTGACTGACTACCTGAGAGGGGCTACTGTGAATACTTACTGCCTGCATCAGGCACTTTCATTGTTGTTTGGCTCTAAATCTTAGAAGTGCTCCTAGCCTTGAGAAGAAACTTGCTTCCCTGTAAGTGAACCTGATTCTCACATATGTTTTCTTATTTCAGCCTCACAGAATGGAAAACCAAGGCCAAACATTTCCAGTGCTTCATGTGAAATTATTTCCCAATCACCTTATTATTCCCTCCTCCATACTCACTCTAATCTGTCCTGTCAATATTTGAAAGGTGGCCCAGAGAGAAGAGACTCCTAGATCTTAGTCCTGACTCTGTCCCAAAGAAGCCCACCCTGAGCAGGTCACCCCTTCTCAAAGAACTTCAGTCTCCTGTAAAGCAAGAGGACTAACCTAGAAAATCTCTTGGACCCTAACACGTGAAAACCCTATGGTCTTCTTCTGGAGCAAAGCAGCAGCAGACAAGATACATGTTGTCTTTCAAGTGACTGCTGACAACAACATTCCCTGCTCCCAGCCTCAGCAGGATTTATACCTTCCCAGTGAGCTGCAGAAAAGGTCGAGAGTCCAGCATTTTTCAAAGTTTACCATGCCTACAAATCACCTGGGACGTTTTGTTAAATGTGGATTCTGACTCAGTAGGTCTGGGATGGGATCTGGGATTCTGCACTTCTAACAGACTCCAGGTGATTCTGATGCTGCTGGTCTGGTACCCTGCTTTGAGGGGCAAGGGTCTACTCTACATTCCCCAGACAGCTAAATCCTCTGTCTTCTTGGGAAGTCCTAAGTAGTTATCTACATGATTGGCACATTCTCATCATCTAGGCACCAGCTCTAATGTCCCTCGTCAGAGAAAACATCTATCTAAAATAATTCACTCTCACCTACTCCCTCTCATTCATATTACTCAAACCTATTCTCAGCATTTATTCCGGTCTGAAGGTATCTTATTTACGTGTGGTTATGGGCTCTCTCCCCCATAATGTAATGTAAGTTCCCTAAAGTCTTTTTTGTTTACCCCTCTCTCCCCTACACCTAACAGAGTCCCAGTGGGAACAGTAGGCACTCAGAAGTTTCGCATGAATGAATTTGTACAGAAGGAGCTACTGTGAGGTGCCCTCAAACTGACAGTCCCTAATACTAAAGACTTGTTCTTCCAAGGGACACCAAATGTCTCTATTCAGTGTGCCCCATTTCACCAGAAAGAGATTTGGGGTTTAGTAATTCTCTCACTTTTCCTGAGTAAGTTTTCAAGCCAGGAAAGATACCAGGGCCTTATCAAGCAGCAGTAGGATTTTGTATCTCTCAACTATCTCTAACCTGTCTTTCCAGCCAACTTACAGTTCTCCAATTGATTTACATAGGTTATAATACCTATAACTCTAACAAGAATGAACCCCATTTTACAGAGTCCCTGGAAATTACCAAAGCAAGGAAATGCAAGAACATGAATTTCTCTTGAGACCCATGGTCCCTAAAATGTCTGCTTTGGTAAAAGAAGGAGCGCTGGAACCAACTTGCCTCGGGGCTCTTCTTTCATAGCAGTGGACTCTTTATTCCTTTCACAGTACGAATAGTACCCTGCTGTTGCCTTAAGTAACTTTCACTTTCAGCCCCTTGCTTGGGGTGAAGCCAACTCCACCACAATCTCAGTTCCATGCTTTAGCATACCATCAACCCTGAGCCAATCAATGCATCCTATCTGCAGGTCAACAATTATTAGTTCAGAGTTAGGCACATGACCCCAGACTGGCCAATTAGGGGCAATAGGAGTAAATTCTACTCTCTGTTTGAACTATCGGGGTAGCTGACATTTTCTCAACTGGAAACTGGAAGATAGGCTTATCAGCTGTCTCTGCCATGAGGACAGAATCTCTTCACATGGAGCCAGCACAGTAGAAAGGTAGAGAAATTAAAAACAACGTCTTGGGCTTCCCTGGTGGCGCAGTGGTTGAGAGTCTGCCTGCCAATGCAGGGGACGCGGGTTCGTGCCCCGGTCCGTGGTGATCCCACATGCCGCGGAGCGGCTGGGCCCGTAAGCTGTGGCCGCTGAGCCTGCGCGTCCGGAGCCTGGGCTCCACAACAGGAGAGGCTGCGGCAGTGAGAGGCCCGCGTACCGCAAAAACAAAAAAACAAAAACAACGTCTTGGTGACATTGATTGGACAGCTGAATGCAGCAATTCCTGAAGCTAGAACAACCCATAGACTTTTCAATCATGTAAGACAACAAAGACAGTCGGAGTGGAGATTTCTGTCACTTGCATCCGCAAGAGCTCTAATTGATACACCACCCGGGAGCAGATGATCCCTGGGCAGTTCTCTGACCTGCTTTCAATTCAGTTAGCAAGTAGCTGTTGAGAGTCTACTGTGTTCCAGGCTTAGGCTTGGTCCTGGGATTCAGGATGAAGAGCACTGTTCTTGTCTTTAAGGAACTCTGTCAAATGAGGGAAATAGGCAAGCAAGCCAGCAGGAAATCAGAAGTGTAAGTGCACCCCCCCACAGGCAGACGCAGGGTGTTATGGGGCATAGAGAGGAATACATCTACTTAGAGGGTGAAGGTTCAGGGGAGGCATCCAGGAGGAGTGACAGTTAAGCCAGGTCTTGGAGGACAATCCACTGGGTAAAGAACGGTGGTGTAGCTAGTGCACGAGGCTTGGGAGTGTGTGCACAGGTAGCAGAGGCCATTCCCAGGAAAAGGAGGAGACAATCCAAAGACACCAAGGTGTCCAGAAACACAGCACGCACAAAAACTGGAGCAAGAAGGGGTAAGAGATAAAGCTGAAGGAAAGAAGTGAGCCAAAGTCAGGTTACACTGCTTTGCTAAGGAGTATGGCCTTTATCCTGAAAGGCCAAGAAGAACCTTCCAAGGATTTTAACCCATAGAACCAGGATGAAAACAGATTTTCATCTTGAAAGATCACCCACGCACCACGTGCTTAAGCTGAATTTAAGTGGGGGATGGGGATGAGAGTAGGGGACAGGAGAATCTCTAAGAGAAACCTGGCTCCAGGGAGGAGGTTTTACAGTCCAGAGCTAAGTTTTCACTTCTGCAGTGACAAAGAGAAGCTTTCTTCCTCAATATCAAGCCCAAAGTTGTCCAATAGAAATATATGGTGATCCACATATGTGATTAAAATTTTCTAGCAGCAACATTTAAAAAGTAAAAAGAAACAGATGAAATTAATTTTAAAGGTATTGTATTTAACCAAACATATGACAAACATTGTAAATTCAACACGTGATACCTACAAAAATTCATACATGAGGTATTCTGTTTTATCATACTAAGTCTTCAAAAGAATCCAGTGTGTGTTTTACACTTAAAACACATATCAATTCAGTCTAGCCTTGTTTCAAATGTTTAAAAATCACATGTGGCTGTGACTACTATACTGGACAGCACACTTCAGGTTGATTGATTCTGATAGAGCGTCCCTGTGGGAGTTTGTTCCAAACCTTAACGTGTGCCTGGGCCATAATGCCTTCACTATACCTCATTCACTTGCACTGTCTCATTTATTTTTCACATCCCTGGGCTGGTGCTGCTATTCACCTTTTTTTTTAAATTGGGATATAATTGCTTTACAATGTTGTGTTAGTTTCTGCTGTACAATGAAGTGAATCAGCTGTACATATGTGTATATATATATATGTGTGTATATATATATATCCCCTCCCTCTTGGACCTCCCTCCCCCCACCCCATCCCACCCCTCTAGGTCATCACAGAGCACCGAACTGAGCTCCCTGCGCTACACAGCAGGTTCCCACTAGCCATCTGTTTCACACACGGTAGTGTATGCATGTCAATCCCAATCTCTCAGTTCATCCCACTCACCCCTACCCCATGTCCATACGTCAGTTCTCTACGACTGTGTCTCTATTCCTGCCTTGCACATAGGTTAATCTGTACCATTTTTCTAGATTTCACATATATGCATTAATATATGATATTTGGTTTTTTCTTTCTGACTTACTCTGTATGACAGACTCTAGGTCCATCCATGTCTCTACGAATGACGCAATTTCATTTCTTTTATGGCTGAGTAATATTCCATTGTATATATGTGCCACATTTTCTTTATCCATTCATCTGTCGATGGACACTTAAGTTGCTTCCATGTCCTGGCTATTGTAAATAGTGCTGTAATGAACATTGTGGTACATGACTCTTTTTGAATCATGGTTTTCTCAGGGTATATGCCCAGTAGTGGGATTGCTGGGTCATATGGTAGTTCTATTTTTAGTTTTTTAAAGAACCTCCATACTGTTCTCCATAGTGGCTGTATCATTTTACATTCCCACCAACAGTGCAAGAGGGTTTCCTTTTCTCCACACCCTCTCCAGCATCTATTGTTTGTAAATTTTTTGATGATGGCCATTCTTACCGCTGTGAGTGATACCTCACTGTGGTTTTGATCTACATTTCTCTAATAATTAGTGATGTTGAGCATCTTTTCATGTGTCTCTTGGCCATCTGTATGTCTTCTTTGGAGAAATGTCTATTTAGGTCTTCCACCCATTTTTTTGGTAAGAGTAACTCGGGCTTAGAGAGATTAAATAACTTGCTCCAAATCATAGCTACTAAGTGACACAACTTAGCTTCCAAAGGTCAAAAACTAAGGGAAAGTTGCTAAATCCACTTTAGAATAGCACACTGGCTAGGTCTTCCCTCACTTGGGCTCTCTCAGCTCCTCCCCTCCCCTTCTCCATTTAGGATTGTGAGTGTTCAGCCCAACTACAGAGTAAGTGCTCAGTAAACAGCTGTTTAAGCAACCAGTTCCTTGTTCAGAATATATTCCTGTAATACGTATCAGAAATTCTACAGGCACAAACACAACAGTAGCAAAGAAATAGATTAGAGCTATATGCTGGATTACAGATCAGTGCATAGTAAATGGCATTTATCATTATGATTATTACCAGCTCAGGACCTTGATGTACGTTCATTGCAAATAGTCCTCCAGAAAGATTATGCTTGTTTACCTCCCTGCTGTTAGGGTGTTAGAGTGCTTAACCTCTCTGATTTAAGTTTTTCTTGTATTAGACAGAAAGACCAGAACTTTAGAAGC
Organism: Globicephala melas; assembly: GCF_963455315.2. NCBI lineage: Eukaryota > Metazoa > Chordata > Mammalia > Artiodactyla > Delphinidae > Globicephala > Globicephala melas. The sequence goes on from NC_083315.2 coordinate 41,566,274, forward strand.
ACCCAGGGCTGGATTTAGATCCTGGATGCTCAAATTCTTTGTTTGTAAATTGGTCACCCCCACCCAATAGCCACATAATGATAAATACATTAAAACAACCTGTGCATAGCCCTTAGCACATTGCCTGGCACAGCGCAAGTGCTCTGCCTGCTTTAACTCCCTCCTCCACTTCTCCCTTTGTAGATAATAAGAAAATGACACTCCAGGAGTAAACCTGATCATGCAGAATTAGTGCTATTTAGAGAAATTCAGGGAAACATGGACCCTGCCACAACTGTAATAGAGAATTTCCAACAAAAAGTACATATTGACCTCTCCAATAGTTGTGACAGCCACCTAGTCTCCTGCCCCCGAGCGGTTTCCCAGCCTTTAATTAATATAGGCCAGATGTACCACTTAGTGATAGAATGATTCATTTAATTGCTGAAACCCTTGCTTTTCTCCATAATGACCCTTCCAGCAACAGGTTTGCTAAAGGCTGCTCATGGGATCAAATTAAGCTTCTAAAGTCATTATATTTCCCATGGTAGAAGAGTTAGGGGGCGGCTGGGTTGATAGAACGAAGGGAATCACAAAAGCCTTAGGATTAAGGGAACACTGCCCTCAAAAAATGTTATTGCCATATTTCTCAGTCAGGAGTCAAGGGGATTTAATTTTAGGGTCCAGAGATTCTCTCTATATAACTGTAAAAGAAAACCAGACTCACTTTTGGGGGTTACATAATTTTGATTTGGTTAGGTTTGGTTTGGTGTTTGCTTTAAACGTAGGTTCCAGTTTGGAGAAGATGGGGACTGTTTTTCTGATTCCAGAGAGATTCATGGGCTGGCTCAAGGACTGCACATTTCATCCTATTGCTTTCTTCTTTGTGCCTGGTCTTTTCCAGTTTATTCAGCTGCTCTCATAATTATCCCCAATTATTTATAATGGGGGGTTTCTGAAGCTGGAGTTAAAGAAACACCATGGTTTTTTTTGAGCCTTAAACACTATTTAATGGAAAAAGGACTCTAACGATTCATGGGAGGCCTAAACTCAGGTTTTCTTTTATTTTTTTAATTTTTATTGGGGTACAGTTGATTTACAGTGTTGTGAAAACTCAGGTTTTCGTGGGCAGATTTTTTTTTTAATTTTTCATCTTTGATACAATATTTTTTCCTAAATTGTATAGAGTTTGCAATATTAAAGAAGTCCTTATTCGCCCACAAATGTTACCAATAACTACAATTCCAGTACAGCTTAAAACAGCTTTTTTCTTTTCTTTTTTCTTTTTGAATGGAACGAACATATCACTTATAACTTTCATGTTTTTAGGTCTTATAGTATAGGTTCCCAGGTACCAAAGTACTTTGGGAAAGACCTGGTCAATAGGATGTAATTGAGTCAGAAGCTTATTTTTTTCCCTACTTTGTATTATCCAATGTACAGTTCATTTTCAAACTTTACCAGTTGTTCCAACAAGGATTTTTATAGTTGTGCTTATTTTTCCTTTAAGTGATCTGATCAAGGCTCATTCATTGCATGTATTAATAGTATCTCTTTAGACTCTCATAATTTACAAGGGTTTCCCCATCTTTTTTTCTTTTGGTCTTCCATGACATTGACTTATTTGAAGAGTCTAGGTCAACTGTTTAATAGTTTGTTGCACGATATGTATTTGTCCGATTGGCCCCTCCTTGGTAGAATAGGGTGATTTTTATTTTTGCAAGAATACTACATAGGTGATGTTATATTCTAATATACATGTATGTATATATATCAATACATATATATATAAAATATTAAACTAGTTTCTTTTTCTTTAATGTGATTAACACCTTATATCAATTCACATTGAACCTCTGTCTGTAATTGTTAGGTCTTTTTAATTCTGTTCTTAGCTTTAGTTTATTTATTTATTTTAAAATTTTTATATTTTTTTGGCTGTGTTGGGTCTTTGTTGCTGCCTGCAGGCTTTTCTCCAGTTGCAGACAGCAGGGGCTACTCTTCGTTGAGGTGCACGGGCTTCTCATTGCGGTTGCTTTTCTTGTTGTGGAGCACAGGTTCTAGGTGTGGGTGCTTCAGTAGTTGTTTCTCACGGGCTCTAGAGTGCAGGCTCAGTAGTTGTGGCGCATGGGCTTAGTTGCTCCATGGCATGTGGGATCTTCCTGGACCAGGGCTCGAACCCGTGTCCCCTGCATTGGCAGGTAAATTCTTAACCACTGCACCACGAGGGAAGTCCCTAAACTAGTTTCTTTTACAGTGCTCTCCCTAAAACATTGGTTTCTGGAGCCCTTCCTAAGAAAAAGCTTTGTCTATTTAAGGGAATATAAGAAATGCTTTATATTCTGTAGTCCTGTCCTCTTGAGGATTCACTGTGCATAGTACCATTACATATTAAGGCTCTAAGAAGAACTGCCTTTAAAAAGCCGTTTAGCTTTGTTTAATCCTATATTTCTCAAACTTCTTTCATCATGAAATCAATTTCTCTTGGAAAACGTATTAATATCTCATGTTGCATTGAGGGCACATTTTGAGAAACCGTGTCTGGAATCCATTCAATTCATCTTCCAGAAAGAACAGTATAGGTATAATTGAGTCTGAAGCATCATTTACTATTTATCCACTGTTACCAACTGAATGTTTGAGCCTCCTAAAACTCATGTGTTGAAGATATGAAGTGACATAAAGAGATGGGGCCTTTGAGAGATAATTAGGTATAGATGAAGTCATGAGGGTGGAACCCCCATGATGGGATTAGAGCCCTTATAAGAAGAAGAGGAGACACCAGAGCTTCCTCTGTCCACTATGTGAGGATATAATGAAGAGCAGCCATCTGCAAGCCAGGAAGAGGGCCCTCACCAGGAACCAATTTTGGACTTCCTAGCACCTTGATCTTGGACTTTCCACTCCCAAAACTGTGAGAAATAAGTGTCTGCTGTTTCAGGTACCCAGCCTATGGTATTTTGTTATAGCAGCCCAAGCTGACTGATATGCCCACACTGTCCATTTCAAAGAGTCTTGATTCCTCTGTCAGTAAAGAAAGACAGATGCTTCCTAAATCTCATCTCTAACCTAATGCAATAATTGCTGTTAAATTTCTACATGCAGTCCCACTCACTGCAAGTATCTTTTCACTTGGATAGTCTGCTGAACCTCAGAATTTATTCCAAAAGTGAGGTCTCCTTCTCTCCCTCAACTGCTCCATTTCCTGCTTTTCCTTTCCCTCAGTTCCATCTAATCATTTCCAAAATTCTGCCTTATTCATTCCACAATCTCTTTTACAAATCAAGGCCAAGTTTTCTTTTCTGGTTCTCTCATGTTCAGTCACCATCTTATGACTGAATGATAGCAATAGTCCCCTAATGGGTTTCCCTGCCTCTAATATCTCCCAACTAGTCCATATTTCTGCTATAGAATGATTTCCCTAAAGTACAGCCCTATCTTGTCACTTCCCTGATCAAAAAACTTCAATGGCTCGCAGCTGCTTACAGAATAATACTAAACATTTTAGCAGAGCATCAAAAAATAATTGACTTCCGGTGTCAATTTGCACAAAAATTATAATAGACTCCTTCTTTACCTAAATCCAAGTTCCCTCTCAAGCTTCTAACTCTCCTTTTAGCCATATTTTCCAAGAAATATTTTACTATCCAATCGTCCTGCTTAATATAATTTATTTTGGTCCCCTCTGGAATTTTATTTTATAATTTAAACTTTTTGTTCTATACCTTTAGTCCTTATCCTCTGCTTTCAAACTTAGTCAAGCCTCTATTTTCCTAAAAAATAAATTAAAATCCCTGACACAGATATATTCTTAAGACATCGCCCCATCCCTCTTCTTGCCTTCCCCATCATACTTTTTAGCCTACAGTCACTAGTAATTCCATCTCCTCAACATCTGCCCTCATAAGTCAACTTTATTTATGTAAAATATACATTCAATAAATACACTCATTTTTAAGTGTACAATTTAGCGAGTGTGACAAATGTGCCCCTGTCTTGTCAGTCCTCACCACCACCCATGACTCCAGACAACTTAGATAAGATTTGTCTTCCCTAGGGTTCATTTAAATGGAATCAGAGAGTTTATGCCTTTGGCAAGTATATTGTTTACTGTCATGCAACAAATGATCCCAAAATGTAGGCTAAAATAGCAAAACAATTATTATCTACACAGTTTCTTAGGGTTAGGAATCTGTAAGTAGCTAAGATGGGTGGTTCTGGTTCAAGGTCTCTCATGAGGTTGCAGTAAAGCTGTCAGCTGGGGCCACAGTCTCTGGACTAGGGCTGGAGAATCTACTTCCAAATTTACACTCCTGGCTGTTACCAGAAGATTTCAGTTCCTGACTACTTGGTCCTCTCCACAGAAATGCTCACTGCATGGCTTGTTACCAAGTGAATGAGGAGAAACAGAGAAAGAGAGAGACAGAGGGAGAGAAAGAAACAGATAGTAGAAGCAACACTACTTTTTATGACATAGTCTCCAAGTCATGTACCAACATTTCTTATTATATTCATTAGAAGCATGTTGCTAAGTCCAGTCCACATTTAAGAAGAGGGGATTATACAAAGGACTGAATTCTAGGAGATGGGAACCACCGGGGGTCATTTGTAGGCTAGCAATCACAGTCTGTTCTCTGACCTCACATTGATTCACATTCTTCTCACATGAAAAATATCCTTATTATATCCCAAGGCTGAAAAAAATATACTCATCACATCCTAAGGCCTTCAGAAGTCTCCAGACCATTGTAACATCAAAGTCCAGAATTTCATAACTTAAATGAGGTCCAGGTGTGAATGTGGCTCCTCAGATGTAGACCTTAAGTATAGTTCCTTGAGTATAGCTCTTAATCTTTAAACTAATCCTATGAAGTAGCCAAATGATCTATCCCCTCCTCCAAAGCACACATCCAATGTACAATAAGCATCGGATATTCATTATAGATATCCTGTTCAAAAAGGAAGGAACTGGGAGGCACAAAGTCATCACTGGTCCATAGCAATTCTGAAAGCCATCTTGGAAAATATTGTGAGTTCCTAGATTCAGACTCAGTCCTATCTCTGCCCAGTGATGGTTCTCATAGCTCTTGGTTCCACTCTCTGTGTTATCTTTCCTTTTTCATGAAAGGTAACATGTATCTGCAGCTAAGTAGTTTCCTCAGTTTGCTTCTGTCTTGTTGAATTTCGAGAGCTCAAAATCCTTTCTACGTTTTGCACTGTTTTCACCTCTTTTAGTCCAAGCTGGTAGTGTTTCTGCTGATATAATTATTTTAAATACTTAGTGGGTCTCCTGTGAATCTTATTGGGGGTCCACTCCATTAAAATAAAGCCACACTCACAAATCTCTTTGATATAGTTCTTCTCTACTTTGGATGTCTATGGAAAGACAATACGCTAAAGCTTCTTAGAAGTCCCATTGTTTGATTAGTCACACCCTTAGCACCATAGAGGACTTTTTGTTTGCCTGAACAGTACTGTGAGGCAACACATTTAAGTTTTCCAAGTATTAACAAAGCATTTTACAGACACACACGTGGCTTTGTCTCTGGACCAGGTTTTCCTGGCAGTGCTCTGGATTTGATCTTTTCTCAGAAGGCATTTTTAAATTTTAACATCATTTGGCATCTACAGATGGTGAGACTGTTCAAACCCTTCAGTTCCTTTTTTGTTTAACAATCCTTCCATTAGTTTATCCCTCTCATTTGCATTTTACCATAAGCAGTAAGAAGAAACTAGCTGGCACCTTCAGCACACTGGCTGGAAATTTCCTTAATTTGATCACCCAGTTAATCAGGCACATTTTTTACCAACCACATTACTGCAGACACCAATATTACTAAACTTTCTGCTACTGCACAATGAAGATCCCCTTTTACACAGTTTCTAATAAGCTTTTCTCCATTTTCCTTTAAGCCTTTACTGATGGGCTCTTCGAAGTCCATAATTCTACAAATCATGTGTTTAAGGCACTTTAAGCTTTCACTAACACTCTCCTCAAAATCCTCACAGCTTTTCTAGTTTCCACTCACTTTGTGTTTCCAAAACAACTTTGACATCTTAGATTTTTATTATATCAGCACCCCATTATTGGTACCAAAATCTGTATTAATTATCTGCTGCTGTGTAGCAAATTACCCATAAACACATCAGCTTAAAACAACAAACACTTATTATCTCACAGTTTCTGAGGGTCAGGAATTGAGAATGGCTTAGCTGAGTGGTTCTGGCTCAGAGTTTCTCAAGAGGTGAAGCTGTCAGTAGGAGTTATAGTCTCTGAAGACTTAACCAGGGTTGGAAGATCCACTTCCAAACGCAAACCTGTGGCTGTTGACCACAGACTTCAGTTTCTCACCTCATGAGACATTTCACAGGGCTGATCACAACATGGCTTTCCTCAGGGAGAGTGATGAGAGAGAGAAAGAGAGACACAGGGAAGAGTGGAAGCTATACCACTTTAATGATTGTCTCCAAGTCACACACCATCACTTCTGTCTTATTCTGTTCATCAGAAGCAAGTCACTAGGTCCAGCCCAGACTCAAGGGGAGGGAATACAATAATGGCATGAATAACCAAGAGGTAGGTTTCATTAGTGTCATCTTGGAGTCTGGCCACCACAGCAAGCTACTTAACCTCCCCTGTGTGTGCATTAATGTCCTCACCTGTAAAATACAAATAACAGTTTTTTACTCACATAGTTGCTGTGAGGTGAAGCGAGAGAATAAATACAAAGCCCTTTCGAACAATACCTGGCACGAAGCAAGAAGGTGACTCTTATTATTGTTTTAAACATGTGAAAGACTCTTAAAACTTTATCTTAGTGCTCGTCACTTTCTCTAATGTCTCGGGCACTAGTTTTTCTTTTTTAACTGTCTGGATGATTCCCAGTACCTAAAATATATATGTCCAAAAATAGTATCTTTATATTCATTAAGACTCTTTTGGTTCACTGGCTCAAGAAAAAAAGAAAAAGGAAAATTAAATCCAGAGATAGATTTCAAGCAAGTCTTGTTCTGAGTGATAGATTTCAAGCAAGTCTTGTTCCGAGTGATTCAATGATGCCATTAGGAGGAATCTGTCTCTCCCCATCACCACCTTCTTTGTCTCTTGCCATCTCTTTCTCTTGGCTCTGCTCTCTTCTGTCTTGGTTTCTTTCTCAGGAAGCTCTTCTCTCATAGTAGCAATATAACTGCCAGAAGCTCCAGGTCCCCATTTTATCAGCTTTGTACCCCCAATGAAATGAGAGGTCCTGTATCCCAATACTTTGATCAAAAGTCTCAGGGCTATCTTTCATTGGCCCAACTTTGATCACATGTCCATCCCTGAATCAGTACTGGTGGTACCATAGCACTGCAAGCAGGTCACTGGAGAAGACTTACCTCCTGTATAATCATGTCATCCCCCTGTTTTTGGTGATTTCTTAATCTTACAAACTGCTATGCAAATACAGCTCAAAGTTTCACTGTCCCACCATTATGTTAGTATTCATAACCAATTCTATATAAAGTTATAGAGTCAGCCCTGATGGCCTGGGAGATGAGATGTTCTGATTAGTCAGGTCTGGGTCATGTGTCCACCCATTGAACCACAGATGGTGTCAGTTACACCTGAGCCACTTGAGTAGAGGATACAGGATGGGGTGTGTGCTTAAAGGAAAATTGAAGTACCATGGATAGAAAGAAGTGGGATGGATGCTGGGAAGCCAAAATCGACAGATGTCCTTCTCAATCACCTCCCCTTCCAAATTCACTTCTTTCCCTGTATTCCATTCTTCAGTAAGGGTCACCACTTGAACCAAAACCTGCCAAGTCACCTCCGACACCTCCCTCTGCCCTGTCCCAACCATCCAGACTGATGCCAAGCCCTTTTAATTCTTTATCTTCACACGTCCAGAACATGTCCTCTTGTTTCCTCCTTCCCGCCCTTGCTGGTGTGGTTACTGCTACCCAGAATCTCCTCCTACTGCATCACTGCCTGGCTAATTCCACAAGTCTTAAAAGCCAGCTCAAGAATACCACCTCTGTGAAGCTCCCAATTTGGGAGGAGTCAGATTAGTCACAGACTTATAGGAAGATAGTTCTGGGTCTCACTTTTATTTGGGAGCTGCTCTCACAGTTAAACAGAGCTCTTAAACCAAGACCTTTGGAACTTAGGAAGATTTGGAACCAGGTACAAGCTAAAAGCTGGCCCTTCACCTCCCTCTTCTCTCTTTCCTGTCCACACATTCATTTCCCCTCCACAAAGCAAGTGCCTTGCAAATGCTAAAACTGCCTAAATATAGAAACCTATTCATCCAGAACGAAGGCATTGGAGAATGCTTTTAAAATTTCACATCTGTGTCTCAACTCATGAAACTTGACTGAAGTTTATGAAAGAACTATTTAATTTTATTTTCTTTCCCCTTTCTGGCTTCTCTTCGGATTTGATGGATCTCCGTCACACTAGCTTGAGGAGGCCCTCCATTAATGCACTTAAATCTTGGCCTGCAGATCCCAGAGGGTGTATAACTCCCAGCTGAGCTGTGACTAGAGCTCCGCTTGCGGAGGCCTTGGCCTCAGCGTACATTAGGGACAAAGCTTGTGACACAAGAAACTCTTTAGCTGGGGTAATTTTAGCTGGTCTCTTGAAGTAGATATCAGGTCTGTTTGGAAATCTGCTTTCCTCTCTTCAAGTATGACACTACCTCCTGATTTTCTACTTGAAGTATTCAGTGACAGAAAGACAGCAGCTGTGTAATACACACACACACACACACACACTCATGGGGAGACTGATTTTAAAAGTAAGCTCAAACCTGTCTAACTTCAGCCGGGCTGCCAAATCAGAGAGGAGCCTTCAAAATAACTTTTGTGTTGGGACCTTGCCTGTCTGAGCTGATTGTTACACATTCCAGCTACTCGTTTGTTTCTGACTTGCTTTCCCAAATGCTTCCATTGAGTTATGCCACTTATCACCTGCTTAGTATGTGACACTTTATCTGCCAAGACAAATGTCATATTAGAAAAGCCTTCCAGTGAATGAGGACAATACAGGATTGCAAGAGAGAAAGTTTGAGCTTTTTCTTTTAATCTACTTTCGAAGTCTGCTTTCCAGATCTTGCCTGCTGCTGAGGTCAGTGGGATTTTTATTTTATGCCGGCGTGTTGTATTTAAGTTACAGAGACAGAGCCTCGGATAAATGGGTCCTGATTGGTAGGATAAACTGCCCTTGAAACTCCAAAACCCTGACAATAAATTTGATCAAAGGAAGTGACAATGATTAAAAACAAATGTTCACAAATGTTGTGGAGCTACCAAAAAATGAGGTCATCAGATTTTCAGGGCACTTCTATAGACTTCTCACAATCATAATATTTTTTTAATTAAACGAACTAAATGCTTTTGAAAGTGAGAAGCTGACAGCTTTGGTCAGGGCCAGAAATAGAAAGCAAGCACAGGGGTGCCTTAAGAGTGAGAGTTTACAGTCGTAAACTGCTTCTGCCAATAAATTTCAGGGCTGGGTTACAGCCCTCCTGCTTTTTCACTCCTGAGGGACCTCTGAGAACTCGTTTGTGAGAGTGAAGATCATTGTCTCCAGATTTGGTAAAAATCTCAAAACTCCTGTTCATGATCTGAGAACCACGGACTTAGCTTCGTGGGTGAAAAGAGAGCTAAATGCTCTAGTCATAGTGTTAATATTCCTATTCAAATCCAATCTCTCCCACCCCGAACAGCGTCATCAACACAAAACCAAAATCCCACCTAGCATGTGGTTCTTTGACAATTTTAATTTTTGGAAATGTAATTTTCTCTTTCCTTGGGGTAGGGGTGGTAGGGGTAGGTAGTGTCATGAGTTCATAAAAACAGGTCAAATCTGAGGACATAAATTGTCATGGCAATTTAGGAAAGCAAATCTGATCATGTTACCCTCCTGCTTGGAATGCTTCAAGGACTCATTATACATTTCGTGTTAAAACCAAAAACTGCATAGCTTAGCTCCCCAGACCCTTTGCGATCTGACCTCTGCCCAAATCTCCAGCTGCTGCCCTGGCCTCGCCCCCCACTATCCTCTGGTCCCCTTGGTCAGAACCATTGGTGATTTCCTACTCTGTGCCTAGGCGTACGCTGTTCCCTCTGCAGGCAGAGCCAATCCCACCTTCCTTCCTCATCTGGTCTTCAGGCTCCCACTTGCCCCCCTCCCCTTCATGCCTTATTTCCCAACACACACACACACACACACACACACACACACACACATCCCTCAAGCAGTTCCCGAGAATCCCATTTAGATACTCTTCCCGGGACTTGCCCAGACTCTAGTTTTGCCCTTATAGATCTCATGACTATAGTCTGATTTGTCTGTTTCCCCCTCTAAACTGAGACCCACAACTCATTTATACATCCCCAGCTCCTAGTTCAGTCCCTAACCCAGAACAAATGCTTCATCATTTTACGGAATAAAAGAATAATTAAATTGCCCATTTCTGTTTCTGGAACACAGGGAGTATCCCAGAGTGGCCTTCAGTGCATTTCTGATCAATGAGTCCTGTATTTGAAGGAACAGCTGACTCTAGGACTCTCAGAAGGATTTGGGAATACAGAAAGAAACACAGGTCAGCCCAGGAGATTGGGTGACCATGATCTAATCAACCATGAGCCAGACATTGTCCTGGCGAGCTTAAGCAGTCTTCTCAACAGCTTTCCAACGTAAGTCTTGTTTTCTCCATTGTTACAGATGAATAAGCTGCCCAAAGCCTATGCAGACAGGAAGTAGCAGAGTTCATTTCCAAATCTTTATGGTTCTAAAATCCTCTTCTCTTTCCATATAGCATGGATGCATAACTCCCTCTTCTTTCTCTAGGAGGATCTGGGTGGGCAGAAAATGTCCTGGTTTCTGTGTTTTGAAAGAAAGAAGTGCAGATTACTGAGACCTACAAGAGCCTAGGTCTGTCTGGGGTTGGAGCACAAGGTGATGCTGACAACCTCTGACCCCAGAATTTACTCACAAAGTTCAGATTCAGAGAGGGAGGTTGACCTGGAGATTATGGGGAGAACCCAGACCAAGGACACACTGTGACCAACCTTTTTCATTTTGTTTAGATCTCCACGAACCCATGCCATTATTTTTAGGATAGCACGCAGGCACTGTGTTGACACTTTATTTTTGGCTAGGCCACGTTGCAGATGTTATCTAATAATGCAAATAAATCTGTGCCTCTGTGCACACCTTTACTGAGTATCTGGGTACAGTGAAGAAGAGAATTAAACAGGTACGCTGCCACCTACATGACTGTAGGACTGTCTTCTGCCACAGCAGTCCCAGGAAGATTCAGTCGATAACAACAATTCCAGTGACCTGCCCAGTGGTCTCTCTCAGGCCCAGTAGAACCGCCCTTTCTCCCTAGGGCAGTCCACTTAGGTCCTCTGGAGTTTGTGAGAGCGGCTGTACCTTGGCAAGCCCTGGACTGGGATTAATTTGGCAGGAGGTTATCCTGAGACTTCCCTGACTCATATCTTTGGGGCTAACTCCGAGCACCAAGCCCCAGCCCTGCCCTCTTTTGCTTTTTCTTTGTGCTGATTCACACTGGGTTGGGATTTTATTGTCAGCAGTCGTAATTGTGCATGGGTGGAACTTAGATTTTAAAGATGACAGGAGGCCAAGTCTAGGGCTTCTGTTAGCTTTGTTATTCACTGTGTCATTTTTCTTGATTGAAAAGAGGAAGGAAGGCAAGGAGGGAGGATGGGAGAGAGGAAAGAAGGAAAAAAACAAAATAATGAACTCCGCCAACCCATGCTGGAACCTGTTCTCTTTCATCTTCTATATTTTCTCTAAGCCCTTGGAAAGGCCTTCTCTGGATATAGTTCACAAGAAAAGAAGCCAGATATAGTAGAAAAAGTATGGATTTTGGAGTCAGCATATCTGAATAATTGGGTGACAGTGGGCAAGTTGTTTAACCTCTTTGAACCTCTGTTTCTTCATCTGTAAAACAGCAGTAATAATATTGACCTCGTAGGATTGTCACGCTGCTTAGGAATATTGTATATAAAGTGCCTGGCACATTAGAAAGCATTTCATAAATGGCGAATATAATTGTTACAGCTATATTTATTGAGTGGCCCTTTGAAGCAGTGAGAACGTGACCTCACAGAGTAGACTGTAAGTTTACATTTCCTTCCTCCGAGATTGTGGCAGATTGTAATACGCTTCCCTTGAGTGGGGTCTGGGCTGTGTCTAGTGTCATGGTGGTTGTAGCGTCCCAGGGACTGACTCAAGCTTGAGAATACCCCGAAACAATCAGTACAGGAGAGAATAAGGCAAGAGATGGGGGGATAAAGAGCTCTGTCAGGCTCAGTGGCCAGCAGCTCTCCCACTTAATCAGCATAATCTTGGGCAAGTTGCTTAAATCACTATAACTTAGCTCTTTTTTCTGTATCTGTCCTTTTGGGTTGTCTTGAGGATTAGAGGAGGTCACACATGTAAAATGCCTAGCACAAAAAAAGTGCTTAGTAAAAAAATATCTCAGATGTTAAGGAGACACAAGTTGAAATGTATGAAATTCAAGTGAAGTTGGGCATAGACTTTGGAGCAATACTGCCTTGTTCAAATCTGATTTCCCCTACTCTTGGCTTCATTTTCTCATCTGTAAAATGGGTATAATAATAACTTCCTTACCTGTATTTATTGCATACTTTTGTTATGAAGAATAAATGAGTTAATACACATAAAGCAATTTAGAACATGATTTGGTATATGACCAAATACTATATAAATACTTGTTAAATCGATAGAAGGGCCAGTGCTGGGACAAGAACAGAACACAAAACCAGAATAGTTGAAAACAAAGTTGGTTGACCCTGGACCAGAATGGGGCATAAAGAACAAAAACAGTAATGAAGCAAGAGCTTCCAAGGCAATTGCCCTAAATGGAGCTGAAATATATTCAAAGCACTTTTTTTTTTTTAATTGGCTATGGGCAGTGAAGTGTGAGGGTGTGTCAGCCTGGGTTAAAGACAAGGAGCTGAGTGGACACAGTCCTCCCAACCAGCCATGGACTCCAGGAGAGTGGTACGACCTCACTGGAACAGTAGGTCCTGCTTGCTTAGCTTCCCGACCTGGTGCCTGAGGAGAGTGGCTCGAAACTTTTTCTGGGGGGATGGGTTTGCTCAGGGAAAGCCCGCTCTTCAGGGAAGGGCCACTGCTTCACAAAGGCCTGGGACCATTTGCAAGGTCAGTGTGTGAGTTCCTGAGAAACCACAGCCACTTCTGCTCTCTAACTTTGGTGCACAAGCAGGACGCAAAATATTCAAATTCCAGTGATAGAGCCAACTGTGCAAATTCCTGACGGGCAAATTGAGGCCCATTATCTGTAATTACAGTCGCCCGAATAACATGCCAGAGAGATCTTGTTTTCCAGCCGTCAGTAATTGCAGCTGCTCTCTAGTGCCAAATGCATCCAGGGAAAGTCCCCAGAATGGAGACGAGCAGCCCACACAGAGGATTCCTGGCAGCCGCTATCAAGTAACCCAAATCTCCTCTGCTTACTACCTTCAAATGGCTCCTATAGCTCTCAGGATAAACTAGTTAGTTAGGCTTGTCATCATCTGGTCCATCTTGTCTTGAACTTCACTCCCCTTCTTCACTTAAGTGGTACTGAATTACTCGTTTATTATGAACAACCTGGTCTCCAATTCCATCAAGTTGCCCTTCATTATGGTGCTTTCCCATATGTGATTTAGTCCTTCTGCCTGGAGTTACTCCATCACAAACTCCAACTCATCCTTAAGCACTTAGTTCTGCCACTTTGTCTTCTCTGAGAAGCCTATCTTGACTCCCTCAGGCTGCATTTAATTCCTTTTCTCTGGGCCCCCTTAGTACCTGTGCCCACACAACATAACATGATCATTCTATGTTTGATTTGTTTGTCTCCCCAACTAGACTATGAGCTCGCTGAGGGCAGGGACCACATGTTATCTGGGTATCTTAGAACCTAGCACAATATCCAGCATCACTAGGCATCCATCCAGTAGATGAGTGAACTGAGTGAACAAATGATGACTTCCTTGCTTAAGCACTAATGAGATTATTCCTTCATTTGGTTAGATCAAAAGATTCCTCTCTTGGGATTACTGCTCAAACCAACTTTAAAATCAACCATTGAAAATCCAGGAAGAGCATTTCATTGATATATTGACGATAACTTCAACTTACCACATGCCCTTCTATCTTTAATACTGTTTAGTCTAAAGAGGGTGGGTTCCCTAGGTATATAATAGAACATAAAGATTTAATTAACTTTATTGCTTCTGTTTCATCATGGTGCACTTACGAAGGCCTTATTTAAATATGATTTGCTGTTAATCTGCTTGTAGTTATCAAATAAAGTCTAAAGGTTTTTATTTGACTTTTATTCATGACATTACTTGAAGTGTAACTATTAACAAATGTTTATTTTAAGCAGAAGAGTGGAAACCCAGGTATCTAAATGACTGGATCCCCTCACTGCAGACTTTTATTTTTAACATCTTTATTGGGGTATAATTGCTTTACAATGGTGTGTTAGTTTCTGCTTTATAACAGAGTGAATCAGCTATACATATAAATATATCCCCATATCTCCACCCTCTTGTGTCTCCCTCCCATCCTCCCTATCCCACCTCACTGCAGAGTTTCTGCAGGTCTAGCCACTTCTCTTATGATAACATTGTGGCTGTTCTAGATATTCTGGGGTCTCTACCTTTTTTGCTTTCAGAGACAGTGGACGAGCCTTGCTTAAAGACGGTCTCGTTACTTTAGAGCCCAAAACAACAGCAACAAACAGTATCTTTCATCGAAATGTCCACCTTAGTTCACTTCTGGAAACTGCATAAGGTTTTCCAAAGGTTGAATATGCACACCATTAGAGGGATATATTAGGTCATACTCACACAATTTTAAATTAAAAAATTAATGGTTACATAATTATTTTAATGTGCGTTAATAATATTGCTAATATAGCATAACATACATATAATATAATATAACAAGCACATCAAACTCATAATTTCATGCATATTGCTTAAGGAAAAGTTAAACTTAAAATACAGAGAGTTAATTTGCTGAAAAATGGTAAACAATCATGAATGTTATGAGGGTAAGACAAAGATAGGGAAGAAGGCACATGTACGAGTAAAGTGTGAGAAACACTGAAGGAATGAAAGGAGCGGGGGCTGTTGGGTCCCGATTATTTTACATATTAGCTGGGAGCCTGTGGGCAAGTGACTTAACCTCTCTGAGCTGGGATTGCTCATCCCTACAATGAGGAGAGAGAGGTGCAGATAAGGTTCATGGGTTACCTAGCACAGGACATAAAAGGCTCCATAGTGAGAACCGTTTTTAAAAAAATCATATCCACTCTCATAGGACAAAGATAGGAGTCTATTTTAAAGAAGTTGCCACCAGCTCAAAAGAGACCCTTCATTAAATGTGATGAGCCAAGGCAGGCAGCCCAGTGGATTGCTTCTCGACAATTTCTTTTCTTTTTTTCTTTGGTGGCACCTCGAGGCTTGTGGGATCTTAGCTTCCAGACCAGGGATCGAACCCAGGCCCTCAGCAGTGAAAGTGCCGAGGTGTAACCACTGGACTGACAGGGAAGTCCCTTGACCATTTCTTTGAAGCTCAATGTATTTATTTGAACCTATTCACCTGAGCATGTTTGCTAAGGCCCCAATCATATAATGAAGGAGTCAAGTAGCCACACCTTATATAATGCTAAATAATTGATGCTCCCCTTGAACTCTAGAAGTTTCTAAACCCCTAGACATTAAGCCATTAATGCGAAGCTGTCCTTTGCTGACCCTTACTAATGCCTTTCTCTCTCTCTTTTTCTCTCTCTCTCTTTTCTTTGGCTCACTGGGAACTCATAGGCAAATTTAAATCTCAATGCTAGAACTCTCTTTTACCTGATGAACTACTTGCTCTTCCCCTCCCTCGACACCTCCTGTGCTAATGTGCACTTTCCCTGGTCCTGATATTTTTTATTCTCACTTTCCTCTTTTATTATACAGATCTCAGTTTTCATGTGTGCAATAAGAAAGGAAGAGTGCCCAAGTGTCTTGGTCAGCTTGGGCTGCCATAACAAAATACCATAGACTGGGTGGCTTAAACAACAGACATTTATTTTCTCACAGTTCTGCAGGCTGGAAGTCTGAGATCAGGGTATCAGCATGGTAAGGTCCTGGTGAGGTCTTTCTTCCTGACTTGCAGATGGCCACCTTCTTGATGTGTCCACACATGGTGGGGGAGGTGGGGGAGGGAGAGAGAGAGAAAGCAAACTCTCCTTATAAGGGCACTAATCTCATCATGAGGGCCACATCCTTAGTACCTCATCTAACCCTAATCACCTCCCAAAGGCCTCATCTCCAAATACCATCACAGTGGGGTATAGGGCTTCAACATAGGAATCTTGCGGTGGACACAAACATTCAGTCTGTAGCATTAAATAAATAAGCAGATGATACAAGTCATGTCATCTTTTGCCAGGAGCCAGCAATTTATCATCTGTGTCCCACAAGAATTCCCATACCTTCCAAAAGCCTTCTTTCTTGAATCAGTCATTCTAAAACCAGGTAGACATGCTAACAGTGGTTGTCATACTGAGCCAAGTATATACCCTTGGTTGTTCCTCAGTCATCATGGATTCACAAAAGATGAGCAAGATCTCTTGATGTATCATTCTAGTGAGTTCTCTTTCTCATTCTGGTTGGTTACCCTACATGTAGATAACCTATAATGAGAGCCTACAATGTGGCAGGAAGGATGTTATAATCTCACCTAATCTCACAATAATCCTGAGAGTACAAATTATTACCCCCCCTTTTTATGTGAGAAACTAAATCTCCATGAGACTTCAGTAATTTGTAGAGCAGGTAACCAGTCATTGGAGGAGTCCAGATTTGAACCCAAGTCTGTCTGAGTCCAAGGGCTCTGGGAAGATTTTGATGTTTCTGGAATCCCTCCTTGAATTGCTTGTCCAAATAGTCATTTATTCATTGAACCAATATTCACTGACCTTCTATCCTGTGTTAGACTCTGTGTAGGCAATGGGGACATATTAATGAATAAAAACAGACCAAAAAATCCCTGACCTTATGACTTATATTCCAGTTATGAAAGGCAGACAATGAACAAAACAAATAAGTACAATAAGTGGTGTATCATATGGTGTTAACTGAAAAATAGAGCAGAGAGGGGGACAAGGATTACTGGGTTGGAGGAAGTCATAATTGAAAATACATTGGTCAGGAAAAGCCTTACTGAGGAGACAGTTAAGCAAAGATATGAAAAAGATTAAGTTCTATCAGACTGCCTTTAATCTGAGGCCCCAAATCTCAAGGGAGAAGGACTTTTTTTGAAGAGCCATTGTGTCAGGACTTTTTCTCTTGCAAGTGATAAAAAAAGAGACATATTGAGTCAAATTGACTTAAGCAAAAAGTGGGAATGTATTAATTCAGGAAGTTGAAAAGTCCAGGCCAGGCTGGATTCAGGGGTCAAACAATGTCATTAGGACACAACCTTCTTCATCTGTATCTGTCTTACTCTGTTTGAGCTGCTATAACAAAAATACCATAGACTGGATGGCTTAAACAACATTTATTTCTCCCAGTTCTGGAGGCTGGAAAGTCCAAGATCAAGGTGCCTGCAGATCAATGTCTGATATGGGCCGGCTTCCTGTTTCATAGATGGCTGTCTTCTTGCTGTGTCCTCACATGGCAGAAGGGGCAAGAGAGCTCTCTGGAGTCTCTTTTATAAAGCATCAAAGCTTTACCCATTGATGAGGGCTCCACCCTTGTGACTGAATCGTCCCCAAAGGCCCCACCAACTGATACCAACATACTGGGGTTAGGATTTCAACATATGAATTTGGGGGGACACAACCTTTCAGTCCACAGCAGTATCTCTGCTTTCCTCTGTGGTGACTTTATTCTCTAGCTCCACACAGAGGTAAACTGGCTGCTGTCACCTCCAGGTCAACATCCTGCCAGGTTCAAACTCAGAAGGAAAGAGAAGGTGTCCCTCTACCTACAGTTCAAGCAAAATTCTCACTGCATCTCATTGGGTTGCAGGCTCATCTGGACACATTACTGTGATCAGGAAAGGAACACATGGCTCTGATTGGCTGGGCCTGGTCACCTGCCTGTCCCTGGAGTCGGAGGGAGAGTCAACTTACTGACAGCAGGGAAGGGTGAGGCTCAGAGGAAATTTGGGGTGTTGCTGGAAGGAATGGATGACTGCTGAGTGGAGAAATCAATGAGTATCCATTATATCTCTGATCTAAAAATGATCTGTCTTATCCCATTGTGTGCAATGTTGGTCCAGTGTGCTCCATGCCCAAAGGATAGTTCAGCATCAATTTCTCCCTAAGAGATGGCCTGCAGATAGTTGTTTAAGCTTGTCTAGTGGGACTGGTGGTTTCTGGGTTCTCCTTCCACCATACAGACATGTGGGCAGCACACTCATGGGCAGTCAGCCCCTGGAGGATGGCTGGATGTGTGGTTTTGGCCTGTGACCTCTTGTGTTTCCTCTGTGGGCTTCAGGGAGCCACAATCACAACTGCCTGACATCACCAATGTCAGAAGCTTGTGGCTTTCAGAGTCTTGTTCCACTTCTACTGACAGACACATTACCCATTGGGCCTGACAACCTGCTAAGGTCTCAGTCCTAAATCCTGAAAACACAGCCCACTACTTTAGTAGAACATCATTATTTTCCTGGGAACTTCCATGCTTGTGCTTTGGGTTAGATGGTCCTAGGGCTGGATCTTAACTCCACAGCTCACTTGCTGGGGGACCCTGGGCAAGTCATGTGACTTCCTGAGCTTCAGTTTTCTTGTTTGCATAATGAGCTCACTAAGAAGAGTAAATAAATGTGTGTAAAGAAGCTAGCACATGGCCTGGCACACAGTGGGGACTCAGAAAAATTTGCTCTTTTTTCCCCTTCCTGGTCCCTTTTTCCAGGAAGCTACTATCATTCTTCCTCAGAGTTAATGTTATGCAACTTAACAGATAAACCTGTCAAGTGAAAAGAAAAGGAATGAGAGGGATAGGCAGGGAAACCCTGGGCCACAACTGGGGGCTGTGCGGTTGAGTGGAAGATCATAGGGTTTGGAATTAGACTGGGTTTTGAGTCCAGAAGGCCTTGGGAAAATTATTTAATACCCCAGAGTCATTTTTCTCATCTCCAAAATGAGAAAAACATTTATTGCTATTTACGGTTGTTGCAAGGATAACTGAAATAATGTAGGTAAGGAACCTGGCACACTGAGGTCTTCAGTAAGTCTTAGGTCTGTTTGTTTTTGAAAGTAACTAATGCCTAAGTGAAATCTGATTGGCAATCAAGAAACTCATATGGGGCTTCCCTGGCAGCACAGCGGTTGAGAGTCCGCCTGCCGATACAGGGGACACGGGTTCGTGCCCCTGTCCAGGAGGATCCCACATGCCGTGGAGCGGCTGGGCCCGTGAGCCATGGCCGCTGAGCCTGCAAGTCCGGAGCCTGTGCTCCGCAACGGGAGAGGCCACAACAGTGAGAGGCCTGCGTACCGCAAAACAAAAACAAAACAAAACCAAAAAAACTCATATGAAAATGCCCAGAGAGAATTATCTATTTTTCTGTAGGCTGGAATGTCCAGATCTCTGCCCTATTCTCCTCCCTTGCTTGTGTGATGTTTTCCCTTATTTCGGAAGCTGGGCAGAGGAAATAAAAGGTGGCTGGCCAATCTGTCATGAACGAAGAGGATGCTGTGTGTCAGAGGTGGGAGACCAAGTAAATGAAATACATGATGCTTGTCCTTGAGAAGCTTCTGACTTAATTAAGAGAAATAAAATATGCAAAAGAGGCTATTTTTAAACACCCATGAGCAAAATAATAGCCTGTTTGCCAAATGCCGAGGTAGAGTGAAGGCATGACCAGAGCTAGGTGTGAAAAGTCAGGGAGGTTTCTTAGGGCAGAGATCAGCAGGGAGAAGGGGCCCCAGCAGAAGCCCAGAGAAAGAATGAAGAATCTCCTGCATGTGGACTTATCTGCACAGAAGGCAAGATTATATGGAGATAATGAGATAAGTCAAGAGGCTCTTAGGCAATTGAATGAGGCCAATCAAGTCGGTTTTATTACCTGTTGCTAGTGCTGGTAACCAAAACAAATCCAAATAGTCTCTCCAGACTGACTGACCAGTTGGAAGAAGAGTTGAAACTCTCATCCGCACGAGGTGGGGACCATCCCTGTTATCATAGTTTCATGATTGCTAGAAAGTGTGAACTTTCTAGCAATTCTTACGAGGTGGCAAGGCTACCTTTCTCTGTGTAGGGTTGCAATGAACAAGAGCTAGAGGTCCATTAGGTGCTGTATGTCAGCATAGAACAAGTCATGGTGCCACCTCTTGTTGGCAGCAGATCACTGGATCTGCCACCCTCACAGGCGAGGACAGAGGATGCTGAAGGTGAGGCTCTGTCTCTGGACTCTGGTCTACAGTTTCAACCTCCCAAGCCGAAGTTAGCTTCTGAATAGAACCTTCCTCTGTGCTATTCTCTATAGCTGGGCGACATCATGGCATGGTGGTTATGGGCATGGCTCTGTTTCTTACTTGCTAGGTAATTTAGCCAGCCAACTATAGGGATGATCTGAACACAGGCAAACGTTGGAGATACTGTTGATTCAGTTCCAGATCACCGCAACAAAGCGAATATCGCAATAAAGTGAGTCACATGAATTTTTTGTTTCCTAGTGCATATAAAAGTTATGCTTTAAGTGATGATATTGAAGCACCATTTAAGAGGGCACAGAGGACCTCTCATTTAAGTGGACAGAACTCAATTTTAGGTGGGGTGCCATTCTATTCTCCTCTTACAATGTATTGTACATCCACCCTTTGAGCTTAAAACCCTCAGGTTGTTATCATTACTTATCAATAGAAGATGACTATTCACGTGAAGGAATGACAAAGTTCTATTAATATTTAAGCAATAATTTATCATTTGGATTCCCACCAGAGACAAAATCTTGGGAAAAAACGTTCACAGGTTTTCAGAGAAAGTACTTCCCCATTTTGCAGGTTAGGAAAATGAGGTTTGAAGACATTAAATGCCTTGTCAAAGACAACATAGGATATAAAGAGCAAACCTGTGTGTTTTGTTTTGTTATTGCATTGTGCTTTATTGATCTTTAAGAGAGTATTCTTCACTCTCTGAGTCAAATTCACTTAGCAACTTTTCCATGTAATGAGTAACTAAAATATGCTATATCCATAACTCATTTAATGGATCTTTTTGGATACAAACCATATGACAGTGGTACAAAAACCAAATGCTATTCCTGGGAGCTTATAATTGAGTGGTGAAGAAAAACACTGAACAGGTAATTGTAACTAAGATTTGGGAAACTGATTTAATTCTTATATGTAATATGGACAGAAATTGAGAGAGAAACGTATCATTGTCTTTTATCAGATGCTTTTTGAGTTTGGAGAAGCAAAAAGAAAAGGAGAAAATCATTGGTGGACAGTCTGAGAAAACACTGCAAATCAAAAGTTTCATTAATGATCAACACGTGTAAAAAAAGTTATGCTCACACTATGTTGTAGTCTGTTAGTGTGCAAGCACTAACAATAGCATTATGACTAAAATTACATATCTTAATTAAAAAATACTTTGTTGACGGCACTTCCCTGGTGGCGCAGTGGTTAAGAATCTGCCTGCCAATGCAGGGGACATGGGTTCGAGCCCTGGTCCAGCAAGATCCCACGTGCCGCGGAGCAACTAAGCCAGTGAGCCACAACCACTGAGCCTGCACTCTAGAGCCCGCCAAGCCACAGCTACTGAGCCCAGGTGCCTAGAGCCCGTGCTCCGCAACAAGAGAAGCCACCACGAGAAGCCCGTGCACTGCAATGAAGAGTAGCCCCCGCTCACCGCAACTAGAGAAAGCCCGTGTGCAGCAACGAAGACCCAATGCGGCCAAAAATAAATAAATAAAATTAAAAAATACTTTATTGCTAAAAAATGTTAACCATCATCTGAACCTTCAGCGAGTCATAAGTGTTTGCAGTAGTAACAGCAAAGATCACAGATCACATAGTAATCATAATAATAATGAAAAAGTTTGAAATATTTTGAGAATTACCAAAATGTGACACAGAGATATGAAGTGAGCAAATGCTGTTGGAAAAATGGTGCCGATAGACTTGCTTGACTCAGGGCTACCACAAACCTTCAACTTGTAAAGAATGCAGTATCTATGAAGTGCAATAAGGTGGAGGGCAATAAACAAGGTATGCCTGTAATGGTAATTCTCTCCTATGATTGCTGGGAGGTAATTAATTCAAAAGGTTCAGTGCAGTGTCTGGCACACAGTAATCACTTACTAAATGGTAATTTTTTATTATCTTAAACTCGTTTGGAGTTTGGTGAAGTTGGGATGCTGTTTTTCTCTAGAGCACAAAGGGCAGGTTTATCTGGCCCAGAATGGACTCGAATTTAGGTTAAATTCAGGTGTGTTTCTAACATGATGGAATGGAGAATCTTCTACCTTTAATTTTCTGGTGATTTGAATGTTTGAAACACTCTTCAGTAGGAAGGTTCATGAAAAGACTCAATGGGGGGCTTCCTGGTGGCGCAGTGGTTGAGAGTCCGCCTGCCGATGCAGGGCACACGGGTTCGTGCCCTGGTCCGGGAAGATCCCACATGCCGCGGAGCGGCTGGGCCCGTGAGCCATGGCCGCTGAGCCTGCGCGTCCGGAGCCTGTGCTCCGCAACGGAAGACTCAATGGGGAATTCCCTGGTGGTCCAGTGGTTGGACCCTGTGCTTTAATTGCAGAAGGCGCAGGTTAAATCCCTGGTCGGGGAACTAAGATCCTGCAAACCGTGTGGCATGGGACTCAATGTAACAGAGGCCTGCTAGCTTTTTTTTTTTTTTTGAGTCTTCAAAGTGCAATTACTTTTTCAAATCATTGCCTAGAAATGGACCTTATGTATTTGTCTGTTATGCATAAAGTAATATATACAAATAGTTTAAACATGTATATGAACTACACCATGTTCATTAACTTTCAATATGATGGACCAGGTGCCACTGGAGACAGAGAGACTCAACAATGGCTTTACCACTTACTAAATATGTGACCTGGAAAAGTTATTTTATCTCCTGCCTCAGTTTCCTCAACCGGGAATTGTGGCTAAGTTATCAAACTCAGAGGGCTATTGTGAGGATTAAAGGTGATAAATGGAATGCATCTGACATAGAGAAGTACTTAACTTTATTTTTTCCTTTTCTTCAGTTAAACAGAAGTTAAACTGGGATGTAGAGCATTGTCATCAAGTCTTGGTGTCTTCCCCAGCTCCTTTACACTCTAGGACTGTTTGGAAGAAATTACAGAGAAGAAAAAGCCTGCTTGGTGAGGAAGAGAACCGGGTGGGTGAATATATTTCATGCTTGATGCAACTGATGCAATTCCAATGATTGTAATGACAACTGGAACCTTCTTTAGACAGGTGATATCATGCAGCCTACTTAGGTAGCAGGTTTCAAAATGAATTGCCTTGGCAGTGTTGCTAGGTTGTTTAGATAGCAGATTGCACTTATGACCTACATCCACCTACTCTCTGGACCACAGCTGGCAAATGGAAGCATCTGGATTCTCAAGGTTCTACTCCAGGAGGCAGAGAGGATGCAGTTCTGTAGTCCTGGGCTGGAAGTGAAGATGCCTGCATTCTGGTCCCACTTACAGCTTGCCCATGGACATGTCACTTCATATCTGGGTTTCAGCTTCCAACTGATGTTCTCCAAATTCCTTCCAAGTTCTAGTACCTTGTGATTCCACAAATGTGCAGCTTGGTTCCTAGCTGCAGAATATGGTCTTAATGGACCAAGGCAAGGCCAAAATGAAATTGCCTCATTCCGTTATGAAATTTCTCTGGCTTTCTAAAAGGGGCGGGGAAGAGTTCAGAGAGACTAGTAATGAGGATGAGCAAATATGTCACTAAATTCAAGACGCAGAGTCTTGTCTTTAATGACTTGGAGGTGGTGCCTTGTGATGCCTTCAACACTCCCACCCCCCCAGGGTCTGATTCCCCTTGGTTGAGAAGAATCATTTTTTGTTTGTTTGTTTTTGTTTTAACATCTTTATTGGAGTACAATTGGTTTACAATGGTATGTTAGTTTCTGCTTTATAACAAAGTGAATCAGCTATACATATACATATATCCCCATATCTCTTCCCTCTTGCGTCTCCCTCCCTCCCACCCTCCCTATCCCACCCCTCTAGGTGGTCACAAAGCACTGAGCTGATCTCCCTGTGCTATGCGGCTGCTTCCCACTAGCTATCTATTTTACGTTTGGTAGTGTATATATGTCCATGCCACTCTCTCACTTTGTCCCAGTTTACCCTTCCCCATCCCCATGTCCTCAAGTCCATTCTCTAGTAGGTCTGCGAGAAAACCAAAATTCAAGAAGAGTCATGTACCACAATGTTCATCGCAGCTCTACTTACAATAGCCAGGACATGGAAGCAACCTAAGTGTCCATCAACAGATGAATGGATAAAGAAGATGTGACACATATATACAATGGAATATTACTCAGCCATAAAAAGGAACGAAACTGAGTTATTTGTAGAGAGGTGGATGGACCTAGAGTCTGTCATACAGAGTGAAGGAAGTCAGGAAGAGTAAAACAAATGCCATGAAGAGCCTAGGGGCAGGATGAGAAGGATTGTCTTTAATCTCTGGCTGAGGTTGTTCTCTTATATTCAGAGCTGGTTTTCAAACCACATCATTTCAGAGAGGCTTCCCTCTGCTCTCAGACACCCAGCTGCGGCAGTCCACGACCTCTTTCCACTTGTTGCTGTGGATGGATGTGTCAGAGCAAGTCGGTCATAGGGAAAGCATGAACTCTCCTACGTGCTCCCCAATCAGTTCCCCTCAGAGCTTTTTTCTCTGGAACCAAGCTCAGTCACTTGCCAAACTCTCAAAACAGAGAGGTCTCTAAATTTTATGAGGTCTCTTTGTTGCCAGGTGAGGTGCTTTGTTGTGTTTATAACACTGATATATTACACTGACTTTGTTGTGTTTAAAACACAGGCTTCTTCTGAGAAAAGCCACCCATTGAAGGGTGAGAACTGGCCACCCAGAATATAAATGGGAATTTTCTAGCACAGATAAATACAATCGGCCATTTTTACAATTTTTAAGCACTTGGCCATTGAGGAAGCCCCTTCACATGTCTTGCATCACCTTATTGGCTTCACGACATCACTATCTGGCAGGTATTATTAAACCCACTTAGCAGATGAGAAAAGTGAAATTTAGGAAGAATATGTTTTGCTCAAAGTCACGTAACAAGTAAGTCGTCAATCTGGGACTATAAATCCCGTCTTCTGATCCATGAATACGGCAGAATCAGGAAGTTGATTTAAGTCCGCATCCCCACATAAGCAGGAAGAATCTGTGAACATGTCTCAGTTCATGATCTCATGACTCATTGGTCCAATTTGTTTGCCAATACCATTTTTATGGTGGTTTAGTCATTTTCCTGATACTCATGCAGATCTAAATTAAGTAGATAAGATACTGGGACTGCTCGTAAGAAGTTTACATTCCAGAGAAACAATTCAAGTGGGAGAACAAGCTGAATTTTATGTTTTTTGTTTAAAATGAGGGCAGAATAAGGGACAGGAAACTCAAAAAATGGTTCTTATGGGAAAAATTCTTGCACTAAGGCAAGGTGAAATCATCAATACATTCTTTCATTCATCAAATATTAACTAATCATCTATTATGTGTCAAGCTCTGTACTAGCAGCTAGGGATGCAATGATACATTAGACTTCGTTTCCACGTTAAGTAACTGATAGTGCCACGGGGGAGACAGAATTGTCTACCAGTCATTGCAAATTGGTGTGATAAGGGCTCTAGGAGAGATGTATATGTGAAGTTGTGTGGTATGCTGAGACAGGAGAGGCCTGACACAGCAGGTAATATTATCCAAATTGTAAAGGATTAATAAAATCTTGCCAAATAAATAAAGGGCAAATGATCATTTCAGAAAACCGTCATCGTTACCATATAATTACTTCCTATATGCCAGACACTGTTCTTAACATTCTGTAGACGTGAACTCTGTGATCCTTACAATAAACCACAGGAGGTTTTGTAATTATTCCCTTTATTCAGATGAGAAAAATGGACAGAGAGATTAAGTGACTTACCCAGAGTCATGCAGCCAGGAAGTAGCAGAGTCAGGATTTGAACCTGGGCCATCCAACTCCAGAGATCATACTGTTGACCACCGTGACGCCTACAGTGGAAGGCCCAGCTGGTGCAGAGATGAGCAGGTGTGCGTGGGTGTTTGTGTGAGGAACGGGGGGGCCTGTCAGTGGGCCTGGAGCACAGCACACAAATTGTGTCTGCCTTCGTTGCCCTCCAACCTATTTTCTGTAACCCTGCTCCCATTTTCTCATCATATTCTTCCTGCAGTACCATTTTAAATTCATAGCTTGAGCTTTTGAACCACACCCGCGATGCAGACCTAGGCTGTGCCTCTGCAAAAATGCTAGCCCATGGTTACAGCCCCTTAGAGACGGGTTGTTTTTCTCTTTTCTCCTGACTCTGCTTGGCACCAAGACCTCATTCCCTGCAGTCCATGGGGGTGTTGTGGGAGGAGCCCATTTACTTCTGTTTCATGCGTCCTTGAAAAAGTACCTGTGGAAGACCTGGCAATCCCTGGCCTTGACTTCTGTCCTCTGTCCCGAGAAGCCATCAAAACCACAGCTCAGTTTCACAGCTTGGATAATCCAGATGAACAAACGCCTTCAGAAGAAAAGTGATTTTGATGCTCTGCTTACTTCTCTGGGTTCTTGCTTCCTTCTAGATTTAGGCCTGTATTTTTTTTAAACCATTTTGTCAGTTCTTTGATACTTTTATGAAGATGAAAAGAAAAGTTATCCAGCATGCTTGGCTATTTCAGCAGGAGGGTTGATCCAAATGGCTAGTCCTTCAGTTACAGGAAACTCAAAGTTCCAAGACTCATCCAACTTTCACAACAGCCCTAGGATGTAGATACAATTAATCTGATTTTTCCAATGAGGCAAATGTGATTCAGGGAGTTTGCAAAAGTTCACTCAGCTAATAGAGGATGGCGCCAAGATTCCAACTCAAGTTTCTCTAAGCTGAGTCCCTATGTTTCTCCCTCCACATTCCCAGGTTTACCGCTTGCTAGCTGCCTGACCTTGGGGAAATCACTTAAGCTTCCTGTGTTTAAATTTCTTCATTTACAAAACGAAGATAGTAAAATAATCTACATCAGAGATTGTGCAGATGAAATGACTTGATACGTGGAAAGACTTATAGCTATGTCTTGCACATAGAAAGAACATGTTTGTGGTTATTATTACTATAATTCTCTAGGGAAATCTGGCTTGTTTAGAATCTGGAAGTTTATGACTTGTTTGGATAGACTATTTGCCAATCTCTCTCTCTCGCACATTCATTAGTTCATCATTTATGGGCCACCCCTAGTGCTTAAGGCCTCTGACACAGCATACATTTAGGCCTTCTAGAGCTTTGGGTCAAGGCCATGGGTGTCTCCCCAAGTTGGAATCCTATTTTCCAAAGGGAGCAGTTATTTCCTTTCTGGTCTCTAGGATAAGAGAGGGGGCCTGTTTGCGTAAATGTTTGTAGTTACAGTATTTGTTGATCTCATTTCCTAATTTGTTCTCCTGTTTTTGAAGTCCTCTTCCTTCCAGCCTCCAGATACACAGTGGATACTTTTGAAAACAGGGATTTACTATTGTGAAGTTTCTACCACCAGGCCTTTTCCTCTTTTAGACTATGGACTCCTAAAGCATTAGGTAATTGTCTCTCTCTCGCTCTCTTTTTGTTTTTTAAGCTTTAGCTACCTCTTCAGAGACAGCTAGACCCTCTCTGAAAAAAAAGAAGCAAAATCCAGCAGAGCCAGAGTCACCCTTGAGATGAATATCCATCGAGTACTCGCCATGAGCAAGGCACTCTATGTTGGCATTGTGGAGGGTATGAAGGTAAGTGTGACACAGTCCTGTGACAAGGGAAAGAGCACAAGAGGTCGCGAATAGTAGTTTAATTTAACAATAGGAGATTGTCATAAAGCCATATCTGGGGGAAAGGTACATTGAACAGCTAACTGGGTTGGGTGCAAGGAATTCAGAGGGGAAAGAGGGAAGTGTATGCATGCGTGCATGTGTGTGTGTGTGTGTGTGTGTGTGTGTGTTTTATAGTTGGTGTTATGGTCCCACTTGGGAGGCAAATTGAGTGAGAACACTGTCCATGGGATGGGAGTGAAAAAATGGTGGGTTTCATGTTCAGGAAAAATGGAGAAAAATGACTGGAGACAAATATATCCAGTATCTCAGAGTACAAAGATTCTCATGGAGGAGTTCATTTAGTTTTGTTTAGTTTTTTTAGATTCCATATATAAGTGAGATCATGTAGTATTTGTTTTTATCTTTCTGACTTATTTCACTTAGCGTAATGCCTTCAAGGTCCATTCGTGTTGTCAAAAACAGCAAGATTTCATTTTTTTAATAGCTAAATATCACATTTTCTTCATCCATTCATCCACTGATGGACACTTAGGTTGTTTCCGTATTTTGGCTATTTTAACAATGCCACAATGAACATGGGGTGTAGATACCTTTTTGAATCAGTGCTTTTGTTCTTTGGATAAATACCCAGAAGTGGAATTAATTCCCAGATCATATGGTAGTTCCATTTTTAATTTTTTTGACAAACTCTATACTGTTCTCCAGAGTGGCTGTACCAATTTATATTCCCACCAACAGTGGGAAAGGGGAAAGCGTTCCCCTTTCTCTACATCCTTGCGAACACTTATTTCTATCAAGATAAAATATCATTGAAGATTTTAATACTAATAATTCCATTTAAAAATATTTATCATTTTGTATAAAACACATATTGTTGAAGCTCTGTTTGCTCTATATTTCTTAATCTTAATGTCTCCAGTTAAATGGTTGTGGTATATTCAAGGCACTTCTTCCTTGTGTTACTTTGACAGAAGGGGTAAGGGAATAAAAATAGCAGGATAAGCAACCAAAAAAGGAGGGAGTGGAGTTTCAACCTTGGTCCCCAAGAGGCAACAAAGGAAAAACCACACAAAGCGAATGAGAAATCCAGAAAGTCATTGAAAGGACAGGGGACCACCTCAGGAAATGCAAAAGAAAGCAAAGGCCAAGGAGTAGGAAATAGAGACTGAGAGCCCCAGTCACCGGCACGAAAGGGACTAGGATAGTCCCAATGGAGATGGAAATGTTTTCAGAAAGATGAAAGTCTGTCACTGCTAGAAAAGAAAAGGAGATTGGAAGCAGAGAGCGTGATGGAGTGACTGCTGTTCTGTGGTTTATGTGATAGATGCCAGCCAAGGTGAAATTGTATGAGTAGGAGCTAAGAGGGAAAACTGTTCCTTCTCCATGGGCAGACACATGCTGCAAGCCTGGAAATAATTCCAACAGAGACCCCTTAAAAAAACACGAAACGGTATATGGAAATGGATTTCCAACAATTTACTAAGTGTTCAGGGTTGCAGCTGGGCTGAGCTGGGAGTCCCCGTAGATTCACACGGAGTAAGCTTTTGACCACAAAGGGGAAGGGAATGGACATTGGTCGAGCAGCACAGCAATGCTGTGAAAAGGATGCTATCTCCGTTTTACAGGTAAACCCAGGGACGGAGTCTAAGGTGACAATATATTATTCATCCGTGCCCAAGGTCACACAGCTGAGAAGTGTGAAGCTGAGATTCACACCCCAGTCTTTCCATCCCTAAGCCTTACCACTTACATCATGCTGGATATTATTTCATTTTGGAACTCTCACCCAGGGCCAGGTTCTTTATATATTTTCTTTGAGCTATAATAGGATCCAGCCATTCGCTTAAGTGTCAGCATGTCAGCATTTCAAAAACTTGCCACTTCCACATGACCCTAACACCTAGAGCTAAAATTGGACAGGATCTCAGAGCCCAAGTGTTTCTTTCCTTTTCTGATGATTTCATGGGGCTGGGGGTGGGGTGTGGATCCCTGAAGGAGTAGTGTCCAGATTAGGAAATGTGTCCTTAACTGGCACTTGGTCTTGCTCTCATATATTCTTTCCTCATATTCATAGTCTTGTTTAAGAAATACAGACCCCAGAAGAGAAAAAAAAATCCATATGTTTTCCTTTTGCTATTTGGAGGAATGATGTGATATAATTATATCATTGTCAAAAAACACTCGACTAGGTCTTCTGTCTTAAATTATTTGAAAGTAGAAGCATTAAAAAAAAAGAAAGTAGAAGCATTTTCAATAAAAGTATCTGTTGTTTAGGGGAAGGTAAGAGACATTCACTGTGAGCTTGTTATGTGCCAGGTGCTTTAATCTATATCATTTCACTTCTGGGAGGAAGGTATCAATATGCTCACTTATAGATGAGGAAACTGAGGTTCAGGCACATTACAAAAATAGTAGGTGGCAGAGCCGGGATTTGAACCCAAGGACACTTGAATTTTAACTAGGCAGCATGCCAGGCTTTAAGAAGGAAATCTGGGGATTAAAGGAGATAAAACCATTAAGGAGTGATCTTTAAGGGACTTAGAACAGTATCTGGAACATAGGAAGTGTTCTATATATGTTAATTACTGTTACTGGCATTATTATTATTGGAAGACCCCCTGAAAAACCACCTTTTGCAGAGAATCTCTGACACATGCATTTCTCAACCAAATCTAGCATATCCACTAATACCTGGAGATACGATCCCTGGAGATTATTCTGATGATAACACCAGCCTATTACATTCACAGAGTGATGTGGGCTCTGTAAGCTTTCCAGTGTCTCCATTCCTGGGGGGCAAAGAGCTGTCATACAGACTTCCAGAAGACTTGACTTGCCAGGCTTGGTCGACAGCTGGAAGGAAAGATGTAGGAATTGCCTAAGTTCAGAGCGTTGGTGGTGGTTTTAAAAGGCAAACTCTAGCCATCCTTGTGATTACAAGAAAACAGTCATGGGTCAGAGATAAGAGACAGAAGGACCGAGGCAGCTGAGAAAGGCTTCCCTGGAACTGTCTGCCTGACGTGTTCCGAGGTTAGAGAAAAAGATTGGATGGGAGCTTATTACTGGAGACCCATCTAATTAAGGTAAGAACAGAAAGAATGGCTAATATTTAAGGACTGTAGAATAAAGTTCAAATTTATCCCAGCTTTCACCTTTAAAACTTGCTCCAGGTGGGCTACTAGCTTGCTATTCAATGTTTCAAGTGTTTAAAAAATAAGTTACATTTGGGTCATAGTGCCCCTACTACTTCCTTGGTCTGGGCCTTTGTTCATGCTGTTGTCTCTGTTCGCCTTCTTTGCTGGAGCACTTCCTGCTACTCCTCATGGCTCCTTTCAGCATTATCTTCCCAAAGAAGCCTTCCTGAACTGCCTGCCCCACCTCTCTGTCTCCCCACTCTGGGTTAAGCACCCCTCCTCTGAGCTAGACGAGACCCCGAACGTACATCTCTACCTACATCACGGCTCGTATCACTTTGAATTGGTCTCTTGCTCTGCACTGACAATACCTGGTATGTGTCTGACTCTTCTTTTAGACCAGAGCATCTGGGCCTTCTGTCATTCACCAACATAATGACTGGTGTGCAGTAAGTTTCCAAGAATTAGGACTTAGATCAAACTATACACAAAACAGGGTAAACCAATCTTGGTGAACTATGCAGACAGTGGCTGGAATCACATGCATAAAAAAAAAGAAACCCCTACCTTCTCTTGCCCCCCCACCCCCCACCCCTCCCCGGCCCAGTACTCTCTCTAATCCCCAGATCCTGTTTTGAGAGACAAGAAGGTATCTTTTGAAAAGCAAACCCGAAAAATCTAACTGTAAAAAGAGAAGATAAAATGAACACAGATGACAAGGATGAAAGTCCGGATGATGCATTTTGTCTTTTCCAGAAGGCGGACTTCCTTGGGTCTCCCTGATGTTGCCTCCATTCATTTCATGTCCCTTTAGGTCAACAGCCAGAAACGACGATGGCTGCTAGCTCCCGCAGCAGCAGACTGCCTCTAGCTCATCTTCCTTCCAGTTCTAAGCTGGGATCCAAGCCTGGTGTGGGCTACGGTATGCAGGCTTTGAACATCCCTGGCACTTGTACGAAACAGTGTGATCCAACTGGTAGCAGAAATTCCATGTTTATGTGGAACAACATCTGCAGATTTTATCTCCAGTACAGCCCAGTTACAGTCACACTTGGTATTTGAAGAATGAAATGAAGCAACCACAGAAAGAGATAAAATGGCAAGGACTCTGTCTGGCATCTCTGTAGCTGTTTCAAATACAAATAGGCTTCATAACGAGAAAAGGAAAATAGGAAGATTGGGGGTTGGGGGAAGACAGAGATATGAGCATTTATCTGTCAGAGCCGGCATACATAATCAGTCCTTTGTCAGCTTTGG
Source organism: Globicephala melas (assembly GCF_963455315.2). NCBI lineage: Eukaryota > Metazoa > Chordata > Mammalia > Artiodactyla > Delphinidae > Globicephala > Globicephala melas. The sequence goes on from NC_083315.2 coordinate 41,598,715, forward strand.
AGTGGAGGGAACATAAATTATTTAGAGGGAGAAAGATGTGGGCTTCTGGCTCCGGCATGTGCAAAATGATTTAAGTACAAAGCTATTCACTGCAACATTGTTTATAGTAGCAAAAGATTGGAAACAACGCAGTATCCAACAATAGAGGACTGGTTAATTAAATTATGGTATGTCCATACAATGGAATACCATGCGGCTGTAAAAGGAAAAGAAGGAGGAAAGTCTTCATGTGCTGATATGGAAAGATCTACAAGATATCTTGTGAAGTGAAAAAAAGCAAGGCACAGAGCAGTGTGTATAGCATGCCATGTTTTGTTTACAAACGGAGGAAAAATAAGACTATATATTCTCATTAACTGGTATATGTGTAAAGAAATGCTGAAAGTGTATATGTAATAAGGAACACATGATGGTGGTTACCTGTGTATGTGGCAAAGGAGATGAGATGAGGGCAACTGGATATTTGGGGGTCAGTGGGGATGAGAGACTTTCTATTACATCCCTTTCTAGGCTTTCCGATTTAGATGTGATTGTATTATCTATTTATAAATTAAATCAAACAAACAAGCATCACAGTTCTGCCACTTTGTTACCAGCTGACCCTAGAAAATTACTTAACAAAATGGATATATTTATGTTCACCCCACTGGCCTGTTAGGTCACTGAGCAACGGAAAGCAGAAAGCACTAAGCCCAGTGCCTGGAGAGGTGCTCATAAATGTTGGGTGATTTCCCTTCCCTATGGAAGTGCCAGGGTCTCTCTGTCCTGGGGCAGAATTGTGATCCACTGGCTCAGAATTTCTCAGGAAGCATTTTAGGAGCAACTCGCTCCTGCTTGCCTTGTCATGACTTTATCTGAGTCCTCACTCCACCGTAAAAATGTCCAGTGACCTTAAGAATTCAGTGGTCTCTGAACACTATTTCGGGCGGGACAGCCTCTGGAAACATCTGCCTCATTTCCCCTTCCACATCCGCTCCTCTTGTAGTGTCAACTCTTGCCCAACCTCCTGGGGAGCACTCCCAGGGCTCAGGTGCCTCCTCAGGAAGGAGACGGTTTGCCTGAGTTCTGAGGTTCGTTCTCTCTCTCCACCTTGCTCCATTGCTTTCTCTCCAAATCAGTTCTCTGGGCTTCAGAATCCCAGTGAAGTGAGGGGACTGACGCCTGTTATCAGTGAACCAAGCTTTCTGCCCCAGGAGAAGCCTGGGAAGAGACCCAGGAGTCGGAGGAGGGGCTCGGAGGGACCACCCAGCATCCCACCCCGCTCTAGTGATGCAGGGGTCGCGGGGTGCTCTGGCTTCGAGGCTGGTGTTTGATCTCTCTCAGGTCAACGCAGAGAGTCGCAGGCAGAGCGCGGAGGTTAGGAAAAGAACGCCCAGTGCTGGGCTGAACAAAGCCAGCTGCACACAAACTCGCTCGGGCCCTTTCCTTTCCTCCGTGAAGGGATGGAGCGCGGGCTCTAGCGGCCCCTCCTACACCTGCCCTTGTGGATGGATCATCTGAAACTCGGCCACGGCTCCGTTGGAAACAGGCTGCGGGACTGCTTGACGCGGTCCTCGGAAAACCTTCACCGGGCAAAGTCATGGCCTTGTCTTGCAGGCAAGCGTGTGAGTCAGGCTGGACCTGCCCGGGGTGAGGTCGGTCTCCCGGGCTCCACCCGCGCATCCACAAGTGCATCCAGAGCGCCCCCCTCCCCCTTCCTCTAGCTCCTCTCTGTCCGACTCCTCCCCCCTGCTCGGTTCCCTTCTCCATCTCAGTTATCAAGGGCGGCCTGCCGCACTTAATCTCAGGCAATGTTTTGCAGCGCTGGTTGCTGCATTCCTTCAAATTCTCCTTTGCACAGATTCTGGGACCTAATATTTCTTGAATGAGTAAAGCCAAGCCAATTAGAATAACTTGAGAGAGGACCTGAGACTGAACCGGTTCCATTCGCCTTAATCTATTTTCTACGTTATTTAAGAAGAGACAACATTGACTCTTCTCTTTTTCTTGTTACAAAATTTTGGTATTATGGAATGCTGTGTTGGAAATACTGATCAAATCAAGTCCTCTGATTTTTGTGGAAGATCAGTATAAATCCAATCTTTGTTTCCTATTGAGAACAAAACAAAACAAAACAAAAAAACAAAAGACAAAACACTTGCGCACACATTGGGTACATGAAACTGTTTTAGGTACAGTACCACATTTTCTTGAACCCAAGGTGGATCCCTTTAGGGCACTTAAAAAGATATAACATGGCATTGACTTTTTGCACATATTCCTTCACATTTCTGTTTTCTATATTTCAAGCTACCGTCCACAGAGGGTCATAAATCCCCTGGAGAAGTCATATGTTACACCACGTGATTTGCTTTGCATCTGTTTTGCAGCTGTTCACTTTGCATTTTTATTTTGCCTTTTGGAAACCCTAGAGCAGTGCTTCTCAAACATGAATGTGCATACAAATCACTTGGGGGATCTTGTGAAGATGCAGATTTTGTGTCAGGAGGTCTAGGGAGGGCTGAGATTCTACAGTTCTAAGGAGATACGCATCAGGTGGTGCCAGTTCTTCTGCTCTGGACACCACACTGAGAGTGGTAAGGTTGTGGAAAAATAGAGACCAAAGGACTGTGAGAGCACTCACAGCATCCATGTGGATGAGCTAGCACCAAGAACCAGTCTGGCTGTGGAGGAATTTTCCTTGGAGTGTCTAGTCTACTCTTCCCCTCACCCTTCACTTTCCCTTTTCTTTTTAATGTTCTTTCCTGTTGTCTTGATTGGAGAGAAACTGGGAGAGCAAAGCCAAAAGCTATGTTGATACAGGATGTGTGGGTAGCATCTTATGCTTCTTCAGGTCATCTGGGCTGGAAGAAAATAAAAGGATCCTGCAGCCAGCTATCACTGAACCCTGTGTGGCCTCTGCTCTTTGTGTAAGAGCAACCAGACGGAGACCCTAAACCAGTGGTTTCAGTTCCCTCAACTTTATTTTACTAATATGAGAGAAGCAGCAGGTCTCTGCAAGGGGCTATGCTCTGTTCCTTCCTTTCCGTGTGTTGTGATCGGGGGCAGAGTTTCTCAGCTGCTGCACTGTTGACATTTTGGGCTGGATAATTATTTGCTGTAAGAGAACCTGAGTATCCTGCACATTGTAGGACGTTTAGCAGCATCCCTAAACTCTACCCTTTAGATACCAGTAGCACCCCCTCCTCCTCCATTTGTGACAAAGAAAAATGTCTCCAGATATTCCTAGATATCAACTTTGGGGCCAAAATTGCCCCTGGTTGAGAACCACTGATCTAAGATAAGGAATAAGCTGTCAGTTCTACTGAATGTCTATCTTCCCCAACCTTATCTATCTGCCTTTGCAAATAGCATCTTATTTTCTATTTTCTAGGTGGAATGTTTCTAAGTGGGATACCACAGAATGAAATTTCCAAGTAAATGAAGCTAAGGCATATGGGTTTGTACTTTGTGCCTATTCCAATGGATTAGTTCTGGCTACTAGAGACACTAGATTGAAAAGGATTCTGAGGATTCCATATGCAGCAGGAAAGAACATTGTCTGCCATGGGTGTGGGGTAGAGAGGCCATTATGCTTGCCATGAGTTTTTCTCATTTAAAACTATAAATTGCCATCTTCCTTTGCATCCCAATAGTTAGTTTATTCTCAGTGGGACAATAGCTGTGGTCTAATGGAAAGCATGCTGGCTTTGGGATCTGAAGATCTGAGTTGTAATCCCAGCTATGCCATTTACTGACTAAGACCTTGAATGAGTGGGTCACTTAATCTCCCCGAGTTTCAGTTTTCTCAGCTTAGAATATGGGCTATTCATTCCTAGCTCATATGATGGGTCTGAGGATTAAAGGAGATAAATGAAAGTATCCAAATAGTACCTGTCTTATAGGGGACTAGGGTACAATAATATATATATGTGTTGATACATTATTTATTCATCCAATAAATAGGTGACACACATATATGACCAGGGAATATTATCCTATATTAAATGTTTGGAAAATTTCAGAAGATGAAAGTAGCGTCCTGAGAGGGCTTGTCCAGAAGGAAAAAGGAAAGAGCCAGGAGGGTTGGGCCAATCATCCTCTCAAAGTCAAGGTATATTTGGAAGATTTCAAACTGGCCCCCACTGAGAAAATAATTTAGAAAAAGGAAAAAATATTTGTATTTGTTGAGATGACTCATTAGGGAAGCCTTAACAAGTTCTCAAAATGTTGTCTTCAGACGGGCGGCATCAGCCTCACCAGGGAGCTCCAAAGATGAAGTCACTAAGGCCAGACCCTAAAGTTCACTTGATTCATAGGCAAAAAACTCAGGTCCTCAGGTTTCATCTCTTGTTTTCTCTTAGTCTTGCTTCCTAAAAAGTATGAATTTTCTAATCCACAGTAGAGAAGAAACAGCAAATTAAAAGAGGTAAAGTGGAGGTATTAGAAGTTGGATCCCAAAGGCAAAGATAAAGTGACAATTGATAAAGAATGGGAACCCCCCAAATATTAAGACTGGACTTGGGTGACGTTAAGTAGGGCAAACAGCCATGTACCCCTCAATAAGTCCTGTGGTTATTATCTAATATTCCAAAAGAAGATATCTGTTATGTGGCCTAGAATCATCAAGAAAAATTTAAACCATGTTTTTTGTTCTTGGTTTAAATTCATAGGAAGGTGTAGGTTTCAGAAATATTTTTTAAAATGAAAAGAACACTTCAAATAGATAAAATCTGAGTACTTTGAGGAATTACTTTTACTTATTTGGGAATTTCACTTTGTGGCATGCAAGAAACTGATTATGAGGCATCACTGTAACTTTCTAGAGGTCAAGAGCCATGCCCCATACTTTTTTCTACACCTACCTGAGCATAGCCTAAGAGCCCTAAGAGCCCAATAAATACATGTTTACTGGTTAAGCTGCTCTATAGGCATTGAGGAAAAAAAATGCAGAAACTCAACTGCTTTGTAGTCATCACACTGTTTCCACCTTGCCCTTTCTTCTTATTGCTTCTGTTTTCCAAACTAAATGTTCTCTGTTGATTTTCTGTATTGTTTGCTTCTTTTTTTCTTTGGAGAAAATGAAATTTATGCGTGGAGAGGGACCTTGTTGAGAACATTTGCTTCTTTTCCATATTGTTTCTCCAGGGCGGCGAATTCACCTGCTAGCTCCCTTTGTGTACTAATCATAATTATAGACCTTCAAGAGTTAGGTGAATTTCATCCCTTGTTACTAGCTATGAAGGTCGTTGCTTCAGGGATTGGCTATTTGTTGAGATGACTTATTAGAGAAGACTTAATGATTTCTCAAAGTGTGGTGCCTGCACCGGCAGCATCAGCCTTACCTGAGAACTTGTCTGAAATGTGAAAGTTCAGGCCCCACTCAGACCTACTGAATTAGAAACACATGAGTGGATGGGGCACAGAAAATCTTGGTTAACAAGCCTTCTAGGTGATTCTGATGCACGGTCAAGTTTGAGATTCCCTGCTCTAGACTAGGCTCTAGACCAGCCTTCATTCATCCCACCCCTTATTGCACCCCAGTAGGCACAAGTCGTCCTCAGTTCAGAATATTTGGACCATAAATCTAGAGTGGTGCCTAAACCTAGAAGAAAGAGTAGGCTGAGATAAATCTGGATTTAAATTCTGGCTCTGTCACTCGTTAGTTCCCTGTCTTTGAGAATATTATTAACTCATACTGAATATTACTAACCATTTTGAGACTTGGTTTCTTTAATACTTTCCTCAAAGGGCTGTCCTGAAAATGGAATGAGTTGCAAAAATGTAAGTTACACATGGCTTTTTGGACATGCCCTGTTCATTAGATGTTTCTAGGTATATAACTTTAATGAAACGCCATAAAATTAGTGCCTTTCCTCAATACTAATAATATCCTTTGTAATTAAATAAAACTCAAAGGACAGGACAGTTGCAACTTGTTTTTTTTTTTTTTTTTTTGCGGTACGCGGGCCTCTCACTGTTGTGGCCTCTCCCGTCGCGGAGCACAGGCTCCGGACGCGCAGGCTCAGCAGCCATGGCTCACGGGCCCAGCCGCTCTGCGGCACACGGGATCTTCCTGGACCGGGGCACGAACCCACGTCCCCTGCATCGGCAGGCGGACTCTCAACCACTGCGCCACCAGGGAAGCCCCTGCAACTTGTTTTTGGTGCTGATCATGATGATCTGAAAATGAAGAAGTCAGACCTTAGGACAAAGCTGGGCTGGCTGAGGCATAGAGGAAAATGGAAACTCCTGGTTTGAACATGAAGCCACAGTCATTGTCTGAACATGAGGCAGTGGTGGTACAGTGGACAGTGGGACCTATGGGGCAGAATACCTGGGTTATAATGCTGGCTTTATTTGTTGCATATAATCTGATCTTGGACAAGTCCTTCAGCCTTTCTGAGCCTGTTTTCACTTCTGCAAAAGGGTGGTAATAATAATAATAACAACAACAACAACAGTACTAATGATACCCAACCTTCCTAATTCACAGGACTGTGGTTATAAGGAACAGATGAGATGAGGTATATGAACATCTTAATCTTATCTATATGTACATGGAATACGTAGCGAGAAAAATCCCTAGAAAGGCAGCAAGGAGAGCTTTCTTTTAACCACACGAGGACCTTCTGATGGCAGAAGACACAGGAAGCAACTACAGATGGAATGGTCTTGGATAATGGGAGGGATTTTTCTAGCAACATTTAACCTAGGAGTTCTTCTATTCCTACTTAGAGCCAAGGACTTTCTATCTCTTCCACCTCAGCTGGAGAAGGTGTTCATCCACACAGGTGTTTGTAGGGGTGGTTCTGCAGAAGGCATTTGCAGAATGGCTTAATGTAAACACTCACATAGACCACATTTCAGCATTTGTGTGGAGCTCTTCAGCGGTCAATGGGAACAAATTGGGAACAAATTACTTACAGCAACAGAAATGCGGTTGAGGAGTCTGTACTGGAAAAACTGAACAGTAAAGCCATGTTGCCCTGTCCTTCATGATTGCCCATCCTGGCAGATATCTGGAGATTTAGTCTCAGGATAAGAACAGAGGGCCTCTGGATGGGGTACTTCAGACATATTTGTGGGTGTGGGTACTATACTATGTCAACACTGTAGCAAAAACAGAGAAATTAGGTGACTGTATGTACACTAAATTCAGAATGAAGGGACCCCTTGCCCTGTTCCTCCTGTTGGTGCCCAGAATACTGGCACCAGGGTTTATCTCCAGGCAGGGGATTGGAAGGCTCTTCCTTGAGATATTGACCAGCCTGAGAAACTAACATCAAGGTTTTATCCCAAAGGGACCACCCATACAATTCTACAGTGAAGCTCAAAGTCAACAAAGCTCACCATACGCTCAGAGCTTCCAACCAGCTTTTCTTCACTCCTGGTCATTATGAGTAGGTGGCCAAAAAGTACTAGATTTCTGAGAAAAGTCACCATCATAATAGGTTGAGATGAAAAAAGGAAACAAATAATAGCAACTTAGGGAATACAGAAACAGGACAGGGAGAAAAAAGTAGTACAAAAGAACCAATAATTAAAATCCTCAGAAGGAAAGGAGAGGTAAGGAGCAAGAGGCTATAAAAGAAGAATCATTCAGAGGACAAAATATGCTTCTGGAAATTAAAAACTTAGTAGAAGTAAAGGAAATCACCCCCAAAATACTGTAAAAAATATAGAAACAGAAACAAGAATAAAAATATAAGAAAATTAAAAGATCAGTTTAGGAGATCCACTATCTGAATAATATAAGTTTCCAGAATGAGACAACAGAGAAAACAAAATTATCAAAAAGTAATTTAAGAAAATTCCCCTGCGTTGAAGGACATAAGTTGCCAGACAGAAAGGGATGATTGAATGTACAGCAAAATAGACAAAAACAGACTTACAGCAAGGCACATATTGTGATATTTCAGAACATTGGTTAGCAAATAGAAGTTTCTACAAGCTTCCAAAGAGAAAATAAATAAATAAAAAAGGCTTGTGAACAAAAATGGCTTTGGACTTTTCAATAGCAACATTGAAGGTAAGAAGATAATAGAACCATGCCTTCAAAATTCTGAAGGAAGATGATTTCCATCCTAGAATTTGAGACCCAAACTATCACTTAAGTTTGAGTCGAAAAACTACATTTTCAGGCACACAAAGTCTTGAGACCTTTATGTCTCATGCAGCCTTTTTCAAGAGGCTCATCTCAAGTAGGATGTATGCCATCAAAAATGAAAGAACACACCAGGAAAGACTGGGACACAGGAATTAGGGGATCCAGTTAGAGAAGCTGAGAAGGGGTCCCCTGGAGCTTGGCGAAAGAAGATTCCAGAATGAGAGGTGTGTGGGAGTGGCCAGCTGGTGCAGTGGCCCTCAGGGAGGAGTGGACCTGAGAGTCAGGTTGAGGGCTCCACCCCACACACACTGCCATTTGCTTTTCTTTTCAACTTGAGAACAGCAAGTCTGAGAGTCATATTCTCTTCTTAATGTGGCTTGTCTTGACCATATACTAATGAAATGCCTACGTGTATTGCCGCTTAGATGTGCTGAGAACATCCATTTCACTGCACAGAATTTTTCTGTTTCTATTTGTACCTGACAGTCATGAGTTTAGAAGCAGAAAATACTCAATAGTCCATTTAGATTCTGGACATCCTGTGCCTGGCCCTGCCCGATGGGAAGGTAAGCTCTGTGTTTCCAAGGACTCACTAACAAGATCTGCCCCTTCCACCTTCACCAGAAGGGGCAGAAGTTAAAGCCAGACTGTGACCCAGAGACTCAGTTCAGCTTTGCTTTTCTTGGCAGCCTTCATCTAAAATAGGCGATATTGCCTCTTCCTTCCAAGGTGGGCTTATACTGAGTTTTGCAAAATGAAATAATATATTGTTTAGGGATACATGCAATCGTGCTACAATTACTATTTTTTTAATGCAGAAGCATGCTTAACATTAAAGTCAGGATAGTGGTTATTCTCCTGGGAGCGAGTGCAATTAGGAAGGGACACACCATGGAGTTTAAGATGACTTGTAACATATTGGGTGGGCCACAAGGTTCGTTTGGGTTTTGCCTCTTATGGAAAAACCCAAACGAACTTTTTGGCCCACCCAATATTTCTTAACCCAGGGTGAGGGTACATCGTTGTTTAATCGTTAATTTAAAGTGTACCTATAATTTTTATACACTCTTCCCTATGTATTATATACAGCGTAATAAAATTTCTGAAATAAAAATGGACTTAAAGTCCAGCAGCTGGGGAATTCCTAGAGTGGCTGCTTGAGTGATGTTGGGCCCCAAAGTGGAAGACTGAAGGTAGAATTATTTTAACTCTGATAGACAGGAGGAAACTCCCAATTACTTAGGTACTAAGTTCTCCTAGGAGGCATTTTCTTTCTGATTTGCAGGGACCTGTTCTTCAGGGACTGAGTCACTGGAAACATCAAGCAAGATGTGATAACTTCTTTACAGACCGCTGGGCTGTGCTTATGCTCTCTGCCTTACTTCAGATATTACTAGGGCAGAAAAGCCCCTAATTATAGTCAGTTACTGACTAATCACCATACTTTGCTCCTGGTTATTTCCCCTAAGAAGAAAATATGTGGTATTCTTGCCTAACGGGTGTGTGTGTGTGTGCATGTGTTTGTGTGTGATGTTGTTTATTATCTCTCCAAAACGTCTTTACATGACCTTTAGCCGTAGGATGAGCCTTCCTAGGAACTCTTTAAGTCAGCTCCAGCTGTGTGCACAGCTGTTGGATTGCTTTAGCAGACGCACCCAGGATATGGGTGTGGCTTTGAAGTGCCCAGCTTTCACGAGTGTTCATTTCACACAGCCTGTAGTGTCAGTAGTAATAGAGCAGGAGGTGGAAGCTGACCTATTCCTCTGTCCCATTCAGGACTCTGGATAGCAAGGGTCAGAATCCCAATTCACAGATTTCAACACAAAGGGATTTGGGGTGGGGGAGGGATGGATGGGGAGTTGGGGATTAGCAGATGCAAACTATTATATGTAGAATAGATAAACAACAAGGTCCTACTGGATAGCATGGGGAACTACATTCAATATCCTGTAATAAACCAGGATGGAAAAGAATGTGAAAAAGAATATATATACAACTGAATCACTGTGCTGTACACAACAACTGTAATTGTTGTGAAACAATTACAGTTTCACAGCATTGCAAACTAACACAACACTGCAAATCAACTATAATTCAATAAAATAAATTTAAAAAAACAACACAAAGGGATTTATAGGCTCGGTTAACCACATCGCACAGGAGGAGATTCAGGGACAGCTGGATCCAAATGCTCTAAGAAAATCATGGCATCTGTTTCTATCTCCTTCCTTCTATATTAGCTCCCTTTTCAGACAGGCTGTTCCCAGTGAGATGGCCTGGATCAGCGACAGCTTTTATGTCACTTGCTTGGAAAGTCCAGTATAAAAACCCCTCTTTCTCAATCATTCCAGCAAAATTGTGGGGCTCTATTGACCCAACTACAGCCATGTGACCAACCCTGTGCTCCCCAACAGCATATACAAGCCCACCCCTGTTCCCAGGGAGCAGCTTGACTCCACTACTTGTTATGTTCTGAGAGAAAAAAGGTAGTTTTCATTATAGCAGCTATTTGTAGATAGAAACTTCTCTGGACTTAATTTTGAATATCTAATTTTTGAATTTAGTTATGCTTGAAATGATACATCTTAGGACTTAGTTATGCACTGTCTTCTGACCTAGCCATATTTGATGAATTTCCACAATTAACAAAAACACACTTTAAAAACATAAAGCCTTCCAATTCAGATGAGTCAAGAAAGCCTCTTTTACTAAAGGAATTTCACAGTAATGGAGTCCTGTATCTTTATATTGAATGGGGGAAAAAACTTCAGTAGAAGAAATCTTCTGCCAATAGATCTCAGAGCATAGTTTAGTCTGACTTGGGGCCTTCAGTTCAATTTGATTAATCGCCTCATGGCTTTGGTTTAGTTCAAAGGTTTGTGCATTTAGTCTTCTTACTGAAGACTTTTCTAACACTGTACCTGGAAAAAGAAAGTGCTTTTAGAGCTAAGGAGTTTGTTCCAAAGTTTCTCCCTTTATTAAAGGGAGACTCACATTTCTTTTCTTTTTTTTTAAATTCAAATTGTGAGTTTCTTTGATTTTTTTTTTAAATTGAAGTATAGTTGGTTTACAATGGTGTGTTAGTTTCAGGTGTACAGCAAAGTGATTCAGTTATACATATTTGTATCTATTCTTTTTCAGAAGCTTTTCCCTTATAGATTATTATAAGATATTGAGTATAGTTTCCTGTGCTATACAGTAGGTCCTTGTTGGTTATCTATTTTGTATATAATAATGTGTATATGTTAATTGCAAACTCTTAATTTATCCCTCCCCTTCCACTTTTCCCCTTTGGTAACCATAAGCTTATTTCCTCTGTCTGTGAGTCTATTTCTGTTTTGTAAATAAGTTAATTTGTGTCATTTTTTTAAGATTCCACATATAAGTGATATCATATGATATTTGTCTTTCTCTGTCTGGCTTACTTCACTTAGTATGATAATCTCTACATCCATCCATGTTGCAGCAAATGGCGTTATTTCATTCTTTTTTATGGCTGAGCAATATTCCATTATATACATACCACATCTTCTTTTTTTAAAAAAATTTTTATTGGAGTACAGTTGAATTACAATGTTGTGTTAGTTTCAGGTGTACAGCAAATGGAATCAATTATACATATACATATATCCACTCTTTTTTAGATTCTTTTCCCATATAGGCCATTACAGAGTATTGAGTAGAGTTCCCTGTGCTATAAAGCAGGTCCTTATTATTTATCTATTTTATATATAGTAATATACCACATTTTCTTGATCCATTCATCTGTTTATGGACATTTAGGTTGCTTCCATGTCTCGGCTGTTGAAAATAGCGATGCTGTGAACACTGGGGTGCATGTATCTTTTTGAAGCAGAGGTTTCTCCAGATGTATGTCCAGGAGTGGTATTGCAGGATCACATGGTAAAGATACTCACATTTCTGTCTTCATATTTTGTCTTCTCAGTGAAGGCTTGTGTTACTCTCTTTCACCGTTCAGCGGCAAGACGTACTTTGAGGATGTATGAGTTGGTTTCATATCCGTCACTAACTCTGACTTTGTCATGTAGTCACTTTGCCTCTGTGTGCTTCCCTTTCCTCTTCCTCCTACATAGGACTGCCTATATAAATTCCTTAAGACAGCGCCTGGCATGTAGTGAGCCCTCTCTGAGTATTTGCTACCACCATTGTTATTTCATGAGCTCTCAAACCACATAACCGTGGCCCTGTTTTACTTCTGGTTGAGATGGAAGCTGGGAGGGCAGAGGGCAGATGCCTGAAGCTAAGCAGCCTATTAAAAGTAGAATAGAAATCGACGAGAGGAAACCCAAGCGCTTTTCTCTTTAGATAGCTATCAAACCACGCTTCGCTGCAGACTATGGGCTTGGGTATGGCTAGAGATCAAAGGCCCTCTTATGTGCAGTGACATTTGTGAGCACAGGACTGAGTTATAAAACTCTTGAATGGAAGGTTTTGGCACTTGGAACAGCTTGGGATAGAAAGGCAGGGTTTTTATAGAGGCGATTCACGGAACTGCTTATGCTGGTGGAGAATCCAGACTGTTATGACTCACTTGTCTCTTTATTGCTTTGGACCAAGAACTGTTGTTTCCTTTTAAGTCCCTCTGTAGGAGCTGAGCTACAGCCTAGGGCCAAGTAACTCTTTCAGGAAGACAGTGTGGCTTCAGTGAGTGTGAACAGGAAAACTCCTTTGTTGGACTCTGGGTCAAGTGGACTGGTCAAGCCGAATAAGGATTTTATTTTTACCAGGGGATAAAATTTCTTTTAGAAACTGGCAGCATCCTTAATGCCTTTTTTCCACTTTAGATAGGCTTTCCTTTTGTCTGTCTGCCATTTTCATCTTCTGAAAGCACAGGCTAAATTTGCGTGACTAGTAGAGGATAGAAGAGTAACTTTGGAAAGTAGAAATGAGTGTGTCTGGATTGCTACATATGGAACTAGGGATAGCAGAAGGGGTCACTTGGAGTCCAGTTTGCATTGCTAGGTCTCCTGAGAAAAACTGGGAAGAGGAATTTTGGACTGATGGTAAGACCCAGTGGTAGGCAGACTTCTAATGTTTTCCACCTCCTGGTACTTCCTCCTTTGTGTAATTTCCTCCTGGGCTAGTCCTCAAGACTAGAATATGAGGATATGAGAATATCCTCATAAACAGAATACGACAAGAGTAATGAGATGTTCCCGTGATTAGGTTACAAAAGACTGTGACTTCTACCTTGCAAGGACCGTCTCTCTTTCTGCCACTTTCTCTCTCTCTTTCTTGCCCTTTCAGCTTGCATGCTCTGATGAAGCCAGACGCTGTGGTGGAGAGGAACACGTGACAAGGAGGCAAGGATGGCTTCTGCTCAACATCCTGAAAAGAGCTGAGACCCCTGGTCTGATATCTGTGAGGAACTGAATCCTGCTAACAACCACTGGGTGAGTTTGGGAGTACATACTGCCCCCGCCAAACCTTGAGTTGATGACTGCAGCTCCAGTTGTCACCTTGATTTCTTGAGGGATGCCCTGAAAGCCAAGGACTCAGCTATGTGGTATCTAGATTCCTTACCCCTCGAAACTGAGATAATAAATGTGTATTCTTTTAATCTGCTGAATTTGGGGATAATTTTTATTTCTTTATTTTTTAATTGATGTTTTTAATGTCTTTATTGGAGTATAATTACTTTACAATGCTGCATTAGTTTCTCCTGTATAACAAAGTGAATCAGCTATATGTGTACATATATCCCCGTAACCCCAGCCTCTTTTTAATGCAGGAATAGATTAGTAATACACCAGTACTGTATTTTAAATTATGATTTCTTTTCCTAGTGGTTTGAAAGGCCACTGCTGTCAAGTTCCAAGTTACCATTTATATGGCGGTGGGTCTGCTGTCTGTTTCTAGGCTTCTTATTCTGTCCTCTTGACATTTTTTTTTCGTTCTTTCTTTCTTTTTTTTTTTTCTTGGTCTTGGTGCCTCTTCTATTTTCTTCACTTAACGTTATATCATAGGAATTTGTGAGGAAACTTTAAAGGTTGCCAGAGGCGTCTGGACCATGGAGAACACAGCTGTAAGAACTGGGGTTTTGAGGGGCTTAGATTCCCAGTGAACTCACTAGGGATAGATCCAAGAGACAGAGACCACTCCAAACACTCTGGATTGGCCCTCTTACTAGGCACGATGAGCAAACTTCATGGCTGGAGTTGTGAGTATGATTACATGTTCTTGGGGAAAAGCAAAAGGGAAGTTTAGCCTGTCTTAGTCATATTCCTCTACCTAAAAGTTTATCTAAATTATTAAAGTTTTCACTATCGCATAGATTATTAAAAATTAGACCATATAATAAAAGTGACAACATCTCTATTTATCAGAGTAGGAAATAAATTTAAAGAAATACAGATATTTCCTCTTTTTCCCTCCTAGGGTAATAGAACGTGAGACCAGAGAAATCCCTGAGATCACCTAGTATAGCTCTCCCACTTTATAAATGGGCAGAGCAAACCACATGCAGAGATGCCGAGGACAGTCCCAGTTTATACAAGTTGTTCCAGAATAGCAATGAATAACACTTCCTTTCAGTATCAAAATGTCTTGGTTTGGATAATAAATTATATGATCATCCTACTGAGGAGGAAACTGAGATTTTTAGAAGTGAAGGGACTTTCTTCTTTACTTTTAAACTTTTTCATAGATTATAACTGAAAAATGTTGACAACAGATTTCTCCAATCCCTACCCTAGGAAGTACATCCAAATGTAAATATACTTAAAATATTTTTCTCATTAAGTATGATGTAAATTTGAGGTTTCAACTAACAAAACCCCTGGGAAAATAATTGATATTTAATTGGTTTGAAGACACATAATGGGGTGACCAAATGATTGAAGTCCCAGCTAAACTAAACACTAGGGGTTATGTAAGTTTCAGTAGGTCATACAAATACTGTAGATGGTGTCATGAGGGCTGAACTTCAAGCTCCTTGATTGTTTATTGCTCTTTCTATGTTGTTTTCCTTTACAAGCTGTATGGTAGGTTTTGGCAAAATGCTGGACTGAGCTAATAGATACCCCCACCTACTATTGCAAATGCATAGAATAAAGGTAAAGAGCAATTTCTTATGAAGAACAAAAAACAAAACAAAACAAACCCAAACCCAATTAATTATAAAGGAATAGGTTAATAAATCGAACTACATTAATTAACATCTTTAAGTATCAAAAGGCACCATTAAGAGAGTGAAAATACAGGCTACAGATGATAAAAGGCATTGACCACACACCTAATTGACAAATGAGTTGTATCCAGAATTCTTATAAATCAATAAGAAAAAGACAGCTCAATAGAAAAAGTTGACCAAAGCATTGAACAGGCACTTCAATAAAGAGGAAGCCAATTTCTCTCTCTCTCTCTCTCTTTCTCCCCTAACTATAGATCTAAGTAAAAAAAAAGGGTGTGAGAATGTTGAGTATACTATTCTTCTCACTTATTGAAAAATTTGAAAAGAAAACATTGGGAAAAATAAAAATACAGCAAACTCAAAGGAAAAAAAAAAAAGATTACCAGATAGCAGAAATGAAGGGGTAATTCACAAGGGGAGCAATAGGTGTACCAGCCAATGCTACAGTGACTTAGGGATAGAGCAGACTTTGATATGGGTCCCAGGAACTTGGGGTTAAGGATTGAACTCCCTTGCAGTGACAGGAAGCATGTGGCACAAAGAACTAAACTGAACCTCTTGCATATAACCAGATGGCAGGGAGTGGCTTCTTTCTCCAAAAAAAGGGAACTAGAAAACTCCTCCTGTTATCCACAGCCCCCCGCCCCCCAAAAAAAGCAGCAAGGGAGCCTATCTGTGCCTGATATTCTGTGTAGAAAAATGTCTTCTGTTAAAAGTAAAACCCCATTCCTGTGCCACGTGTAAGTATTGAATCCAAATGTTCTCTAACTTCATTATAGATAGAATGGCCTAGACCAATGAACTCTCTAAAATAGTCAACAGAAACAAATGCAAACTACTCTGAAGGGATACTTTCATAACCTCAGGTGCATGAGAAGTTCAGTAAGTATTAGCTCACAATAAAAAATAACAACTCACATAAGGAAACCATCCACCATGTGAGGTGGTTGGTAGGCAAAACATGAGGAAGGATTAGCACCTAAGGGCTTAAAATCACATACTCATCTGAGACAGATGATAACATAAGAATCTTTAAAACAATCAGATACATTTTAGAAAAAGAAATTAAAATGGAAGAAGGGTACACTATGAAAAATGGAAAGGTATATATCGAAAATAAGCAAATTAAACTTTTAATTATTAAAAATAGTCAATGGAATTAAAAAACCCTCTGTGGATGGGTGAACTAGTGAACAAAACACAGCTGAAAGAAAATTTAGTGAACTGGAAGATTTTTCTGAGGAAATTATCCAGAATGCCACATACAAGGATTATGAGATGAAAAAAAATGAAAGAGAGGTTGTGACATGGGACTAGAATGATCATAGAATGAGCTGGACCAATGTTATGTCCAACTGAAGTTCCAGAAGGAGAGGACAGAAAGGGATTGGGAAAAGCAATATTCAAAAAGATAATGATTGAGAATTTTCCAGAAGAGATGAATGACATGGCTAACTGGATGTGAAAATAAGACCATTTTTTAGTTTCTCCTGAGACCAAAAGATCAAGAACTGTTCAATAGGTCACAAGTATCACCCCGATTTTAAAGGTAGCTTCTTGGTCACAAATGCAGGACATGCTAATATATTGCAAAACTGGTTCTGACAATATGAGCCAATTGCCTCCTTCAGATCTATATAAAAAGTTAAAGATGAAAAGGCTTAGAGAGGGAGTTTTTAGGAGAGAGTCATTGATATGCTATGTTCTTATGACCACTCAAAGAGAAGAAGCAGGAAGATGCTTCCCTCTCATTTTAAACCAAGAGAAAGTGACTTCAATGGTGGTATCTGGAAAGCTTGACATGTGTCTCCTGAAGCTGGAAGATCCTAGGGAAGATATATATCTCATGCCTGAAAAATCCAAAATCAAGAGACCATGGCTGGAGGGGCTCCTGACTGGCAGCAGAGTGACAAGCAGTGGTTACACTCCAGGGACAGAGCTGCACGTCGTCCATTAATAGTGGGCAAAGATGCCTGCTTCTTGAGCCATGGAAAGGATGACTTGAATTTAAGTAAATTTATAGTCTTGATATTGTATTGGACTATCCTAAAATAATACAATTATTAAGTTATTATTTGAGATTCCATGTAGGAAAGGGGAAGGATCTGCAGAGAGAGTTTGAAGAGATTGGAAGAAAGAATAAGGTAGTTTTTTCTTATACATTTTTGGGTCTAGCTTAATGAAAACACTAGTTAAATATGAATCTTCAGATTGTAGAGTCATTGCTGAGTCACAATTAAGGTAAAATCAATTCATGTTTACTGCATATTTTAATAAGATCACAAAGAAAAAACATTCCCTCTCTTGGAATATCATGTGCTTCCAAATGTGATACTTTGAGCACACATCACCTATGTAATTTTCCAGGCAAGAATGTATAACATGAATCTAGTGAAGAAACGTTAGAAGAACCCCCAAATGAGGAACATCCTATTTACAAATTGGGGAGGGGGATGTAATAAAACTTTCAATGTCATAAAAAATAAGGAAAGTCTATATAAAAAGTCCAGATTCATGGAGGTTAAAGATACAACACAACTAAATGCAATACCTGAGACTAGATTGGACTGTGTACTTTGGGGATAGGGGAGAGGATGCTATAAAGGATATTACTGAGTCAATTGAGAAAATCAGAATGAAAGATTAAATAAAAATGTATAATTTTAAACTTACTAAAGTTGGTAACCGTGCCGACGGTTATCTAAGAGGATGTCTTTAAGGAAATGTGCATTGAAGTATTTAGAGATAAAGAGCATGATATGCATGACTTATCCTCAAATGATTCAGAAAAATAATTATGTGCTGTGTGTGTGAGTGTGTACGTGTGTCTGTATGGGTATGGAGAGAGAACAAACAATAAAGCAGATAGAGTAAAAGGTTAATCGTGGATGAAACTAGATAAATGGTATATGAATATTTTTAGTACTATTTTTATTTTGCAAATGTTCTTTAAATTTGATACCATTTCCAAACGCTTAAAGAACAAAAACAAACAAACACAAAGTACCAGGGAGACAAAACAGATTATCTACAAAGGCGAGTACATCAGTGGGGAGCAGAGTTCTCATCAGCAAAAGTAGAGGCCAGAGGCAATAGTACTGTATTTTCAAACTGCTAAAGGAATGCAATTTTCAGTCTAGTAATTCTTTTTTTTTTTTGGCCTCACTGCAAGACATGTGGGATCTTATTTCCCTGACCAGGGATCGAACCGGCACCCCCTGCAGTGAAAGCACAGCGTCTTAACCACTGGACCACCAGGGAAGTCCCTAGGTCTAGTAATTTTACCCTAGCTAAACTATCATTCAGGGGTGAGGGTGAAATAAAAAACATTTGAAAAGATAAAAACATTTAGATAATGATTAAAACAATCATTCACAATTTCTTGCTGAAAGAACTACTAAAAGATGTACTTTAAGAAGAAGGAAATAGGGACTTCCCTGGTGGTGCAGTGGTTAAGAATCCGTCTGCCAATGCAGGGGACGTGGGTTTGAGCCCCAGTCTAGGAAGATCCCATATGCCGCGGAGCACCTAAGCCCGTGTGCCACAACTCCTGAAGCCCGAGCACCTAGAGCCCGAGCTCCGCAACAATAGAAGCCACTGCAATGAGAAGCCTGCACACTGCAACAAGATTAGCCCCTGCTTGCCTGTGCGCTGCAATGAAGACCCAATGTACCCCAAAATAAATTTATAAAAAAAAGAGAAGGAAATATAGTGCAGAAGAAAGAAGTAGGATGCAAGGCAATTAGTAAACATGTAAACAAATATAAATAAACTTTGACTAAAAACAAAATTTTAAATGATTATATTTTGTAGTTAAAGATGTGGAACTAAAATTCTAGACAACAATAACATGGAAGGTGGGAGAGGATAATCCAGAACTAAAATAGTCTAATATACTAATATTTTCTTTAGGTCAACTATGCATGTTAAAAAATTAAGATAATAAATTGAAAGAAAAGAAATAGAATCTGTAACTCCCTAAATGGTTAAAGGAAACAAGAGGAAATAAAGAAAACATGGTTCTCCCCTTCCTCCCCTGCCCTGCAAAAAAAGGGAAGGAAAAGAAAAACGTAGATAGAAAAAGCACAAAATAAGAATGGTGGAAATAAATTCAAATATATTAGTAACACAGGAAATGTAAATATTCAAACAATAGAAAGCCACATAGAAGTTAAAACAGACTAACCAGATCTATATGTATCAACATAAATAAATCTCAGAAACATTGTGCTGACTGTGTAAAAGAAGATTCAAAAGGTTATACACAGTATGGGACTACTTTGTAAATTACAGAATGATATAAAACAATGTTATATATTGTTTATGCATACAAATGTATGTAGCAAAATTGTGAATGGAGGAATACCTACCAATTCAGTGATTATCTCAGGAGAAAATGGGAGAGGGGAAGGATTAGAGGGAGAAAAGAGGGTGCTCCTAATTTTATCTGCAATTTTTTTCCTTAAACAATAACGTCAACTCTGAAAGAGTCATGACAAAAAGTTCACGTGTTACATCTGAGCTGTAGGTATGTGAGTGTCTGTTATATTTATTTCTGGACCTCTCTGTATTTTAAAAGTATGTAAGGAGTGAAAAAATTAAACACTAAACTCTATATTTTATATTTAGTTACATTTTCCCAAGGACACAGAGAAGATACAGTCCTGCTCTCCCAGATGCAGGCTTAGGTAAGGATGTGGGTTATTCTTTGTTTTCCTCCCCTTCCAGATTCATGCTCTGCCCTGCTGAGTCCCGTGGACTGCATCACCCAGGCTCTCTTACCAGCTGGCTTTCAGTTTCAGCCAGCGAGAGCCAACGGCGGGGCAGGGAGATGAATGGTGGAGTAAAAAGAGGCCTGGGTGTTTCTTCTCTGCTGTCTTCCAGTTTGGGCGTCCTGTGGCTGTAGTTGCATCCTCCCATATGTACCACTCCCACTAGACAGCCCTTGCTCCAGGGTTCCTTTCTCACTGGGCTCTTAATAACAGTATTTCCTCCTCTGGTCTCAAGAGGCCTGGGGGTGGTATCAGCTTCTCACCATTGCTAGGCTCTCGACACCTTACCAAGCCTTGTGTGTCCCCTTTACCATGAAGGAAACTCTGCAAATAGTCCCTTTGTTAAAGTCTTCGCTTTTTTTTTTTTTTTTCAAGTTTATAGAACATCTTTGCTGTAGAGGAAAAGATTGATTGGATGGTCTTCTCCATGTCTCCAGCCTATCTGCACCAAAACAACCTGTCTTGAGCGTGTGTGGTTGACAACTCGATGGAAAGAGATTGTGGCTGACATACACAGGAGGATCTACTTTTTTAAAATCTCATGTCCCAAGGATCTTATGATTCCTTGAATGGTGTCAACTGGGTTTTATGATTTATTTATTCATCTACTCAATTTACTTTGATTGTGTGCTGCTCTGTACCAGGAACTGTGTCAAGAAATGGGGATACATTGTTGAACAAGAGGGAATCCTATCCTCAAGGAGCTTACAGTAGTCAGGGGAAGATACGCACATTTCTAGTATGATAAATGCTAGGAAAATGGAAGTAGAGAGTGCTATGGGGTACCCAGGAGGGTTATTCAACCCGATCTCAGGGAATGTTTCCCAAAGGAAATAACATCTAATCTGAGACCTGAAGGATAAATACTAGCTAGCCAGATTAAGGAGAACAACTGGTCAGAGGGAATGGGTTTTAGTTTTAAGGTATTCTAGGCAGAGAGAAAAACAACTTGGGCTAAGACAGCAGGGAATAAAAAGCATTTGGGAAATTGAAAGTCATTTCTTGGGTTGATATATAGATTGCATGGGAGATGGAGGGGGAGAGATGAAGCAGGAGAGGAAAGCAGAGGTCAGATCACGAAAGGCCTTATAAGGAAGGTGAAGTGTATGGGTGTTATTATGAGGGCAATGAGGAACCATTAAATCTTTTCATGTAGACGGTGTATAGTAGAACTATGTTTGCATTTTAGAAAGCTTACCCTGAGGATGAACTTGAGATAAGACTAGTACTAGAAGGGGGTTCTCTAAGGAGGTTGCTGCAGTAATGGAGGCCAGAGATGATGAGCTGGACTTGGATGGAGACAGTGGGGCTGGAGAGACATGCCATGATGGTTTGAAGCAGGCAACCCAAACGTGGCAGCCCGTCACATTCAGACAGCTGCTGTCATGATAGGGCAGCCCTGCAAAATGCAGGTTGTCATCTCCTTGTTTGGTTTCAGCTAACTGTGAACTCCCTGGGGGCAGTGACTATTTTGTATTCATCTATGTGTCTCTAGTACCTTGGAGACGCTCAGGGAAAGAATGTTCTTGAAGAAGTTTTTTTGACACAGTGGTTGTCCTCATGACTTTCCAGACCCAACTTTATTAGGAAAGGTCAATGACAACCATGAAATCAAGGTCTAGAGCGATTTCAGCCTGCACATTAAGATGTGGACCCTTTAACTTGGTTCACTCTGCCCATTGAAATGTCCAGGCTGGTTTTCCTGACTCAGTTCTCTTCTGCCATCTGCTGGGACAAGCAATTCATAACATACCAAAGCGAGATGACCAATGAAGCGAAGGCTAAAAGCTTCGTGGGGGAAGCCGGGGACAATACCTGGACAACTTTACAATTTAATTGGAGAAATAAATGTTGTACCCAGACGACCTTCCATCTGCAGCTAATCTCGAGTATTTTCCATACCCCTTTCTATTTTTTTTCATGCAGACTATCCTAAATATCTGTATTCTTTAGTTTTTGCAACAATCATATGATAATAGCCACTGTTATCACTACTAGTTTTGAAATGAGGAAACAGAAGCACAGGGATTTAAATAAAATGTCAACTTGGAACAGTAAGTAAGTGACTGAGTCAGGACTGATGCCTCCTTTACTTCTAGTTCCACTTTTCTCACAAAACATCTTGATCAAAATAAGAGAGAGTTCAAGAGAGGCTGAGATGTGCTGTTGTCTGTGGCAAGGAAAATGTGGGTCTGACATGGAGGCAGAGAAGGCTGGCAGCTCCTCAATGTTCTGCACTTAAAATGCCCAGTGTTGGGCTTCCCGGGTGGCGCAGTGGTTGGGAGTCCGCCTGCCAATGCAGGGGACGCGGGTTCGTGCCCCGGTCCGGGAAGATCCCACATGGCGTGGAGCGGCTGGGCCCGTGAGCCATGGCCGCTGAGCCTGCGCGTCCGGAGCCTGTGCTCCGCAACGGGAGAGGCCACAACAGTGAGAGGCCCGCGTACCGCAAAAAAAAAAAAAAAGCCCAGTGTTGGTGTGAGGACTGGGGGTTGGAGAGCAGCGGGAACAATTCTTACACATTATATGTTCCCCAGTGACAAGTCAAGGGGATGTCCCTGTGGGGGGAAAAATTGTAACTCTATGAAGTTTGATAGAGCTTGAACCAAGATGGTACCTAAAACTTTTGGTGGATGTTGTCAAAATAGATACTGTTGTTTTGGTTAACATATGTGGTTAAGACAAAGACACAGATATAGAGGACAAACGAGTGGTTACCAGTGGGGAGATGGAAGCGGGGAGGGGCAATACAGGGGTAGGGGAGTAAGAGGTACAAACTATTAGGTATAAAATAAGCTACAGGGATATATTGTACAACACGGGGAATTTAGCCAATGCTTTACAATAACTTTAAAAACTGTGAATCACTATATTGTACACTTGTAACATATAATATTGTACAGCAACTCTACTTCAGTTTAAAAAAAGACAAAGACACTAGTGCACCATCCTTTTCTCATCTAAACTTGTTATTCGTATATAAATACATGCTTATATGAATGCATAAATATATTCTTGGAGTTAAAAAACCCAAACATTCAGGGAAAGCTAAAATTCTCCTTTACTTTCCCCAAAGATACTGTCAGTGGTAAGCTTCCAGATCTTTTTCTATGTGTTTACATAAACACGTGTGTTGCCATGGGAACATGGTGTATTGTTTGGTGTTTTATTCCCATATGAATGATATCTAGCTGTACTGCCTTACCTCTCCAACTGAGCGTTCCACACTCTCCTGACTCACTGGGATGTGCCCCTCCTGAGGCTCTACCTTATTGCCTACTGACAGTCATCCTCTGCCCAGCCCTGTCACACTAAGCCTCCAGGCTGGGAGCTCTCTAGAGCTTGTACCCAGCTTCACAATAGCTTTCTTTCTTTCTTTTTTAAATTGGGGTAAAATATACATGGGACAGATTTATTATTTTAGCCATTTTTAAGTGTGCAGTTCAGTGGCATTAAGTGCATTCACATTGTTGTGCAACCATCACCACCATCCATCTCCAGGACTTTTTCACCTTCTTGAACTGAAACTCCACTGATTAAACAACTCCCCATCTCCCCTCCCTCCATCTCCTAGCAACCAGCATTCTACTTCCTGTCTCTATGAATTTGACGACTCGAGGGACCTGTATACTTGGAATCTTTTTATGTTTGACTTATTTCACTTAGCATAAAGTCCTCAAGGTTCATCCATGTTGTAACATATGCCAGGATTTTATTCCTTTTTTAAGGCTAAACAATATCCCATTGTACGTATATACCACATTTTGTTTATCCATTCATCTGTTGATGGACACTCAGGTTGTTTACTCTTTTCGGCTATTGTGAATAATGCTGCTATAAATATGTGTGTACAAATATCTGTTTGAGTCCCTGCTCTCAATTCTTGTGGGTATTTGCCCAAAAGTGGTGCAAAAGCCTTCTGAGCATATTTCAGTCTGTAGCTTCCTTCTTTACCAAGTTACCCACCCACCAAGGGTACCCCTCTTTGCTTTCTAGGATAGCTATGGCCTTAAACACATGCTTTTCCATTTCTAAAGATTTTGGGCAAGAGACAGGTCGTTCTCAAATTCCTGTACTTCAAATCTCAGTTGAAAAGTCCCCACTCCTGCTAAGTCTTCCCTCATCCATTCCTAATGCACTGAGTTTCCTTCTCCTTTGTGCTGTCTTAGCACTGTGTCCTCCTATGGAACAGTATTGTCACTATTTGTTTATAGCTCCGTCTTCCTCACAAGACTGTGAACTTCTTGAGGGGGAAGATTGTCTCTTTTTAATCTTTAATCTGGTGTATTGCATACAGTGGTCAGTGTCTGTTTTTAGATTTTTTAAATTAATTAAAAATATCTTTAATAATTATATACAGTTACAAATTCAAACAACAAATAAAAGGTTTATAAGCCTTAACCCACCCCTTCCCCTCTTGATACTAATCTCCAGAAGGAAACAACTCTCTTTCTTCTTCTTTTTAAAAAATATTTACTTATTTTTTGGCTGGACTGTGTCTTAGTTGTGGCCATGGACTCAGTAGTTGCAGCGCACAGGCTTAGTTGCCCTGCAGCATGTGGGATCTTAGTTCCCTGACCAGGGCTTGGACTGGTGTCCCCTGCATTGCAAGACGGGTTCCTAACCACTGGACCACCAGGGAAGTCCCTGTTTCAATTTTTAGTTCTCTGAGTGTTAATTTGGTTCTCTAAATAATAGACTTGTACCACTACACCATCCATCCTATGGAGTACTGTTTCTTGGTTTCTGCTTTGGTAGTATTTAGTTCACCTCTATGAGAATTTAGTTCACCTCTACCCTCAACCACCTTTCCTGCTCCCATTGGTTCTAGTCCTTCACCCCCTCTCTATCTCCATGCCCACTGCCATGGGGCTTTGCAGATCCTCCCACCTCTACTCTTTACTCTCTGACTTTGGGCTCAGCCATGTGGTGTCCTTTGGCTAATGGGATGTTTGCAGACATGATGCAAGCAGGGATTAGAAAAGTGCTTGTGCGGCAGGGTTTGCCCTCAAGTACCTCTGTCAGCACCTCGCTAGCCTGCTGGTCTCAGAAGGATAAAAGATGTGGGGCAAAGCTCTCCCAGTTGACTCGTAGACCCACAGAGGGAAGCAAAACCATCTAGCCAGACCCAGCTTAGATCAGCTGAACTCTGGTTCACCTGCAAATGAGTAAGCGGTAATAAGTGATGATTGTATTAAGCCACTGAGTTTTGGGGTAATTTGTTATGCAGCGGTAGCTAACCCCCACACGCTACTATCTATCTTCCCTGCCCCTCCTCCCCTTCCAGTTATACCATCATTTTTCCCCTCTATTGTTTTCATTTTAACCTTTTTCATTCCATTAATTGCTAATGGTATCACTTTTCTTCCCATATTGTACAAGTATATTTTCACTCCTCTTCCTTCTACCTCCACTCACCACTTCCTGACTCCTGATTTCCATCAGCTACACCTTAGCTTTTAAACTGTGAGGTTTGATTTCATAAACACTGAGTTTGTTATAGAAATTTTGGACACTTGCCACTTTCTAAGTCCATCATGTTCCTATGGAGTAAAATTGAGAAAAGATTATTTTAGAGCAAACCCATGATTTACTATGAACTAGCTTGATGTGTTTTCCTTCCTTGCAACCAAATGATCCCAGATTAACATATCCCCAGTCCCATCAAAGCTCAAGGAGGAGGAGGAGGAGAAGGGTTAAATGTCAGGATGAGATTTCTTTGCATTGGGTTTTGTTGGGCTATTAGAGGAGATAGGAAATAGAATATTTCCTCTGTGACAACTCTTTCTGCTGCCACAAGCACTTGTGCTAGTAGCAGCTGGCTAGGTCACATCAATTTAATAAAACAACCATACTTTGCAAAGCTCTAGCTTAATTAATAAAGATAAATTAAACCAAGTTGGGCGTTGTGCCCAGAAAATCAGCATGACATAGAATAGTAAGAAGAGTACTATTTATTGATACATTTTGCTATCAATTTTTACGAGACTCAATGAGAAATTGGAGGTGAAAAATGCATAGATATTTTGTAAGGTTTGGGCTGGAGATGATGATGTCTGAAACTGAGATTCTCAGTTGGTAGGGATGCTTTCCTTGGGTTGGTGGAATCTCTTAGGTCTTTCCTGACCCCTCCACACCTACATGGGTCAGAGAAAGTAATGAGAGACTCCTCCCTTCCCTTTGGAGGGCATCGGTGACTTTCATTTCCCCCATATTCTCTGGAATCATGAAGAGGACCTGGGTTGGGGAGTAGAGTGTTTTAGGTTTGAACAGCCAATTTAGCACATCTTGGCAAGTGTAAACTTGGGCAAGTTCCTTAACTTTTCTAACTTTACGGTTCCTCCAAATAATGAAAATAAGTACACATCTTATATAAGTTTTGCTGTGAAGAGTAGATGAGATGGCATTCAAAGAACCTCACAGGCCTGAATCACAGAGGATATATAGCCGAAGGCAGCTGCCTTTGTTATTGTTCTTCTTATTCATCAGCTTGAGGTGTATCATTTATTTTAATATTTAACATAAGTCATCCATTATCCCATAACGCCTCCAGTGAGAATGTATTTTTTTCTTTTCCTGCTATCCTCTCTCCTCATCTCGCCAGGGATACTCCATGATTCCTGGATACTATCATCTTTAGCCAGGATTTTTGGTTGTTGTTACCGGTCTTGCCACACAGTGTCACTGTTGAAACAGGCAATCTGGCCACAGGGTGACATCCTCCTGGCCAAGGCCCAGCGATCTTAGGGAATGAAGCAGGTACCTCCAGGAAATACAGTGACCTGAGAGCAGCTGCTGTATTCCATTGCACCTGAGAGCAGCTGCTGTATTCCATTGCACCTTAAACAGAGATCGCCTCTGTTTAAGTACTTCTTGTGATGGACAAAAGCTGTAAGACCATTGTGTGTGCAGAAGGGACCCTCAAACCTGTACATCCTGTCCATGGCTGGGGCTCAGCCTTGCTGCCTAGTTTAAGTCTCTGATCTTAGAGTGACACATCCAGAAGCTCTATGGTAGACGGCTTCTTGCCATGTGGTCTGCTACTGTCATGTTCAAGTAATTAGCATCTCATCCCTGGCAATGCTGACTTGTAGACTCCTGCTACAAAGAGTCCCTTGTAGGAGAGCTAGCCATGATCAAAGTTGTAAAACTCTTCCCTCTTTGGCTACATCTCTGCCCAGATGAGTTCCTTGGACCCGGCTGTTTCTGCCCACACTCATGTGAAGTGGGCTGGGATAATGAGGCAGACAGGGATAAAGGAATCCTGAATTAACATCAGTTAACTCCTGTCTCTAAAGTGAGATCTCAGGTCTTTAAATGTACTGAGGGTGCTTGTCATGGGAAGGATGTCCATGAAGAGATGCCCAAGACAAACAGTTTAATCAAGGAAATGAGCTGCCAAACTAAATGTATAACATGATCCCATTTTGTCTATTTTTCTTTCACGTTTCTTTACTATCTGAATTTATTTTTATAAAGTGTATGCGTGATTTTGCACATAGTAAAAAAATAATAAAGATTAAAAAAACCCCACGCCCTATACTGCTGGCATATTGGTCAGGAATAGAGCCTTCAATTGAAGGAAAAAGTAGGGGGATAGTGCAGCATCTCTCTAAGGATTGCTTTTGGAAATATTCGAAAAGTTGTATTATCAAAACTATTTTTAAAATGATGAACACAAAGGAAAATCCATAAGGTGATGTAAAAGCATATTGTAAGCTAGGCTTTACTTCCTTAAAATGATTCTAAAACGAGCAAAACAATATTAGGGTCTTACAGTAACCACACCCTAAAAGCAACAGCAGAATCATACAAGAGCAGATGGTGTTTCTGCCTACTTGTGGCCAAGAAAATTTTCTGTGCCTTCTCCTCCTGTAGGCTTCCTTTTTCTGTTTTCACTTTTGATTAAATGGTAGGTGGCTATATTCTTCCCATTGGATAATGCCTCCACGATGTCCAGTATCTGGGTAGCATCCATTATTCTGTTAGCAATTAAGAACTGAGGAGATGAGGGAAATTGGCATTTAATGTGTACTACTGGGTGTTCAGCACTGGACCAGTGACTTTACTGCTCTCACGATCCAAAGGCCTAGGGTCCAAGAGGGGTTAAGAGCAAATCCAAAGGGGCTGACTTTTCCCCCTCTAGTTCGTATTTTTAAATAGACTTCATTTTTTTAGAGCAGTTTTAGTTTGCAGCACAACTGAGAGGAAGGTACAGAGATTTCCCATATGCCCCTGGCCGCCACAGATGTATAGCTTCCCTATTATCAACATTCCCCATCAGAGTGGAACATTTGTTACAAATGATGAACCTACTTTGACAGATTATAATCACTCAAAGTCCATAGGTTACATTAGGGTTCACTCTTGCTGTTGTATGTTCTAAGGGTTTGGACACATGTATAATGACATGTATCTACCATTACAGTATCATACAGAGTAGTTTCTCTGCCCTGAAAGTCCTCTGTGCTCTGCCTTTCATCCCTTCCCCCACCTCAGCCCCTGACAACCACTGATCTTTTTAATGTCTCCATAGTTATCTTTTCTAGGATGTCACATAGTTGGAATCATGCAGTATGTGTCATTTTCAGATTGGCTTCTTTCACTTAGTAACATGCATTTAAGTTTCCTCCATGGTTTTCATGGCTGACAGTTTATTTCTTTTAGTGTTGAATTATATTCCATTGTCTGGTTGTACCACAGTTTATCTATTTAGTCACCTGCTGAAGGACATCTGGGTTGCTTCCAAGTTTTTGCAATTATGAATGAAGCTGCTGCTATAAACATCCATGTGCAGGTTTTTGTGTAGACACGCTTTCAACTCCTTTGGATAAACACAAGGAGTAGATGCTGGCTTTTGGCCCTTGCCTCCTGCATCTGTGCACTTGAGAACTACAAATATGTATACTTCTTTTATTAAAAGGGCAAATACAAATTTGTCCATACATGAAGTCTCCTTTAGCTGCGTATGGTTTCTGTATTAATTTGGGTGATATTGGCTCCTGCAACAGATTAACACTGATTTTCAGTGGATTAACACAATAAAAATATATTTCTCTGTTCCCAGTCCAAACTGGTTGGAAAGCTTCCCTTGTGGTCATTCAGGGTCCTGGTTCCTTCCATCTCCACCAGGTGCCCAGAGTTCTTTTCGTTCAGCTGATGGCTTGGGGAGAGGGATTGGGTGGAAGTCACATGTGTGTCTGAATCACTTTAACCTGCAGGAGACAACATCACTTCCTCTCCTATCTCCTTGGTAAGAACTAGTCCTGTCTAGAAACTGGGGAATGTAGTGCTTCCTGGACAGACACGTCCCCACAAAAACTCTGCACTCCAGAGGGGGATCACACATCTTTCATGGTCACCCAATTCTCTACCACAGTTATACTCATGACTCAGGTACATGATTCTGGATTCTGGAAAAATCCAGTATTTAATCTCATCAGTCATTTTCCAACTAGCAATGAATGGCGAAAAAGACAGGTCATTTGGAGTTAACTCAGGGAGGAGGTCGAGATTCACATCAGTCGTACTGGAGCTCTGGTCTTGAACTTATGCAAGCCATTGATTGACAGATGTGATATCCCCTGAGCAGAGTGGTCAGAGAGCATGCGGAAGCACATGTATCTGTCAGCAAATTCTTTGGATGGTAAAAATCTTCCATGGATTGCAAAGAATGTCAAGTGTAATGTGTACTTCTAAAGGTTATTAGTAAAACTAAACACCCCTTTGTGTAAGAAAGCTACACCTCTAAAACGCTGCTGCTGGAATTTCTAATGGGTTCAGCCATTTGGAGAACAAAATGGTATCATATCTTAAAGTTGAAAACGCGGGCATCTTATGACCCAGCCATTCCATCAGTACCATCGATAAGGATTTATTTTCCAGTCAATAACCCCAGACAGCTAAATAGTGCAAAGAACTGCATATAGAAATGACTCTCAGTGGTTTCATTTTTTGACAAGATGACATCTGAAGAGCAGGAAAAAATTGACCAAGTTCTTATGAGAAAGAAATTGATTCTTTTGGAATGCTGCTGTCAGCAGGGGAAAATGCACATCGGCAGCAAGTTTCAAAATGATGGAGACCGTCATGCTGTTTGCCTCACAGACATTCTCAGAGCGAGTCTACCTGAGAGTCAGAATTTCAACAGGTAGAAATATCTGTGCAAAGAAGAATCAATGAAATATTATATCAGGTATTTCTTACGAGTGGGTGGGCTAATACATGAGAAGGAACAATAAATTTGACAGTAACATTTTAACTAGTTTTATTTTTTTAATTAACAGAAGTATTGATTCAGGGACAATGGAAGCATTATAGGATTTTTCAGTTGTAGGAGAAGTGGAGATTTAGAGATAATTATTTGCTTTGCTGACTGACTATTCAAGTAATATGATAGAAGCATGGGTGATCACCATAGTGGCATACGTAGTAAATTTTCTTTTATGTGGTCACTTATCTGAGGGCCTCAGCTCTTCAAGAGGATATGCTGGAAATATAAAATATATAAAAAATAAAACAGGCCGCTGAGCAAAAAACATGTTACAGGCTTCATGCGCTAAAGTTCACACATTGTACTCAGAGTGGTTTCCACACAATACTACTTGAGTTTATCTAATTTAACTTTGTGTTTTTGTCTAGAAAGTCTGGCTGGCTGTTTCCTCCTTTAAACAGCATTGTGAAACACATTAGAGGTATAGGTGTGTGTGTGTGTGTGCGTGTGTGTGTGTGTGTGTGTGTGTGTATGTACACGCCTAAAAAGTGGTTCTTAACTGGGGGTGATTTTGCCTCTCCCTCCACCAGGTGACATTTGACAATGTCTGGAGACATTTATTTAAATTGAAGTATAGTTGATTTACAATATTGTGTTAGTTCAGGTGTACAGCATAGCGATTCAGTTTTTTTTCAGGTTACATTCCATTATAGTTTATTATAAGATATTAAATATAATTCCCTGTGCTATACAATAAATCCTTGTTACTTATCTATTTTATGTATAGTAGTTTGTACCTGTTAATACCATACTCCTAATTTATCCTCCCCCCATTCCTTTCCCTTTTCGTAACCATAGGTTTGTTTTCTATGTCTGTGAGTCTGTTTCTGTTTTGTATATAGATTCATTTATATTATTCTTTAGATTCCACATATAAGTGATATCATATAGTATTTGACTTTCTCTGTCTGACTTACTTCATTGAGAATAATATTCTCTAGGTCCATCCATATTGCTGCAGATGGCATTATTTCATTCTTTTTTATGGCTGAGTAATATTCCTTTGTACCACAAAGATGGTACTTTGTGGTACAAAGGAATATTTTCAAGTACAAAGATGTACCACATCTTCTTAAGCCAATTGTTTTTTGATGCCAAGACATGGAAACAACCTGTGTCCAGTTTTGGATTGGACTGCTTTTTTTTTTTTTTTTGATATTGAGTTTTATGAGCTGTTTGTATATTTTGGAGAGATTTTTGATTGTCATGACTGGGGAGGAAAGGAGAGATGTTATTGGCATTAGAAGATAGAGGCTAGGGATGCTGAAAAATATACTAAAATACACAAGACAGCCCCTACCCAAACAAAGAATTATCAGGCACAAAATGTCAGTAGTTCTGCTCTAGAAGCAGGCGGAAGAACATCAGCAAGATGTGTGTGGCAGCTTACAGGCTAGCAGTGAGCTGGAGGCAGAAAAATGATAAAAACAGACACATGAGTTTCAAAAAATTAAATATACAAAAGCACGTCAGGGTGACATGGTTTAGCATGGAGGCAAAGAACTCTACGCACGTCAGTAATCACTGAGGCTATCTCTGTGTCAGAGCACTGAGCGGTAATGGCTGTTCAAATAATGTTAATATATTCAGTTTAATAAAATAGGTGGGAGATCTTTATTACCTGCAGCTAAGTGGGAATGCAGATGGCAGAGACTGACATCAGTGATAAACAGATACTTCTGAACAATGCCTGGAGCTAAGGGACTGCTACCCTTAGTTCTTTATGTGGGAGAGAACGTGCACCCAGACATCCCAAGCCTGTCACTGTGTGACCTTGGACAAATTTTAAATCTTCTGGCTCTCTGTAGGGGATTATCAGATCTATCATGCTGAGTGCTATGAAGATTAAATAAAAATATTTGTAAAGAGCCTGAGGCATAGAAAGCACTTAATACATGATAGTTTTTATTACTATAGCAATGATAAAGAAATCATTCATTTATATTAATAAGTAAATACTATCTATTTGTATTTCTGATGTATTTATATAACAAGAAATAATACATGATGAATGCATAATAGTTTTAATAGATAATCTGATGTTTTGAGGTCTAGACATTTCGGTATCTTAGCATTGCCAACATCTGCACATGGTACTAAATCACTTCTATCAGAAAAAACACACATCAGTGAGGCAGTCATACAGCCAAGACATAGTTAAGGGCATCAGTGGCTCTCTATCTCTCCTTTAACTCTTGGACCTCTTATAGCTTCATCTTCAGACAGAACTAGGTTAGTATCTTGGCTTTGGGGCTTATGAACTGTGGCCTTGTTACCTTGGTTTAACAACTGTGGCTTGTAGAGAAGCAAGTTACTCTATCTGTTTAAGTCTCAGCTTCTTCACTTGTAAAATGGGATAGTAACAATTCCTATTTCTCAGGGTTATTGTTTAACAAACATTATTAAATAAAAATTAAATGCATGCATTCAATACATATTAAAAATATTATTGGATAAAATCATGTCCGTGAAATACTTACCTCAGGGTTGGCATATAATAAGAACTCTATGAATGTTGACTGCTCTTTTCATTATTTATTATTATTACCACCCTTGGGATGGTTTTGGATGAAGATCTTATTATCACCCTGATAATCCTGGTCCTAAGTTGGCACTGCTCTCAAGGGTAATTCATCTATTGGATTTCCAGTAGTTTTATGTTAACTTTTAAAAGTTGAAAAAATCAATTCAACTTTGAAATTCCTTTTCAATAAGGAATAAGCAACTTTTTCTTTTTTGAAAAAAAGTTCAAACAGTGTAATCATTTTAGTCACAGTTATTGCATGGAAAGTGAATATTATCAGTAAAAAGAAATTATAAACTCATTTTTTGTTGAAATTACAAACTCATCTCTTTTTTTTAATCCTTTCATACTTTCACATTGGTGAAAGGAACATGTCTTGGTTTATCCCAAATGTTATTTCAAATATGCTGGATTACTGCTTTTCATTTTCTTTTACTGTCTGTTTTAGAATAGACCTCACCTGCTTGAGCCCAGTGCTCACTGTGGAAATCATCTAGCTTTGCTCCTGTGACACGTGACTTTTGAAGAGGTTGTACGTACTGTATAAAAGATGGGACTTGTCTCAATTGGGATAAACTTTCATTTTTTGCTGTCTGAGCAAATAAAGGTGAGACAGCAGGAAAAGCTGAGTTGTAGGTGGCAATAACTCTAAACTGGTTTGCTTTGGGGCTTGGACCTGGACCATCTTCTCTATTAATGCCAACTTGCTAATTGATTTCACCCTGTCTGCTGGTTTCAAGTACCATTAACCTACTGATGACTGCAAAATTTATATCCACAGCCCAGATCTCACCCCTGAGGCCATTCTCATCTATTGAACTACCTACTTGACATCTCCATGTGACTGTCTAATAGGAATCTAAACTTCACAACTGCAAAACCACACTCCTGATTCCAGACCACGACCTTCACCAGGCCTATGCTCCTCTAGCTCAGTGAGTGGTCCCAGAGCAGTGATGAAGAACTGTCTGGTCTTTGTCTCCATTCCTGGGAGGGACTCTCTACCCTTGCAATCTCCCACGTGATAGGAATGTCTTTATTAATCATAGTGGGCCCCTTAGACCACACCTGAGTTTATGCTAATGAGATGACTCAGGACAGGAGCTAGCCATGCCAGGAAGGCCATCCACGTGATTTGAGGGTTGGAGCCTTGAGCCATTTGATATCAGCCCAACCTCTGGGGGTGGGGCAGCTGGAGATTAAATTCTGTTCTGTGGCCAATGATTCAATTGATCATGCCTATATAATGAAAACGCAGTAAAAATTCTGGGCCCTAGGGCTTGGGTGAGCTTCCCGGTTTGTGATACACATTGATGTGCCAGGAGGGTGACACGTGCTGAGGACACAGAAACTTCACGTTTGGGATTCTCCCAGACCTCATCTCATGTGTCTCTTCATTTGGCTGGTCTTAATTTGTATCCTATATAATAAAATTGTTAAGGATAATATTTTCCTGAGTTCTATGAGTTGTTCTAGGAAATTATTGAACCTGAAGTATAATGGAACCCTCAAACAGGCAGCCAGTTGGTTAGAAGTTCAGGTGGCCTGAGAACACTGGAGCTTGTGGCTGGTGTCTGAAGTGAAAGGAGCCTCACAGAGGACCGTGCCTTAAACCTGTGAAGTCTGAACTAACTCCAGGTAGTTAATCTAAGCCCATCCACTTCTTCCCATCTCTACTGCCCCCTCCCCAATCTAAGCCACCATCACTTCTCATCCAAACAACTGTGATGGTCTCTACATTGGTCTTCCTTCCACTCTTGCCCCTACTCTCCATTCTCCTCCACTCTGTAATCAGGGTGATCTTATAGAAATGTGAATCACTTAATGACATGCCCCTGAAAAATGCTCCTATACTTTCCCCTCACACCTAGCATAAAATTCACATTCCTTCCCAAGGCATACAAGGTCCTGCACAGACTTGCACCTGTGTATTTATCCAACCTCAATTCCCCTTATTCACTGTGCATCAGTCACACTGGCTTCCTTTCTGATCCTTTATTCAGTGATACTCAATCTAATGGCACTTTAAAATCAGCTGAAGCACTTAAAAAATACCTAGCACTTGAGTGAAGCCTGGGCATCTGTAGTTTTAGAAAGTTCTCCAGGGTAATCAAAGGGGCAGCCAAGGTTGAAGACCAGAGCATTAACACATCGAGCTCTTTTCTGCCTTTAGACCCGTATCCTTGTTGTTCCATCCACCTGGAGTGCTCTTGAAATTGCAAGGTCTCAGTTCGGACATCACCTCCTCAGAGAAGTCTACTCTGACATTCTACCTAAGGTGGCCCCCGATGTTTTCCTCTTTCTCATCCCTTTATTTACTTTCTAGTATTTATTGTAATTTGTAAGTATCTTGCTTATTTAGGTTTACTTGTATCTGCTTCCCCCAGTAGAATGTAAGTACCATGAGAACAGGATCTTATTTTTTGCTGTATCCTCACTGCCTAGCACAATGCTCGACATATATAGATGCTCATTAAATACTTTTTAAGTGTTTCTTAAATAATTGAATAACTGAAAAAACTAGCTAAAGTTCCACATAGAAAAATAGTACTCAATGAATTTAATGGCTTTTTTGTCCTTCCGTATGTAGTTTATCTGTATCTAGATCTATATCTCTATTTCTACATGTATATAGACACATATATATATGAATATTTATGTAAATACATATTCACACACATATACATATATACATATACATACTATGTGTGTATTATATATATGTATTTTTTTTTCCTAGAAAAATGGTTCTTTAAAAAATATTTGCCCAGCCGTGTGAAAATGCGAAGTAGATGAATCACAGGAGCCCTCAATAGGAGGGGAACGTTATTTGGCTGTCAGATTGGAGACTGTTCGGGTTGAGGTTTTGGGCTCAAAGCCTTCATGGAACACTCCCTTTGTCTGACCAATTTCTGGTCATCTCTCAGGCCCCAGCTTTGGTGTCACTGCCTCGCCCCCTGGTAGAATGCCCTGCTGACAACCACTGCGGAGGATTTGACATGCCTGATTATTTGTCCCATCTCTCAGGGACTATGTCCTGTCTCCATTTCTCTGAGCACCCAGAACAGTGCCTGGCATATAGCTGGAGCTCAGGATGGGCATTGGATGTACTTGAGCCCAGGGCAGTAACAGGAGGGGTTTCAGAGACATTCAGCTGGGCTCAGACCCCAGCTGCCTCCTTTACTGCTTCATCACCCTGGACAGAGCCTCAGTCACTTCATTTAGAACATGGGGAAAGCAGCATCTGCCTTCAAGTTTGTGGGACCAAATGGAGACTCTACGGGGAAATGCTTTTTAAAGGCTCTGGTCATCAAATTTTAAATTAAATTAAATTAAATTTGTTGGGTTCCCTAATATTTTTTCAAAGCAGAGACATGATACCTGGCCGACCATTTTATTTTATTTTATTTTATTATTTTTTAAATTTTTGGCCATGCTGCGTGGCATGTGGGATCTTAGTTCCATGACCAGGGGTAGAACCCATGCCCCTTGTAGCAGAAGCGTGGAGTCTTAACCACTGGGCCACCAGAGAAGTCCCCTAGCTGACCATTTTAGACCCTGGGGACTCATCAGGGAGCACAGCTGTGCCTGCTCTGCACCTGCCTCTCCATGGTTTTTTCACTCAATAGCATTTCCCTAAGTTTCTTGACTAGTCAGCAGGGCTCTGAGGTAGTGCAGATTCTGTGAAGACCAAGCTCCCCTCTGGGTGGATGGCTTTGTGGAGACCTTGAGGACAGGTTAGTGTCTGTGACAAGTAAACAGAAAATACATGCTGGGTTCTTCAGGTCACTTTTCGTCCCTGATCATTAAACTACGGCATGCACAGGAAAATTGTGAATCTGAATACTAAATGTGAGGAACGGACAGCGGCTTCTTTGATGAATAATTCTCAATCTGATGCTCAGTGTCACGGAACTTACTGGTAAGCCCTCATTGCTTGATTGATGAGGTTTTTGCCAAGGCTTTCTTTTTTTAAATCTTTGATATTTTTAGCTTGCTTACAACCCAGGGGCTTTAGGCACAGGCAGTTCTACTTTCTTCTAGGAAAATGGACCTCTTTCAATGAAATAAATTTGTTTCTGAAGGCTCATTTTGATGTTCTCTCTCTCTCTCTTTCTGTGGTCTCTAACCGAATGCAATAAGGCTGCAGTAAGGTAGGCCCTCTATCTGCAAATCTGAAACTATGGGAAATGAGGTGTGCTCAGAAAATTGAATAGAAAAATTCATGCTAGGTGGGATTACCTATCTGTGGAATATACCATAAGATTGTTTGTTTGTAAACATTTAAGCAAACAGTTGGAGGATACCCCAAGCTCTATCCAAGGGGAAAAACACAGGCTCTACAGTTGGAAAGAATCCATTCCAAATCTTGGCTCCATAATTTACTACTTGTGTAATCTTGGACAACTTTCTTAAATTTTCTAAATCTTAGTTTCCTTATTTTCAGATTTTGTATGCAAATGAATACAGCAGAGAATTTATTATAACCGTTAAATGAGGTATTGTATCCAAAGCCTCTTGGATAGCGCTCATACATCACAGGCACTGAGCACAAGGTTATTATTACCATGGCCTTCTTCATTATCAAGGTTGTTAGGGCACAGTTTCAAGGAGGTAGGACAAATGGATGTCACTGCTAGTTTGAAAAAGAATTGTCAACATTTATAGGAGCACTTGTCTAAATGCTGTTCTATATGTATTAACTCAACAACAGTGTGAGGTAGATACTATTCTCATCTCTATTTTATAGATGAGGAAATTAAGGCACAAACACAAAGTCACACAGCTAAACAGTGGTGGAAACGGGATGCCGCCTTAGGAGGTCTAGATCTAGATCTAGAACTTGTGCACTGAACCGCCGACTGTGTCAGCCTCCTTCCAGGGCATAAATCCAGTCAACTTGGTTCACTATATTAAGAAAGAGAAGGGAAATGGTGAATCTAGAGAGCAGGGCAGAATAAAGTGATTCATACTGCTGAAGGAAAGGAGGCACAGAAGCCAATCAAATATTTTCACTTTGGCTTAGTGTTTTATCAGAAATGTGCATAGAATTTTTCATTCTCCATAGTTAGCACTGAGTATAATACAATATAATACAATATAAATAATGTAATATAATATGTGTGCATATATAATATTTTAAATATTATTTTCACTTGCTTTTATTTGATGCTCTAGGAAGATAGACTATGTTTGTCGGCTTTGAGTAATTTTATTTCCTTCTCTGTTTCTTTGTGTTATATATATATATATATATATATATATATATATATATATATAGCACGTATATATATTAGTCAAAAGACGGGTGCAAATCCAGGCTCTACCATTACTAGTTGAATGACCATAGGCAAGTTATTTAAATAACTTGAGGCTTGATTTCCTCATTCATAAGAAAAGGATGACAAGAATGTTTCAAGATCTTGCAAGGTTCAAATAACGTAACTGAGAAAGTGCTTTGTAAAACCACTTGCTGGTTATTATATAATGGCAGGGGTAGTGTCTTTCTCAACTGTATACTCTTCATCTCCCAGCAGTACCTTGTTTTCAGGAGACAATTTTATAGATATTTTCTGAATGATTGAGTAGGGGGAAAAAGAAGCAAACAGCAAATGTTTTATGTCATATATAATGTGATGTAAATTTTTTTTTTTTTTTGCTGCACCACACGGCATGCAGAATCCTGGTTCTCTGACCAGGAATCGAACCCTCAACCCTTGCAGTGGAAGCATGGAGTCTTAACCAATGGACTGCCAGGGAAGTCCACCTTTGCCATATATTTATTGCAGGTGTTCTTTGTGCCAGGCATTGTGCTGCAGGAGTGTCCTCAGGTGTGCTTGAACTCCAGAAGCATAGGCTTAGAGCATAGATAAGTTGTAGTACTCCTTCAATCTGCATTCAAGGAGGATCTGCCTTCTCCAGTATATTGACTTTCCTAGTTCCTTTGGAAGGTGGACTCTCACTGAGGTGTCATTAAACATCTGAATATACATTTAAGCATCCTTGTTCTTACTGAATACACATCAAGAACATCCGATGACTTGTGTTCTGATTCATGTGTTTTACACGCTTGAGTATTTTGGTCAGTGTGGTAGTTATGTTACTCATTATAAATTAATAAACTGACATTCTGAGTTACTCACCAGTCTCTGCAAATTGTGTTAATGTGAGATCACTTCTGAGAAATGATGACATTCTTTCTGATTCTTTTTTTTGGGGAGCAAATAATTTTTATTATTATTTTTTTCTTTTACAAATGCACCGAAGAACCATGCAATGCTGCCAGCATTGGATGCAATCCTGGGCCACAAGTCTGCACATTCCCTTGCAACTGGTCCTGTGATGGCAGAACCTTTCATCTCACCTTTATTGTTTACTATGACCCCTGCATTATCTTCAAATAAAGAAACACACCATCTTTTCTCCGGTATCACTTTCCTTGTCGAATTACCACTGCTGGATGTACCTTCTTTCTGAGCTCTGGTTTGCCTTTTTTGACTGTGGCCATCACCATGTCACTCACACCAGCAGCAGGAAGTCTACTCAGTCGTTCCTTGATCCCCTTCACAGAGATGCTATACAGATTTTTGGCTCCTGTTTTGTCAGCACAATTGATCACAGCTCCAACCAGAAGACCCAAGGAAATCTGGAATTTCGCACCAGAGGACCCACCACGTCCTCGGTTTGACATCTTGAGCGCCCTCTTTCTGATTCTTGATGTACAAATTACTTGCCTAAGGAATAGCCTCTGGAATTTGTTGAGTTTACCAAAGTAATGTTACCTTTTGAGTTCTCCTGGTGTCTGGTTGGTTTGCATGGACTTTCTTTGAAAATACAGTATAATCAAATTTCCAGACAAGTCACAGTTCCTACAACGGGTAAAGAAAAATAAAGAACCAATATTGTTCTTAGATTTGAAAATATTAGCGATAGTGGTTCTATTCTCACTGGACATTTTGAGATTCACTCACAACGCTTTGAGATTCATCCATGCTGATGTACTTAGCTCTGATTCATTCTATTTTCTCTGCTGTACATATTCATATAGCAGAATGAACTTATGAATATACCACAATTTTTCATGTATTTATTCTATTGCTAGTAGACATTCTGTTACTTTCAGTAACAGAATGCTTTTACTTGCTTTTACAAATCATGCTGCTTGAACACTCTTGTTCATGTCTCTCAGTGCACGTGTGGATACAAAGGTTTCTTTAAAAAATCTAGGTTTGAAACTGCTGTGCCAGATTGGATACAAATATTCAAATTTACTAGGTTATTTTCAAGTGTTTATACCATTCTTAGTGGATTTTGAGGCCAAAAATGAATCAATAAATGCTACAATTCATAGTAAGTTTGTAAACATGAAGTTTACAAAAGAAACTTTTGAACAGATTTTCAGGCAAAAATGATGGGAAGCTCTGTAATTTAGGACAAATAGAATCTGTATTTTATTGATTTTGTACAAGTAAAACAAGATGGTTTCAAAAAGGAGGTAGAACGATGAACATCTGAGAGTTGAATTTCAATGAATTGTTAATTCATTTGCCTCTAGTCTAGATGGTCTGTTAAGAATTTTTCCCACAGCGACATAAAACTATTGAAGCTTTCATATAATTTTCTTGCAAAGCACAAGACCTCTTATAAACCAAGTTTTCTTACCCCCCAAAAAAATTGCAAAAAAAAGCTTTTCTTATGAAATTGATAAATTTTATCACAGGGATCAAAACTATAGAGGAACCATTCAGAGGAATACTCTTCAAATAAAAAGACGCACAAGTACACTATTGCCAAAGAGCTTGAAAACCGTCCTGAGAGTTAACGACAACCATGATGTTCTGCAGGACCCAGAAAGGGATGCTGACAGGCTGAGTGTATTATGACAATGTTGGATGCCGAATAATATCAACAGTGTACAACGTGGAAGAACCATTGCCACTGCCTGGGAATTGTGGGAGACGCTTGACTTTACATATGGATATAGCCATTGAGGAATTGTCTTAGTTTCCTGGAGCCATTGCAAAAAATTACAACAACCTGTTCTGGAAACCAGAAGTCCAAAATCAGCTTTACTGGGCTGAAATCAAGGTTTGGCAGGGTCACATTCCCTCCAGAGGTATTAGGGGAGGTCTATTTCTTGGCTCTTTCAGCTTGTGGTGGCTGGTCTGTGACTTAAAACCATTGATGTTTTTGCATCATTTTCAAGCAACTCATGCTTTCTTTGGCCTGTAACTGCATCACTCCAGTCTCTGCTGCTGTCCTGAGATGGAGCTGGTATACCAATTTAAGAATATGTGGATTAGGACCTACTGAATGTGGAGGCACAAACCACCCACAAGCACCCCAGCTCCCACTTTGGGGAAGTGAAACCCACATCTACATCAAGAAAGTAGTCACAAGATGTATTACAGATCTCAGAAGCAAGGGGACGCAATGAGCCAGGGGGAGAGCAGCCCATCTCTGGTCCTGAGCGAGCAGGAGGTAGAAAGCAGGGTAGCAAGGACCTATTACCTATAAGGTGGTTGGGGTGGAGGTCACTAACTTTTCTGGTGTTTACCTCTAAGTGGGAAAAGTAAAATGGAAACTTGTGGCAGGAATCCTAAACTCAAGTCCTTACCTAAATGTCCATAATCTAGGTGTGCACAGGGTTATCATATTGCAAAATGCCTAGGCAACAACTCAGAAAAACAAAAGTTGTGTTTCTCATCATATGTCCTCACATAGCCTTTTCTTCTGTGTGTGGTCAACTTTATGTCTGCTTTCCTCTTATAAGATTACATGTGATGGAGTTTAGGACCCAAGTGGACTACCCAGAATAATCGCCTCATCTCAAGATCCTTAATTTAATCACATCTCAAAAACTTTACCAGGTAACATTCACAGTTTTCAGGGATTAGGGCCTGATATCTTCAGGGACCACCTTTCAGCCCACTCCAGGGGCAGAGCGGGAGTTACCAAGAT
Organism: Globicephala melas; assembly: GCF_963455315.2. Lineage (NCBI taxonomy): Eukaryota > Metazoa > Chordata > Mammalia > Artiodactyla > Delphinidae > Globicephala > Globicephala melas. The sequence continues at coordinate 41,640,484 of NC_083315.2, forward strand.
GTATGTGTGCAGAACTGCACGATGACTTTTTATTTTGTTTATCACTTAAATTTCATGTTGCAAGAAGAAAGATTTTTTAAAAATTCAATCAATAACACTTTGTGGGCATAATGTAGACTTAAGTAGGGTTATTGGGAAAGATATTGACAGAGCTCCAGCTAACTTACAATGAGAAAGAGCTTTGTCACATGAATCAAAGAGGTGGCTCTTGTGTGTCAAACAACAAAATGCTTTCTCACAAAGAATAGCTGTACTTTAACTCTTAATCTTCATTTGGCATTGAAGGAAGTACTGAAGATTGTGCATAAGAACAAATCGGGGTCTCTGTGTGCACATCTTTTCATGCTGACAGGAGAAACACATAGTTAGGACGACACTGATCTCCTCCAGTGAGGGCACTGTTCTGGAATGTGGGAATGGTACATTTTTGTCTTTGAAATGGGGAATGAAATTAAAATAATTTTTTTCATAATGCCATTTACATCTAAACTCATAAATCTCAGTATCTTGAAGAGTGAAAACCAGGGATCTAAACTCTCACGTTATAGGCAAAATATTTCTATGATGAACACTCAGGACGAGATAGCAGGATTTCTTAAGCTGAACTGTTGTGTGAAGAGTTTGATTGCTGGGAGTTTGTTTACCAATAGTTAATGGTTTTCTTCTCTTGTTAGAGAAACACATGAAGAAAAACACAATATAAAGTTGGAGATACACACACACACACACACACACATATATATATATGTATCCATACCCACATTTGGGCACTGCAGCAGACCATGAAACAATACTTTCTAGAGCTATGGTCAATAAAGGAGTGAAAAAGTTATCTTCCAAGCAGAAATATATACCCTTTGGCTTTCGATTGTGGTTGCTGGTCAACATAGTGTTCAACAGGGCGGTGAAAATAGTATTCAGTGAGAAACCACTTCGTGTTCTGATAAAAATTTAATTTAATTTTAAAATTTTTAAAACCACTTTATGAAGCTATGATTGACACATAAAAAGCTGTATATATATTGAAGGTATACAAATCTGTGAGTTTGAAGATAAGCGTACACCTGTGAAACCATCATTTCCATTAAAGCCATAAATATCCATTACCACCCAAAGGGGAAACCACTTCATTTTCTATTTGATTTTCCAAACTTGTATAAAAGAGGTGTCCAATATTTACTGCCATTCCTGACCACCTGAACTCTGTGCTCAATAACTCTGTGTTTAGTAAAAATACAGAGGAAGGTAAACCATATGAGGAGGAAAGACAAGATGTATAATCTGACCTGTGGCCCAAACTATAGGACACTGAGCCAGATGGAGGGATGTTGGTGAAAGATTGCAAAGGGTGTCATTTCTATAGCTGATGAAACGTTTCTATTCATGTTAATTTAAAATATTTTATTTTTTAGAGTTGCTATATGATCCAGCAATCCCACTCCTGGGTATATACTGGACAAAACTATAATTAAAAAAGATACATGCACCCCTATGTTCATAGCAGCACTATCAACAATAGCCAAGACATGGAAACAACCTAAATGTCTATCAACAGATGAATGTATGAAGAAGATGTGGTACATATATACAATGGAATACTACTCAGCCATAAAAAGAATGAAATAATGCCATTTGCAGCAACATGGATGGAGCTAGAGATTATCATACTAAGTGAAGTAAGTCAGAAAGAGAAAGACAAATACCATATGATATCACTTATACGTGGAATCTAAAATATGACACAAATGAACCTATCTATGAAACAGAAACAGATTCACAGACATCAAGAATAGACTTGTGGTTGCCAAGGGGGAGGGTGGTGGGGGAATGAAGTGGGAGTTTGGGATTAGCAGATGCAAACTATTATATATAGAATGGATAGACAATAAGGTCCTACTATATAGCTCAGGGAACCATATTCAGTATCCTGTGATAAACCATAATGGAAAAGAGTATGAAAAAGAGTATGTATATATGTATAACTGAATCACTTTGCTGTGTAGCAGAAACTACCACAACACGGTAAATCAACTATACTTCAATAAAGAAACATAAAAATAAAAAAATTACTTTTATGTTTTTAGCATAACAAATTTATCATTTATAATATAATATTGTTAGTATTTATTAATAATTTTTTATCATTTATTTTTGTCTACCAATACTATTCTCTATCAATTATTCTTGTCATTGATACAGTGTTAATACTCTTAATTTTAGTAATATTTTAATTTTAATAAAAGTTAATACCGATTTTATTTGCTTTACCTAAAACCAGTGGTCCACATTTGTGCTGAGTGAGCATTAAGCTCTCTGCACATGGAAAAATTTGAGAAACACTTCCCGATCTAGTCCTACTCCTAGCTAGGCACTGGAGAAAAACGATGAACAAAACATGCTATTCCTAATATCAAGGACTTGAAATCTAACTGGTAATTTATATGCATAAATTACCAGAATAATGAGGCAATGTATGATTTCTAATTATACAAAGAAATTTGTATTTGCCAAGTGTCAGGACTAAAGTCAGGAGAGAGTTTTCTTGACTATATCACTGTATCAGTAGTCTTTAAAAATTTTAACCTTTAATGGTTAGTGTGAAGAATTTTAAACAATACGAAAAAGAAGAGTATAGTCTGGTGAGCCACCATTTGCTCACTACACAAGTTCGGTAATGATTAAATCCATGGCCATTCCTATCTGATATATATTGCCAACCACTTCTTCCCACCCTACTCCCTGGATTATTTTGAAGCAAATCTCAGACATATTGTTTCATCTATAAATATTATCAGAGTATCTTTAAAAGATATGTGCTCTTTAAAAAATATAACCTACTATATCATTAAATTACATAAAAGTTACTTACTTTCTAATCTTTGATCAGTGTTCCAAATTTCCCCGATTGTCTTATAAACATGTGTGCATGCACATGAGCTCATGTGTTCTTCTGCATGCTTCTGCATGGGTGTGCATGTGTGTGTTTATACTTGGTTTGTTGGAAATAGTATGCAAACAATCCATATATTATATTGATTGATTTATCTCTTCAGTGTCTTTTTTTTGTTTTTTTTTTGCAATACGCGGGCCTCTCACTGTTGTGGCCTCTCCCGTTGCGGAGCACAGGCTCCGGACGCGCAGGCTCAGCGGCCATGGCTCACGGGCCCAGCCGCTCCGCAACCACTGCGCCACCATGGAAGCCCTTAAGTGTATTTTTAAATCTATGGTTTCTTTTTCCCTTTCCCTTTTTTTTTTTCTTTTGTGTGACCATTAAGAAAAAAAAATTATGTAGTCAAATTGATCCATTCTTGCCTTACTGCTTCTGGACTCTGCGTCATGATTAGGGAAGATTTCCCCAGTCTCAGATTAGATACATTCACACACGTTTTCTTCTGCATGTTTTCATACTTTATATTTAAACCTCTGACACATTTGGAATTTATTCTAGCATAAGGTGTGAAGAATGGATCTAATTTTGTATTTTTCCAGATGACTGTCCAAATTTCCCAGCACCATTTATAAAACGTCCACTCCCACAATTCTCTTTTTAATTTTCTCACCTGGTCAAAGGAGAGTAGTAGTGTGAGAGAGATGGACAAATATTATTCAGACATTATAACAAATAAAGCAATCCATGTGTACAGATGCAGAAAATGTCTTTCATATATCAGTAAATTAAAAAAAGATGCAGAGGTGAATACATTATGAATCAGGGACTTCCCTGGTAGTCCAGTGTGTAAGACTCCACGCTCCCATTGCAGGGGCCCTGGGTTCGATCCCTCGTCGGGGAACTAGATCCCTCATGCATGCCGCAACTAAGAAGAAGTCCGCATGCTGCAACTAAGAAAAAGCCCTAACGCTGCAACGAAGATCCCGCATGCTGCAACTAAGACCCGGCGCAGCCAAAATAAATAAATAAATATTAAAAAAATTATGAATCAACTTTTGTTTAAAAATTATATATATATGAAAATATCTGGAAGGATATTCTTCAAACTGTCAGTAATGGTTAAGTGGTTACCTCTAGATGTGGGATAGAGGGGATTGAGTTTTAATTTTTATCTTTGTATACTTTAGTATTTATTTATTTTTTTTACAATGAGCACATATTATATTGGCTCAAAAAATTGAAATCTGGGGACTTGTCTGGTGGTCCAGTGGTTAAGACTGCGCTTCCAATGCAGGGGTTGCAGGTTCGATCCCTGGTTGGGGACCTAAGATACCACATCCCACATGCTGTGCAGGGTGGCCAAAGGAAAAAAAAAAAAGTAGAAGTTTAAAAAAATTGAAATCTGAAATAATAGGTCATTAACATATCATGAACTGCATTCAACAAACGTTTACTGAGTTCCACTGTGTGCTAGGTTTGCTTGTATGCTCTGTGTATGTTTCTCAACGCCGCACTTTCAAATCATCCACCTTCTCTGTTTCTCAGTTTCCTACTCTCTGAAAAAAGAAAGCGTCAGAATGTACTTAGAATGAACAATTAGGAGACCTGGATTCTTGTCCTCACCCCTCTGGGCTAGCTTGTGAATTTGGGTTAGTGTATGGCTTCTCTGACCCTCAGCTTCTGCACCTGTTAAATGGGGGTTTGGATCAGGTCCTCTCTGCATTGTGTTGTCCCTCTCTGGAATTCTGTGGTCTGACAATATTTCCATGTACTCTGCATTCACCATGTGACCAGTCCCATTCTAGCCAGGCTGGCCAATTCCATCAGTCCCTGACAATCCAGCCTGACTGGAAAATAGTATTCAGTGAACATTTACTCTGTCTGGTTATGCACATTCTGCAGACCAGGAGAGTGATTTATTTAATTTATATTTAATTATTATCATAGTTGGCAAATGGCAGGAAAATTTTGAGGAGGGGAATTAAAAAGGGATTATATAAGCCCCCTGAGTAATAAGGTTTTTTTTTTCTTGGTTAGTGAAGTTATTCTGTTTCCTTCAATACATTTTTTTGGATAATAAGTTTTTAATTAATTTATTTATTTTTGGCTGTGCTCGGTCTTCGTTTCTGTGCGAGGGCTTTCTCTAGTTGTGGCAAGCGGTGGCCACTCTTCATCGCGGTGTGCGGGACTCTCACTATCGTGGCCTCTCTTGTTGCGGAGCACAGCCTCCAGACGCGCAGGCTCAGCAGTTGTGGCTCACGGGCCTAGTTGCTCTACCGCATGTGGGATCCTCCCAGACCAGGGCTCGAACCTGTATCCCCTGCATTAGCAGGCAGATTCTCAACCACTGCGCCACCAGGGAAGCCCCCAATAAGTTTTTAATATAGCCTTTTTTTAGTTTTATGAGTACAGTGTGATTATGTTATAAATGCATTCAACTTAAGCAAATGCAGCTAAATGCATGTGATTCTAGTGCTTATTTTGCATACAGCATGGACTTTATATGCAAGTTGACTTCCTCATCTGGTACTTAGCTGAAGAAATAGCTATCTAGGCAAGTGCCCTCTTGTTGGACATTTAGATGATTTCCAGTGTTTTGCTGTTGCAAATAATGTTACAATGACCTGCCTTGTGAAATCTCTCTGAATGTCTCTGAATTGAAAACAGACTCTTAAAAGAATGTCAAGCAATCAGAGAATAAGTACTGTGAACATTATTGTCTGGGTTTTGCCCTAGCTTTCCAAGATTATCAGCAGCCCATAAAGCAGCTGAGGCCTCAGCTGCATAACAGATGGGCAAAGCCCACAGGGGCTGAATGTGGACTTAATACACCGGATGGAGGAAGAAAGGCAGACATAGGAGTTTAAGATTGCCATGGAAACATGCTTCCTGGCTATATATACATCTTGGTGTCTGACCGATGTCTCAGAGTCTATGATGACCTGTATATGTGGAGTGAGGTCCCACTTTGAGCTCAGCAGTTTCCAAGGAGATGCTGCAGTCCCCAGCAGCCTTTGCCCTCTCCCTTATGACTCAGGAAGACCAGTTGGAGTTGTCCTCACACATGAACAGAAAAGCCATGAAATATTAATGATTTGTTACTGACTCTGTGGCAAACACTTGGAGAACATCACCTTCCAAATCAATAAGATTTTCACCATGCATAAGAGTGCCCCGAAGTCACATCATTATCCTTCTGGGTACAGGGTGGGAGGCCTAGGAGCACAGACCAGAGGAAGATGCCAACCTGGGAGGGTCATAGTCCCTTTTCTCAATGTTTTTATTGCAGAACAAGTTCAATCAGTGTCAAAGAAGAGGAGCGTGTTACTCATCAAACAACACAAGACTTGGAGAAGCCCGATAGGTCACCGATTTTTCGACATACAAATGTTAGGAAAAGGGATGTGGTAGAATTTTAACATATTTTATCTTTGTTTACACGCACTCATTACAGTAAATTTGGAGAGTGTAGAAAGATATTAAAATTATTCAGTAAAAAGTTTTTCCCATTTCCACTCCACGGTGGGGTGGAAAGTTCACAACGTTTCCATATATCCTCTGCCCCCTCAACATGCATAGCCTCCCCTATTATCAACATCCCCCATCAGAGTGGTACATTTGTTACAGTCAATAATTTACACTGACACGTCACCATAACCCAAAGTCTCGTTTACCTTAGGGTTTACTCTTGGTGTTGTATAGTCTATGGGTTTGGACAAATGTATAAAGACATAGGTCTACTGTACACCTGTCATACAGATTAGTTTCACTGCCTTAAAAATCCTCTGTGCTTTGTCTACTCATCCCTTAATCTTAAGTTACATGTGTCTTTATATTTAAAGTGGGTTTCTTGTAGACAATTTATAGGTAAATCTTTTTTATTTTGGCTGCACTATGTGGCTTGCGGGATCTTAGCTCCCTGACCAGGGATGGAACCTGGCCCCTGGCAGTGGAAGCGCGGAGTCTTAACCACTGAACCACCAGAGAATTCCCTTAAGTCTTGTTTTTTGATCCACTCTGTCAAAGTCTATCTTTTAATTGGTGTGTTTACACCATTGACATTTAAAGTGATTATTGGTATAGTTGGATTAATATCTACCATATTTGTTTCTATCTTCTATTCCTTGCCCTTGTTCTTTATTCCTATTTTTGTCTTCCACTCTTTTTCTGTTATTTGTGGTTTTAATTGAGCATTTTATATGATTCCATTTTCTCTCCTTTCTTAGCATATCAATTATATTTCTTCATTTTTTTTTTTAGTGGTTGCCCTGGATAGAATTTGCAATGTACATTTACAGATAATGCAAGTCTACTTTCAAATAACACTATACTGCTTCGCAAGTAGTGCAAGTACCTTATAAAAACAAAATATTCCTAATTCCTTCCTTCTGTCCCTTGCTTGTACCTTATATTACTGCTGTCATTTATCTCACTCATACAGAAGCATATGGAAGTGTATATGCTTATATATACAATTGCATATGCTTATATTGTATATATAATAAACATACATAATCAAGTACATTGTCGCTATTGTTATTTGTAACAAACTATTATCTGTGAAATCAGCTAAGAATAAGAAAAGTAAGGGCTTCCCTGGTGGCGCAGTGCTTGAGAGTCCGCCTGTCGATGCAGGGGACACAGGTTCGTGCCCTGGTCCGGGAAGATCCCACATGCCGCGGAGCGGCTGGGCCCGTGAGCCATGGCCGCTGAGCCTGCGCGTCCGGAGCCTGTGCTCCGCAACGGGAGAGGCCACAACAGTGAGAGGACGGCATACTGGAAAAAAAAAAAAAAAAAAAGAATAAGAAAAGTAAAAATTTTTATTTACCTGCATGTATTACTTCTCTAACGCTCTTCCTTTCTTTATGTGGATCTGAGTTTCTGACCCATATCGATTTCCTTCTGTTGGAGGAGGTCATCCAAAGGATGTGATCACAGGATGATGTGTGAACAGGACCAGGGAAATGGGAGGCTCTTCACCCCACCCCTGGCCTTGGCATGTATGCTCTGCCCACCGTTCCCACAGTGGGAGCCATTTTCAAGGATGTAGCTTTGAGAGTGATCTGTTGCTGAGACCATCTGGACAGTATGTGTGACAGAACCCTGTTCAGGCTTCTATATAAACTTTAAGATTATGGTGGGCAAGTGTGGAGATGGACTTCTCTTGCAGTGCCCAAGAAAAGCCTCAGACAAGCCTCAAGATAACTTTCTTACCGAGTTAGGTCGCGTGGACCCCTACTTGAGCCCTAGCTGGCCTCAGAGGGGAAGGTTCTTTTTCCATTCAAGTTCGTGCAGCCAAAACCGAAACCAAAGCTGAGATGGAAGCAAGGCAACCTTTATTCAATGGCCAGAGGATGGAGAAGCAGGAACTTAGTTCGCAAATCAACTTCTCGCCCACGGGGATGATTCAGGCAAGATCTTAAGGGCAAGGTTAATGAGGGCGAGGCATCTACATTGGTTTTCCGGGAATAGCCGTGATTCTTCCTGGAACTGGGCTGCCACCTCCTTTCTGCCCTTGTATGGTTGTTGGCATCTGGGTGGGAAGCGGGGTCGAAGCATTCTGGTGCGGATGGCTGAGATCCTAGTATTATAATGAGATGGTAATGAGCTGCAGGGCGGCTTTGTCGCGCTTGTGAAGCTGAACCAGTTTGCCGCAGTTTTCCTGTGGATGGACTCTTGTTCCCGCGCTCTGAACACAGCTAGAGGATATGGTTAGTTGTGGTTTTCTGCCAGTTTACCTGGAGGGAGGGGCCGGGGTATGGTTCTGGGGCCACAGCCTTGGTACCAAATTCCCGTGCTTGTTAAACCTACCGCCTACCAGACTGGAGTGTCTGCCTCTTCCTTCCGTCTCTCCTCACCCTCTGTGTCCGAGGGCCCCTTTCAGATTTCACCCGGGAAGCTCCAGGTTGTTGGTTTTGAACCAACACCTTCTCTCTGAAGAAACTTCTTTTAACATTTCAAAGCAAGACTGCTGGCAACACAACCTCTCAATTTTTTGTTTGCCTTAGAAAGTATTTTTGGTAATTCCCTGGTGGTCCAGTGGTTAGGACAACGAGCTCTCACTATTGAGGACCCGGGTTTGATCCTTGGTCGGGGAACTAAGGTACCACAAGCCGTGCGGTGTGGCCAAAAAAAGAAAAAAAGAAAGTAAAAGGTATTCTTCACTTTCGCAGGCTAACTTCTTAGAATACAGAATCCTAGGTTGGCATTCATTTTTTTCTCTCAACACTTCAAATATTTCACTCCATGCTCTTCTTGCTTTCATCATGGTTTCTGAAGAAAAGGTGGATGTAATTTTTATCTTTGCTCCTCTAGAGGGAAGGCATTTTTTCCCTCTGGCTCCTTTTAAGATTTTTATCTTTGATTTTGTTCAGTTGGAATATTATATGCCTAATAACCCCCGCCCCCCCACCCCCACCCCCCGCCGTTATCCTGTCTGTTCTCTAAGCTTCCTGTATCTGCTATTTGGTAGCTGTCATTAATTTAGGGAAATTCTCAGTCATTATGGTACCAAGCCCAGGTTTAATCTGCTCGCTGCCCGACAGGCCAATATATTGTGGGATAAGTTGCAGCAAGGAATGATGACTTTATTCAGAAAGCCAGCAGGCCCAGAAGATGGCAGACACTCGAGTGCCTCAAAGAACCATCTTCCCCCAGTCAGAATTCCGGCTCCTTTTATACAGAGGAAGGGGAGGGGGCGGGGCCCACCGCAATGTCACCCATTGGTGGGAGCAGGACCGCTAACAGCCAATTCCAAACGGCCTGCGCTAAGGGTCGCGTGCGCCTGCCCCACCCCTATTACAATCATTGCTTTGAATATTTCTTCTGTTCCTTTCTCGCTTCTCTTCTCGGTATTCCCATTACTTGGATGTTATACCTTTTGTAGTTGTCCCACAGTTCTTGGATCTTCTGTTCCGTTTTTTTGTCTTTTTTTCTCTTTGCCTTTCAGTTTTGGAAGTCTCTATCATCACTCTCAGAGGTTCCTTCCTCAGCCCTGTCCAGTCTACTAGTGAGCCTATCAAAGGCATTCTTTATTTTTATTACAGTGTTCTTGATTTCTAGCATTTCTTTTTGATTTTTTCTTAGAATTTCCATCTCTCTGCTTACATGATCCATTTGTCTTGCACGTTGTCTACTTTTTTCCATTAGAGCCCTTATCATGTTAATCATAACTGTTTTAAATTCAATATCTGCTAATTTCAACATCCCTGCAATGTATGAGTGTGGTTCTGATGCTTGCTCTGTCTCTTCAAACTGCCTTTTGCCTTTCAGTGTGCCTTGTAATTTTTTTGTTGAAAGCTGGACATGATATACTGGGTAGAAGGAATGGCAGGAAAGAGACCTTTGGTGATGTGGTGGTGAGGTGTAGGGGTAGGGGAGGTGTTCTGTGGTCCTGTGATTAGGTCTCAGGCTTTCCGTGAGGCTGTGCTCCTTGGCTGTGAACTTTGCAAGTGCCTCTCAGTCCCAGCCCTCTTAAGTGGGGGTGGGGGGCTTAGGAGGGACTGGAGGGAGATAGAGTTGGGTGTTTCCCTTCCCCTGGGCTAGTTAGGCTCTGACAAAAACCCAATAGGTTCGTCTCTGGCAAGGTAGTTTCTCTTGAGGGCAGGCCTTGTTAAGAAGAATAGAATGCTCTGGCATTTTTCAAAACAGCCAGTTTCCCCCTCCTCCTACAGGAAGCATGAGTGGATTTTTCTCCGATCTTCACTGTGAGAACCTGGTCAAGCCTCTGGAGGCAAAAACTCACACCAATGTGGGGACCCCCTAAGGCTGGGTCTCCTGGAGTTTTTATCTCACAGACGGGTCCACACTGAGCCTCCAGCAATTCATCAATTATAGTTCAGGTTTTCCAGCCCCAGCACTGGTTCCTGTGGAGGCTTCTACTCAAGCGTTTCTGCTTCAGTAAATTGTGATTCTCGGTATCTGCATGTCTCTCCAATGCTGGGAGCAGCAATTTGTCCTGTGACCTCACTTCTTTTATGAATCTAAGAAGAGTTGTTAATTTTTCAGTTTGTTCAGCTTTTCACCTGTTAGAATGGAGTGGTGACTTCCAAACTCCTTTTATGCTGGACTGGAAACTGGAAGTCTCAGAAATGTATTTTTAAAATGTCTGTAGACATCCTTACAAGATGTGAACATTGTTAACAATCTTGATGCACTTCCATGTATATGCATATAGATACATATTGTGTGTGCATATCATTTCTACATACATACACAATATATACTACTGCTTTCACAGAATTTTACTGAAGTTTGTACAGCTTTGTATTGAGATTTCATACTTCATTCCCATTTGTATTTTTCTATATCATTAAATAATCTCGTTAACAGGAGTTAACATTCAATTATCTAGGTGTAACTAAAAGATGAAGCATGGTAGAAAACTTATCTGTGACATCAAGGAAAGTTGGCTATGAAAAAAGGGTCAATTATCCATGAAATTTTAAGATGACATAAAATTATTTTAGTTCAGTTAAATAGTACATATTGAATACTCTGGCCCTGTCATCTGCATTGAGGATACAGACATGAAGAGAACATAGAGTTTGGCTTGAGGGGCATATACCTAGTTAAGGAGAAGACTGAAAAAGAGAGAATGATAACAAAAATGGTAAGTGCCTGGGCATACATGTGTATATACGGTATCCAGATGGACAGGATATTTGGGGATGAAAGGACAAGCACTTCACCCAGCTGGGGTGGCTTCCTTAAGTTGGGAACACATGAGCTGAGTTTTTTGTGTGTGTGTACACATTTAGTTTTATTATAACAAAGCAACTTGTACACTTTTAACGTTTAGAACTGAGCATCATCTTTCCTTTCCAGTGAAACAAAAAGAAAAATTTAAAAATGAACAGGAACAAAATTGCAATAAAGAATGTCAATTGCAAATAAGATCCTACAGGTTCTGCTGATTCACCCATTGAGTGGCAGGGCTCAAGTCATCTTTAGGAGAGAATTTTATTTTAAAAATGTCATCTTAAACTGCAAGGATGTCCGTTAAACATCACAATTAAACATGCCACAGGAGAAGCCGTGTTGTCAAAATGCCCACTTAACCCACCCAAACATCTCAAACTCACCCTTTGCTGACCTTCTATAACCCCATTTTTAAAAGTTTTTTTTTCTTTCTTTAAACAAGAGAAAGTAGACAGATACACGTTGGTAAATGCTAACTGTCCATATTCACATAGAGACACAGTGTAATCTCTGAGCCCAGTATACAGAGAAGGGAGGAAAAAAGCTAGAATTCTATGCACTACTACACAGGGGCCTAGCACCCTCCAGCTTCCAGCAGAGCTAAGGGAGCAGAAGGTTTTTCTTTTTTCCCACAGAGCATGGTGGTGTTGATTCCATAAAGTTTTTGTTGAGACAGGAAGGGATAAAAATGAATTTGGAACAGAAAGGGGTAGAGATTCTTTTCCCACTGAATTCTGCTCAAGGTATTTCCCCCCCAAATAAGTTGTGAGCCATGGTATAAAGGAGAAAAGAGACCTTAGAAATAGGGCGACTGAGCACAAGAGGAGAAGGAGAAAAAAAAAAAAAGACTGCAACTTGCTCCCAGGGACTGGAGAAAATTAAAAAAGGAAGGTTGGAATCCATCAGTGTTCCATTAGTCATCTTCTCCTTCATCTTCCTCTCCTTCCTCCCCCTCATCATCATCTGCATCTTCTTCACCTTCATCCTCATCCCCTTCTTCATCAATATCTTCCAATCCTTCTTCCTCTTCATCATCATCATCATCTTCTTCTCCTTCCCCTTCCTCATCATCCATGTCCGGAACCAAGTAGTACTGTAATGGATTTGGCCAAATATCATCTTTGATGACCTCTCCTAACTCATCTGCACCTGCATCAGAATGATCAGTAAACCAGGTGAAGAAGCTTTCTGGGTCCTCATGCTGTCTCTTCCTGCTGGCTTTATTCTGCGTTTGACTTGAACGTTTTGTCAAATCCTTTCCGGATTTTCATTTGATTCCAGTGGACTTTAAAGATGGATCACCACTCTCATTCAGATGAAATTCTTTGGAGAGAACTTTATTTTCAAAGTAAGGGTTTTCGTCAAAATAAAAATCTATTCTGTTACCTGATTTAATATCTTCAAATTCTGTCACTTCGACTCTTGTCAAATAACGCAGCGCCCTCCCCAAGCAGTGCAGATACTTGTGGATGGTTAGCAAACGTTGCTCCCCCCAAATTTGGGATATTGGCGATCAATTCCGACCTCTTCTGAAAAACTGGTTGGCGGAGTTTGTTATATTTCTGTTCTACTTTCAAAATCTCCTCACTGGCTTGTTCGCTAAGTCTGTCTATTTCATTTTGTACTTCATTAATATGTTCAATTGCTTCTTGTTGTTCTTTTTCTGAGGTCTCCTTGGCCCCGTCGTGGTTGGAGTTGAGCACCTTTTTACTGACTTTGGCCGCGAGCGCCGACACGGTGCTGCTCCGCGGTCGAGGGGGCGGGGGGAGCGAGGAGGGGAGAGAAGGGAAGGCGAAGGGGGAGGGCCGCGGCTTCCCCACACGCCACACGCGCGGGCGCCGGCTCCGTCCGGTCGCCTCCTCCCCGCGCTCGCTCGCTTGCTTTCCCTCCCCCTGGCTCGCGCGCGCTGCCCTCGCGGCCTGACGACGAGGGAGGGGCTGAGGCTGCGTGCCGGGCTCCCGCTTACTGAGGGGAGGCGGCGGCGGGCAGGTAGGCGGCTCTGCTCCCTCACTCACGCTCCGCGCTCCAGCTCGCGGCTCCAGCTCCCCGAGCCGCCTCCTCCTCCGCTTCCTCCTCACGGCGAGGGGCGGGCGGCAGAGCCATGAGCTGAGTTTTTAACGCTGATAAGTATTCAGCCAGATGAAGGGAGTCTTAAGGGAGGTAACAGCTGGGCAGAGCTGGAGGCATGGAACCAGGCAGGGTACTGGATGGCAGTACCATGAAGATTGACGGCGCACTGACAGACGAAAAGTTAAGAACTGGGTTAGTAGGAGTTATTATTTTCATTTTGGGCTCAAAGTCTTGTGTTTTCCTGAAAAGAGTATAGAAACTCATGGTTATAATTCTATGTAAAAGCATAGTCCACTGCATGTCAGTCCCTGGTGAAGCCAAGCCTTACCAATCAGACTATGGTCCAGGAATCCTCTTTTAGAAGGTATGGGACAAGGGTCAGTTTTCTTTTTGTTGTTTTTTTTCCGGTACGCGGGCCTCTCACTGTTGTGGCCTCTCCCGTTGCGGAGCACAGGCTCCGGAAGCGCAGGCTCAGCGGCCATGGCTCACGGGCCCAGCCGCTCCGCGGCATGTGGGATCTTCCCGGACCAGGGCACGAACCCGCGGTCCCCGCATCGGTAGGCGGACTCTCAACCACTGCGCCACCAGGGAAGCCCACAAGGGTCAGTTTTTATAGGATTTTCATGAAACGTAGAATTTAAAATGAAAGTTTTGTACTTGAAGAAGATAAATTTCATTTATCTGAAAAATTTATTTACCTGGCTTCCGTAGAAACAGAGCTTTCATTTTCTTAAAATTAGAAAAATGTTGTATAACAGTAAATATTGAACATAACCTCAATATAGAAAATCTCTGCTTGAAACAAGGGTGTGTACGTATGTGTGTGCGTGCGTGTGCGTGTACCTAAGCATCCAGAACTCAAGTGATGTAGCGTGTCCTTTACCTGGAGGACTAGAGTTACAGAACACAGTTTACAAAGTATTGACTTAGAACAGAGAACTATGAGAGATGAAGGAACTTACAGATGATTTAATGAATTGTCCAGACACTTCATGTTAGAAATAAGAATTCTAAGAGTTGGCAAGGCATTGTAACTTTTTTTTTCCCCGGGGAATGAGACCAAATGATGTGTCAGGCACTTCTAAAAATTCTGATGACTTAATTTCACCACATGCTTTCTTTTGCCCAGAAAGGAACTTGACATAATGGGACCATCTTGGGCCTCAATTCAGGAAATTTAATAAAATACCAAGTATAAAGTTTGTTATTTTTGGAGCACTTTCTGTATATCCTATATTGTGAAAGCATTTTCTATTCATTATCTTAAATTTTTAAAAGATTGTGATAAAATACATATAACAAATTTTTCATCTTAACCACTTTTAAGTATACAGTTTAACAGCATTAGGTAATTCACATTGTTGTGCAACCATCACCACCATCCCTCTCCAGAACTTTTTCATCTTTAAAAACTGAAACTCGGTACCCATTAAGGAACAACTCCCATTCCCCTCCTGCCAGCCCCTGGCAACCACCATTCCACTTTCTGTCTCTATGAACTTGACTACTCTTGGTACTTTATATAACTGGAATTATACAGTATCTGTCCTTTAGTGGCTGGCTTATTCCACTTAGCATAATATCCTCCAAGTTCATCCATGTTGCAGCATGTATCAGAATTCCCTTCTTTTTAAGGCTGGATAATATTCCATTGTACATATATACCACCTTTTGCTTATCCATTCATCTGTCGATGAACGCTTGGGTTGCTTCCTGCTCTTGGCTATTGTGAATAATGTTGCTATAAACATGTGTTTAAAAACATCTCTTTAAGTCCCTGTTTCTAAGAATTTAGGCATATACTCATAAATGGAATTTCTGGATCAAATGGTAATTCTATTTTTAATTTTTTAGAGAACAACCTTACTGTTTTTCATAGCAACAGCACCGTTTTACATTTTCACCAATAGTGCACAGCAGTTACAGCTTCTCTACATCCTTGCCAACGCTTGGTATTTTGTTTCATTTTGAAAATAATAGCCATCCTAATGGGTGTGCTGTGGTATCTTATTGTGGTTTTGATTTGCACTTCTCTAGTGATTAGTGATGTTGAGCACCTTTTCATGTGCTTACTGACATTTGTATGTTTTCTTTGGAGAAATACCAATTCAAGTCCTTTGTCCATTTTTCAGTTGGGTTGCTTTTGTGGTTGTTGTTGAGTTGTAAGGGTTCTTCATGTATTCTTGATACTAACCCTTTATGAAATAGATCACTTGCAAATATTTTCTCCCGTTCTCTGGGTTGCCTTTCCACTCTGTTGATTGTGTCCTTTGATGCACAGAAGCTTTTAATTTGATGTAGTCCAGTTAATCTTTTTTTTTTTTTGCTTTTGTTGCTTTGTTCTTTTTGTGACATATCCAAGAAATAAACGCCAAAACCAATACCATGAAACTTTCCCCCTCTGTTTTCTTATAATAGTTTTATAGGGTTCACTCTTATATTTAGGTCTTTGCTCCATTTGGAGTTAATTTTTGTATATGGTGTAAGGTAAGGGTTGCACTTCATTCTTTTGCATGTAGATATCCGGTTTTCCCAACATCATTTGTTGAAGCCACGTGATTTTCTTAAAGCCACACAGCTAGATGGTAGCAAAGATGGGTCCAAACCCCAGTTCCCTGTTTCCAAGTTTTTAGGACTTCCCCTCTATTCTCTGTCAGTGCCCCATTGCCCACTGTTTTAGGTAACTGAGGTATTACTATCATCACACAGAGGTGTGATGGAGCTTACACTCTGAATACACTTGCATTTTAAAGGAATAATTTGTTGCCCATAATATTTTTAAATAAAGAGATCAACCCCTGCTCCCTGCTCAAACGGTCATCCAGTTTCCCCCCTACTTCACCATTCTACTGAGTTTGGAAAGGAGGCAAAGAAAATCACAAAAATAGTCACTTGTCATTTGTACTTTGCTTCACATAATTATCCTTATTAAATCACGGGGCCCCTTAAGCACCAAGTATCTTTCCACAGGGAAAGAAAATAGGCTTGCTCAATGAGCTGTAAATATTTGAAAATATGAATTATGAAATGATTAATATGAGAGGTCCAAACTTAGCTAACTTAATTTCTATACTACATTCTATCTACTGAGACTCTCTTTGATCATGGTTCTAGTTTGATTCATAGCTAAACTGTCTTCTATCTAATTTTCTTTGCAGGAGTTGGAACTTAATATATCTCAGAGGGAAAGATTTATGAGTAAAAATCATAAGAGTAAAAATATTTAAAAATCACTTTCAAAATGTGTTAAACAGGACAAATTTCATTCTGTGTAAGTCTGTGTAACTCTATGAATATTGGGTCTCACAGAGTCCAGGCTCTGCCGGGTGTTGTATTTAAAGAAACATAACCTAGAAATGAAAAGTAATTAGAATATTCCAATGTTATCAATCATATGCCTATTGATTAACACCAAAGTAGATTCAATTCATCACCTACATTTCTTTCAATCTATGGCTTTTTCACACTTTGCAACTGTCCTTCCAGCTGAATCAAATGTCCTCCCTAACACCTATCCAGTGACCTTTTATATTTTACTCCTCCATTTCCTTCTAGAATCCATTTTCTTCCTCAGGTATTTCCTTCTTCAAAGACTGTACTGCTTTGCACAATAAAGGCGATAGGAATGAACACCTCTCATCACCTTCACCCTCACCAATGATGGGCCACCATCATTCCGGCCCAAATTGCTACATCAACATCTAAATGGTCTCCTTGCTTCCACTCCAGCCCCTTACAGAAACCAGATGGTCCTTTAAAAATGTATGTTGGTCTGGTCTTACCTTTCCTCCTCCCCTGAGTTTACTGTCTGTTTCCCCTACTAGACAGTACTCCTTGATGGTGGGGAATTTTGTCTGTTTCCCTGCTGTATCCCCAGGGAAGACAACAATGATGACAGGTAGATGAGAGGCACCCTACATTTGTTGAGTGAAAAACTGAGCTTATTAACAAACTTCTTACTTCTTTTGTAAATACTGTTTTTTTTTTTCTGTAGAGAATCCTCTCTTAAAAGTTGGCATGATTTAGGCTTCATATTACAGAAAAGACAGCTTGCTTTATTTCACATAAATGAGTAGCTTATGTACATTTTGAACATGGCCAATACGATACCAATAAGGCTTCACAACCAATGATGTGAGCAAATCCTATACTCAAGGAAAACAAATTCTATATCTCTGGCTGCTTTCCTACCACTACCTGACATGTCACAATTCATAAATATATATATATATTTTTTTTTCTAGTAGTTTTCTTTTAATAAAGGGGGGACTAAGAAGAAAGAAGTGGCTTAAAAAATAAGGAAGTTAATGTGTTCCTATTACTGGAAATACAGAGGTAGCCAGATTCTAGCAGCTGGATGATGGCCTTGAGCTTGAAGGTGCTTTTCATGTCTCTCTCTGACAACTGGTACTATGTGTGGAGACTTCCTGTGCCCCACCTCATATCCTCTGAGTCCACCTTTAATCTAGCCATGGATGCAGGAGTCAGTTCTGCCCAAGTGTATAAGCACCTTGCCTCAGCTGCACAGTGTATTTTTTACTTTCTGCTTCTCTGATACCAGATATGGGACTCTTCTGGGAACAAGCTTGTCCAACTAGTGAACCAGTGAATGGTCCAGTCACAGAATCATCACTTCTTTTGTGAAGCCTCTGTGAGGCAGCTAAACCAACTGGAGGACCAGCTGGACACTTTTGCATACGCAAATGTGCAAGTGTGAAATTAACCTTCAGTGCTCCAACCTTTGACCAACAGGAGATGGAAACTGGCAGATAAGCGTTTCACTCCTCCAATGCTTGGGTGACATTTCTCAGTCCAATTCTATACAACTCCTCAGAGCTTCCCAGCAGGACCAATGTCCAGTTGCCAACAACAGTGACTAGTTTGATACCGTACCCTTGAATTTACTTTTCTATTTCATTCTTCAGAGTCTCCCTACTCTTGTTCCCTGGGCTCATTTACCAAAATAAACTACCTACGTGTAAACCCTTGCCTCAGGCTCTGCTTTCAGGGGAAAACCTAGGCTATGACAGCTGGCACCATAAAGGGCCCTGGAAACGAGTCACTCAGGATGGATTCTATGACTGCATCGTTCACTGGTCAGATGGCAATGAGGACCCCATTGTTGGTAGAAAGTAGGATGGTGCTAGGCCTTGGCATGCAGTATCATTATGACTAGTAAAACCTCCTATGATGGAGAATTGGGATGAAGAGCAGGTGGAAGGTGAAACACTGGCTTAAGTGAGGGAAATCTAGGTTAAGACAGTAAACTTTGTGTTCATGCTGGTCCTCTTCATGGTTGTAAAATGGCTGCTGGTAGCAAACAGGGCTATTTAATGATTCCTCATTCATGTCCAGAAGAGAAAAAGTAATTTTTTCTTTAGTGTGATCTTGTGGACCTCCTTGAGCCAATTTCTGCTGCAAAGAAATGCTGTTAGGCTTGAGTTTCTGGATGGATCTTGGACCAGGGCACTGGAAATTATTTACTGGAATTACTGATAGGGTTTACTTAGGTCATTCATGGGCCACTTATGGGGTTCACATCTTTTCCAAATGTTTCCAAACTTCACAGTTTCGAAGGAGACTAGATTGGATGTTAGAGGATCACCTACAATATTCACTACACCCTTCTTCTCCTGGTCCCTTTGATGAACGTCTCATCTTCCTTGGGAAACTTGTTTAACCTCTCTGTGTGTCAGTATTCTCATAAATAAAAAGGTACTTACTTTGAAGAGTTGTTGTGAAGATTAAATAAGTTAGAACACCTAAGTGGCCTAGAATAGTGCCTGGCACATAATAGGCACTCAATAATGTCAGCTATTATTAATATTGTTGAACATATAAATGTGTGTATATACATTCGCATATATATTAGTATATTTAAAACACATTTTATATTTATCTATTTGTTATTGGATTTCACTTCCAGTCATCTCTGTGTTTCCAGTGATTGAAGTGAATAAAGATCTGCTGAATGAATGAATGAATGAATGAACAAATAGAATATATGTCATATACATATCTGGAAGGGAGAGATTGCTGTGGAGAGCTGGGGGAGGAAGTAAGGTGGTCTGGGCAGGTTTACTGGAAGAAGTGGAATCTCAGCAGGCACATGAAGGATAAATTAGCTTTTTATAAGGTTGAGGATTAGAAACAATATTAGTATGAGGAATTGTGTGTGTAAAGATACAGAAGAGAAAATAAGTACAAAATATTTGAGGGAACAGACCGATTTGGGTAGAATGGAAGGTGTGGCAATGGACATGAGACTATTCCAATAGGAGAAGAGTGATTTTATGGAAAGAACCCAAGCTTTGGAATTTTACCATGATTTGACTCTTAACCCTATTGCTTACTGGTTGTGTGGCCTTAGATATATTACCTGACCATTCTAAGCTTGTTTTTTTTTTTTTTTAATCTGGAAAATGAAAATAAAGTGCATAAATTGCAGTGTTTTGGGGAAAATTAGCAAAAATATACATAGAATGCCTTTCAAATGGTAAGCACATGATAAAAGCAGCTGTTAAATTGATTGTTATACTGGCAGGTAGTGTTAAATTTTTTTTTTTTTTAATACAAGAAGGGTGGCATTTTAACATCGTTTGATAGTAGTATAATTGAACCATCAAAATTTACGGAGTGCTAAAATCCAGGAAATGAACCAGCAAGTCTGGCAGACACGGCCAATGCATGGAAATCACTGCCTTCTTTGGGAAGCAGCAGAAGGTAATGGAAATATTTAAAATCCTGTGATAGGATTTTGTGGATTCCTTTTTTAGATTTAGTTTTAAAATTCTGCTTTCAGGCAGACAATTGCTTTCTTTATGGAATTGTTTGGTTTTTCTGCAGTATCAGGTGACACTTTCCTTTCTAAAAGCCAACAATCAAGTCTTTATCAGTAAGTTCATATATTGACTTTTGCCATGGTCAAGTCCGAAGTTCTTCCCTGTCAGTAGAGTGAGTGGAAGAGATTCTGATTCTTTTGCATCTTAATTATTTCTACTGATAAAGCTGTAGCTACAAGAGACTTTATCATTATCACATTATTCTTAGGCAAAGGCCCACAAAGAGTAAACATCAGTATTGTAAATAAATTCATTTTTATCATTTTTTTTAAGATTCTGCATTTATATCTTATGATATTTGTCTTTGTCTGACTTACTTCACTTAGTATGATGATCTCTAGGTCCATCCATGTTGCTGCAAATGGTATTATTTCATTCTCCAGGTCCATCCATGTTGCTGCAAATGGTATTATTTCATTCTTTTTAATGGCTGGGCAACATTCCATTGTATATACGTAACAGAAACAGACTCACAGACTTAGAGAACGAACTTATGGTTACCAGGGGGAAAGAGGGGGGGAGGGATAGATTGGGAGGTTGGGATTGACATGTACACACTGCTATATTTAAAATAGATAACCAACAAGGACCTACTGTATAGCACAGGGAACTCTGCTCAATATTCTGTAATAACTTAAATGCGAAAAGAACTTGAAAAAGAATAGATACATGTATATGTATAATGGAATCTCTTTGCTGTACACCTGAAACTAACACAACATTGTAAATCAACCATATTCCAATATAAAATAAAAATAAAATAAAAAAAAACATTAAGTGAAAAAGAAAAGGGTGAACACCAGTGCTTTTCAGAATGTGCTGGTTTTATAGCTTCAGTTGTGACTCACCCTTTGCAGCCACAAACCACCGGCTGCCTGATGCCCTCTCAGCTCTCATTTTGGTATTCTTTGGACCTTTTAAAACACAAATTGATTATGGATTTTCCCATTTCTACTCTAATTACCTTAACCTTTGCTATTCTAGGCAAGCAATTTAGGAGTCCACTGCACTTACATTCCAAAAATGAAAATAAAAAGTGAAAGTGTTCCCCTCAATGCATTTGTATTCCTGAAGTGAATTGTCATAATTTAGAATTCTGTGGGAGGAGGACACAGAAAACTTGACAGTTGCCACTCATGTTTCCTGAAGAAAATATGACCAAAACCACTTTTGATTAAGTGAGTTTTATCTCTTGGGGCTTGAGGGGTAGGAAAAGGTCATTTGGTTTCTACAGAAAAATTTTGGTGAGAGATGTGCCTTGAATTTAAATAACTTACATATCTGACTCAAAATTAGTCTCAAAAGGAAGTTTTAAAAATGATCTTCTCTTCAGATTTTCAGTTAGAAGTCAGAATTAGCATTTTTTTACCTATTGAAAAAGAATATTCCCATCCATTGGAGGCAATATATCATCATGGTTATTGTCACCCCTGGTTTTAGGATGAGATAGCTTAGGTTCATCTCCTGTCTTCATTACTTACTATTAAGTGATCTTTGGCAAGTTACACAACTTGTCTGAAAAATGTACTTACCTCATAAAAGTGTTGTGAGGATTAAACAGTTAGCAAATCAATTTCTGCTTTCCAGTAGTATTTAATAGGTGGTGGCATGCCATTCATCTTGCACTTCCACTAGAAAAAAAGAATAAATTACAGAAATCACATTTTAAAAGATATCTGAGAATAGTGAAAACAAAAAGGACTAAATGAACTAACATTCCAAAAAAGGAAGAGCTCTTCCTAGGTAGGTGAGCTGATTTTATTCTTTTTCTTCCTTATGCATTTGCTGAGTCCAAGCATGGGCTGAGGATCAGGCAGAGGGGGCTATACTAGGGGAAGAGAAAATGGCAGAGCCTTAGACCACCATATGGCTTGTCTGCCAGTTTAAAATCTAGAAAACACCCAAATGTACAGACAGCTTTGCCTGATGGGATCTTTGCTGAATGCTGAGTTGGGGGGTATAAGAAGCTAGGTGCTGGATTGGAAAGGCAGAGTGAAATATTTTGCAGTGTCATAGTGCTGATGAGAAAAATTCTCCCTGGAGGCTATGTCCTACAATAAACACATGATAGCTCTCATCTTTGAGACATACGAACACAGAGGTGAAATTAGTCTAGGTAGAGCTGACATCCAGTTCCTTGGAAGCTGATTCCTGAGTGGATTGAGGTGATCAACCCCTCATCTTATCTGTATAACAGAGGGCAAGGTGAACCATCTCTGGAGGAGAACAAGAGTAACTTCAGTTTTCAGTGGTTCCTTTACACAATATCTGGCGTACAAGAAAAAAACAGGATACATGCAAAAAGGCAAGAAAATGTTTGCTAATAACCAACAGAAAAGGCAATAAAATAAATTATCCATATGTTGTAGTTAATAGATTTTCTTATAAATATGTTAAAGAAAATAGAGAAAATGATGGACAGAATGGATAAAAAGAAAAATTCAACAAAGCTTATGTCAAATAATCAAGTAGCCATTTGAAAAATGTAATATCTATACTTAAAAACTCATTGGATGGGTTTAACAGCAAATTGATCACAGCAGAAAACAAGATTAGTGAACCCAAAGAAAGGTCAATAGAAAATTCTCAAGCTAAAGTACAAAGAAGGTAAAAAAGGAATAGAAAAAATGGAACAGAAAAGATGTGTGGGATAATATCAAAACCATTTAATTATGTGTAACATGTGCTTTCTCAATCTAAGAGCATAGGAGAGAGAAAATAGGGCAGAAACAACATTTGAAAAGATAGTCTGAGAATTTTCTAAAACTGATAAAAGATATTAACCCGCAAATTCAAGATGCTCAGAATCAGAAAAAAAATAAAGAAAACCATATATAGGAATATCATAATTAAACTTCTGAAAGAAAATATAAAAAGAAAATATTAAAAGCAGTGAAAGGCAAAAAGATTGCTTTCAGAGAGGTGATAACAACACTATGAGCAGAGTTTTCAAATGAATATATGGTAGCAAGAAGACAATAGATTGACTTCTTCAAAGTGATGAAAGAAAAAAAGACTTCCATCTATGAATGCTATACATAGTGAAAAATAATCTTCAAAAAGAAAGGTCAAATAAAGGCATTTTAAGTTGTATAAAAGCTGAAAGAATAGTCTCTGGTAGATGTTCACTACAAGAAATACTAAAAGGAACTGTTCAGAGTGAAGTAAAGGAACCTCCAAATAGATACACAGAACTCCAAGAAGGAATGAAGAACTGGTTAAATATATAGAAAAATATTGACTTTTTTTTTTTTTTTTTTGCGGTACACGGGCCTCTCACTGTCGGGGCCCCTCCCGTTGCGGAGCACAGGCTCCGGACGCGCAGGCTCAGCGGCCATGGCCCACGGGCCCATGGGCCTAGCCGCTCCGCGACATGTGAGATCCTCCCGGACCGGGGCACGAACCCACGTCCCCCGCATCGGCAGGCGGACTCTCAACCACTGCGCCACCAGGGAAGCCCTATTATACACTTTTCAGCAAACTAAAAGAAGAAGGGAATCTGTTATTCCCTGATATTCCTTCTCAGAATTCTTTAATCTGATAAACGTTATAAAAATAAACACCAACGGCTAACATCATACTTAGTGGTAAAAATGCTTTCCCTCTGAAATTAGAAATAAAACAAGGCTCTTCATTATCATCACTTTTTTAATTAACATCATACTTAATAGTATGAAGACTTTCCCTGAATCTAAGAATAAGACTAGGGATTGACACTTCAATTTAGCATTGTATGGAAGTCTTAGCCAGAGCCACAAGGCAAGAAAAAGTTTAAATAAAAGATATAAGCATTGGAAAAGGAAAAGGAAAATTTGTCTTTATTCATATATATTATATATATAATAGGTAGATATATACCTTCAAAATCTGAAATAATATAAAACTGTTGATTCCATTCATATGTCGTTCAAGAACAGGCAGTAATAATTGATGCTGGAAGAGGCGAGAATAGTGGTTACATATGGAAGATGAGTAGTTATTGCCTGGTAAGGGTCATAAACCTCCGGATGCCAGAGCTGTTCTATACCTTAATCTGGATAGTAGCTGCACTAATATACATTGAGAGACACTATATGCCTTTGCACATGCAGCAAACAAGAGACCATGCATTTACACAGCTTATGTTCTAGTGAGGGAGACAGACACCAGGCAGTCAACTTTAGTAACAGGTGTTGGGTGCTGTGGTAGAGGAAGCAGTGGTGGCCCCATGCACATGGAGCAGGGAGAACTCTCTTATTCCAGGGAGGAGGGCGGACTTCCTCAAGGAAGAGATGGCTCAGCTGAGAACCATTAGTCATTAGGCAGGGATAAGAAGCTTAGGAGGAAGAGAATATTCTGGGCAGACAGGAAAGAACATGCAAAGGCCTGGAGGTGAGAGAGTGAGGCATGTGCAAGAAATTATAAGTTTGTTATGGCTGGAGTACGTGTCCTGGTTTGGGGCTGGTGAAAGGGGTGTGGAGTACACATCGCCCCCTTGCCCCAGGCGAGGTGGAGAGCGCGAAGGAGATGACAATAATCAGTGGGGGATGAAACTCGAAACTGGAGGAATAAGATGTTTAACATCTATTGCTCTGCAAATCCAGGGAGCCTGGGGTCCCGCTGGGTCCCCTTCCCACCCAGCTATCCCAAACACTCCGTCTCCAATCAGAAGGAGATTTAGAAGCGAAGAGCTGCCCGCCGCGAATGCCTTAATGCTCAGGCCGGGTAGAAAGCGGGTTAGGATCTGATCCCACTGAATAGAGGACGCAGGAGCCTCCCGCCCTTGGTGCTCGGTGTGGCGGCGGCGCGCTGCGCGCTGCGCCAGGGCGGGCGGCGGCGGCGCGGGCGCCGTGATGCATGTGTGACACCCGTGGACTCCTGCCTCCGCGGGGATCGCCCCAGCGCAGCGTTCGCGGGAGCTGCCGGCGGGGCCACCAAGGCGGACGCCGTTCCGCCCGCACCCGGAGGCGGCCGCCCGCGGATTTCCCACCCAGGTAGGGGACTGTGTTGCTCGTTACGGCGCGTGCAGACCCGGCCGCGGCGCGGACCCCACGCGCTCCTGGGGCTCCCAGTCTCTCCTGCCAGGGCTGAAAACGTACACGGTGCTACCTTCGAATGTTGTTTATAGTAAATGGCACAAAAGACAGGGGAGAGACTTGGAAAGCCGGCGCAGAAAAGCAAGGACTTGCCCGCTGCCCGGGGCTGCGCGCCTCTTTGAAGGTGGCATCCCCAAGGGCTGTTTTTAAAGCGTGTTTCAACTGTTAGCGCCATGCATAGTTTTGCAACTTAGGCTACGGACGTTTATAACTCCCTGTGCATAAGCTTTCTAGTCACTGCTCTTAGTTTCAATTCTTAGATGGATTTTTGTTGTTGTTGGTTTGTTCTTAAAGGACATCAAAACCAGGCTTACACCTGGTGGTTCTGGGTTGGGGTTTGCGTGTATTTCTGTATGTGGAGGGCGCTCTCCGCGGGTGTGGGACCCGTTTCTTAGGAACACAGAGAGGATTTGTTTATAGAGGGATTTTAGCGCAAGGAAAAGAACATGATTTGTTCTGCAGGGACGGGTGAGCAAATGCGTTTAGCCAGGGAGGAGCGAGGCACTGCCGTTTCCTCCGCAGACGGGTGTTAGATATCTCTGCTGTCCAGGGTTCAGCCGGGCTGCTGAAACAGGATCCTTTAACCAGAAACCACAGATGCAAACTAGCTCTTTCTAAAGGTAACTTAACGTCGATGTCTGGGGCTCTGAAAAGAGCAGCCCGGTAGGGTGGGGTAGGGTGGGGTACTGGGGTGGGGAGGGGGTGCCGGGGGTGCCTGCTCATTTTTTCAAAAGCTTGTTCAGAGGCAAATGTGGGCGGCTTTAAGGTTCGGAGAGTGACAGGTGAAGGATGAGGTATATACCTGTGCAGGAGAATTGGGTCTTGTAGCCAGCTCAGCGGTCCTTCTGGTCTACCCTGGTCTCTTCTGCTTCTTGCCCTTTCTAGAAGATGCTTCTGCTTCTTGTCCTTTCTAGAAGACTTACCCTGCTTGCTCCAGTGGGTGCAGCAGACGTAGTACAGGCTCATTCTGCATCTTTCTTTAGTCAGCAAATACTAGTCGAACACACAGTATGTGTCAGAGGCTGGATTAATCCTTCGGGGTGCAGAGGTGATGAAAACAAAGTCCAGTTCCCCAGAAGCTCACACCTGGTGAAGAAGAAACACCTGTAACAATGAGCTGTGATCAGTTCAGTAATGCAGGTGTGAAAAGAGTGGTGGGAGCAGGGAGGAGGAAGGAATTAATTGTGGCAGTGATTATTTTTAAAAGGAAGCTCTCCTAGTTGAGGCATTACATGGATTTCAGTAGGGACGGGGTCCCTGTCTTGGTCCCTTGGTCTGTGAGTGACCCCCATCGCCCTCCCACCTCATCAGCATCAAGGCTACTGGATGGTCAGAGCTCTACAAGTCACAACAGGGCTGACATTTGCAGTACGTGACCAGATCGATCCCAGTAGACACAGACATAGGATGACACCAAGGGAAGAGTGTGCCCAATGCAGGAGATCAGCCTTTTTGTTTTTTTAATGGAACATTTTCCTAAATTCTAGGACCAGGAAGGTTTGGGAGCAGTACACAGAGGCAGGGATTCTGGATAATTCTGAGGGATTCTCAGAGCAGATGAACTACCTTCATCTCCCTTGGGTCCCTGACCTGTCTGTGCTTGTCCCAGCTCAGTTCAAAAGGAAAGCTCCAACCTTGATTGTCTCTAAATAGGTGGGATAAAGGAAAGCTAAAGCTGTTTCAACCAATGTGCTCTGGGAAATAAAAATCCAATCTGATGGATGTTTTTTCCTGAACAAAAGCTGTAGTGGGTGATGAAAAATGGTAGGATGATGAGCTCTTGTGTTATGTATGTTGCCAGAGATGCGTATCACATGCGTTTTGTAACCTAGACCATCACTAAGGTATTTAAAAAGCAGGTTGGCACACTGCAAGGAGCGTGGGCTCTGATGCTCAAACAGACCTCGGTGAGTGTCTTGGGCAGGTTATTTAGCCTCGCTTTGAGCTTTGGATTCCTGATCTGTAAAATGGAGATAACAGTGGAGTTCTTATAATATAATTACATCATAGATGCTTAAAAATATGTGTTTATTGGGAAATGATCATCATATAAATTGCTTGGCACAAAGTAGGTGCTTAAGAAATGGCAGTTCATTCATTGAGTACCTACGACGTGTCAGGTACTGCTCTATGTGGGGGGAATACAGAACTGAACGAAATAAAGCCCGTCAAAGAGCTTACCTTGTGTGTGCGTGCGTGCGTGCGTGTGTGTGTGTGTGTGTGTGTGAATATGTGTATAAGATAATGGACAAATAAATAAGTAACTAGATAGTGATGCATTATAGTGGAGAGAAATGAAGCAGAGTAAGAGGAAGGGGGAATCTTGCCAGAGGGTGGGGTGGGGATAGTTATTTTTTAATACAGTTTGATCAGGGAAAGCTTTGCTTGTAAGTGACATTTGACCAGACCCCTGGGGAAGTGAGGAGCGAGCCAGGCAGATGTCTGAGGAAGAACATTCTGGGCAGAGTAACAGCACCTGCAAAAACCCTGAAGCAGGAGAGAGGTATGTTCCTAAGAAAACCAGAAAGGAGTCCAGGGAGGCTGCAGTTGAGTGAGTGAGGGGAACAGCAGTAGGATTTGAGGTCAGAGGGGTAATACGGCAAGGTCACTTGGGTATTGCCTCTTATGATTTCTATTTGTCGCTAAGATTAATATCCTGAGCTTTTGCGGAAGGAATTGGCTGAAATCCTACACTCTATGCTTAGAAGAAGGCTGGTTGGGAGACATAGATTCCTGTGGTCACTCAGCCTAAGCAAATGCAGCCAACAGAGGCATAAATCTTTGCAAGGTGTTGAGAAGCTCTGTGCCAAACAGTGTTCAGCTATCCTTCCAGTCCTTTCCAGATCAAGGACTATTTTAGTGCTTCTTTTGAACCTTAGTCTTATGTTCATTTCCTTTCCCACAATGAAAGAAAGGGTCACCTTTAGTGAATAGTCCTGCAGGTATTGTCCTTGCTAGTTTTGATTCTTTATTCTGTGAGAATGACAGTAGTTTCTATGGCTATGGAAAGGTGTTAGAATCAAGTGGAAATATACTGACCATTGGTGTACCACGGGGTGCATTTACATAATATCATATGATGCATTTATTTGAGGCTTCTGTCTTGTAGGCTGAATATGAAGACCACAGTTTGCTGCTCTGCCCCTCTGAGACTTTGTTCCTCTAAAGAGCATGGTTTTGGCAAACTAATGTTACCAAAGGGGATAGCGTGGGGGGAGGGAGGAGATATAAATTAGGAGTTTGGGATACATGTACACGCACTACTATATATAAAATAGGTAAACAACAAGGACCTACTGTATAGCACAGGAAACTGTGCTCAGTATCTGTAATAACCTATAATGGAAAAGAATCTGAAAAAAAAAAGTGTGTGTATATATATATATAACAAAATCACTTTGTGGTACACTTGAAACTAACACAACATTGTAAATCAACTAGACCCAATTTAAAAAAAAAAGAGCATGGTTTTAGGATTTGAGAGCTCCACCCCACTGCTGTTCTTGGTGCTGCAGGGCTCCTGCAGTGTTTTCCTTGGACAGAAATGGGGCTGGATGCCTGAGAACCTGGTCAAAGCTCCTGTGGAACAGGCTGTGATGAGGCTAGCTCCTGGTTGGGTGGCTGGCTGGGTGTCCCCCAAGTCAGCTCAGAAGGTGACATTCACCTCTGTGAATTTTCCCCATCCAAGGTGTTGCTGCCTCAGAAAGCCAATCTGTCCCTCTGGGCTACATCACGGTGACCTTGCTCACTCCCATGCCAGTCTATTGATTTGTAATTGCTGGGACACTGTGTGGCATGGTGGTGTGTTTTCTTCCTGCAGACCCCCCTTAGTGAGAGCTAAATCATAAGGAGAAGCTTTCCTGATGAACACATACTCAGAGCAGAGCAGCTGAGATGCCTCCCCTAGGGGCTGATCACACACATTAGGGATGACTTTGCCAATGGGACTACAGAGCAAACCTCCCCACAACTTGTGGCTTAAGACAGCAACCATTTCTCATTTTCTCACTTGTCTATGGCTCATCCAGGCAGTTCTGCAGATCCAGGTTGTGCTTGATTGATCCCGGCTGGGTTTGCTCATGTGATTTTTGTCTGCTGTTGGAGTGGCTAAGAGCTGGCTGCTTTAGGATGGCCTTAGCTGGGATGACTTGGCTCTGCTCCAGGTGGTATCTCGTCCTCCAACAGGCTAGCCCGGCATGTTCACATGTTATCTCAGGAATCCAAGGGAGAGTGGAAAATTGCATGACCTCTTGAGCCCTAAGCTTATAACTGGCACACTGTCATTTCAGTCTTGTCTATTGACAAAAGTAAGTCACAAGGCTAGCCCAGAGTGAAGGCGTGGGGAATAGAGTACACTTCTTGATGGGAGGAGCTACGTAGTCACATGGCAGAGAGCATGGATACAGGGAACGGGGGAGGAATTGGTATATCTGTGCAATCAATCTACCATAGGGACCTTAAAGTTTAAGTCCCCTTGGCTAAGGCTCCTTTTCTCCTGAACTCTGCAAATGCCTGCAACTTGCCCTTTTTCTTTTCTTTTTTTCTTTTTTTTCCTGTATTTTTCTCTGTTTCCATGGCTGACCAACTTCAGACATAGGTATCTTTAGATAGTCATTCATTCACCAAACATTTCTTGAATGTTCCTTACATGCCAGGCATTGTAGGCAGGGGATACAGCAGTCAGGGTAGCAAGGTTCATCCTCATGAAGGATTTATTCTAGTTGGGGAGATAATATGTAAATAAGTAAATGTGTAATATTATGTGATGAGAGAATATCAAGTGAGGAGAGGAGGATGGGGAGTGCCTGGTTGAATGGGGGTAGGGAGTGGGGTGGGTGTGGTCAGGCTGACATGAAGGAAGTGAAAGAGTGAGCTACATGGATATTTGGGGAAAGACCCTTGTAGGCAGGGAAAACAACAAGTGCAAAGGCCCCAAGGGAACAGTGTACTGGCGTGTTCTGGGAACAGCAAGGGGATTCATGTAGAAGGAACTGAGAGAAGAGGGGGATGGAGAAGATGAGATCAGAGAAATGGTGGAGAGCTGGGTAATACAAGGTTGTCTAGCCTTGTGTGGACTTTGGCTTTTGCTCTGAGTGAGATGGGAAGCCATTGGAGAATATTGAGCACTCATTGACATTATCTGATTTAGGTTTTACAATGATTACCTGAGCTTTAGACTTTAGGATAGACTTTAGAGATTAAAGGTGAAAACAGGGAGATCAGTCAGGAGGCTACTGCAATAATCCAGGCAAGAGATGATGGTGGTTTGGACCAGGGTGGAGAGTGGTGATGGTGAGAAGTCATCAAATTCTGGATATATCTTGCTGATGATGGGTTAAATGAGAGAAAGAAGGGAGTCAAGGATGACTCCACATATTTTGACCTGAACAGCTAGAAAGAGTGGCCCTTTACTGAGATGGAGAAGGGACAGTTATGGGGTTCAATTGGACATCCAATGGGAGATGTTAATTAGATAGTTACATATGTGGGTCTAGAGTTGAAGGAAGAGGTCCTAGAAGGAGACATAAACTTGAATATCATTAGCATGTTTCTAGTTTGTCCCTTCAGTGAGCTGAGTCACTGCTGTATCACCAGTGCCCTGAATATTGCCTGCCACCTAGTATGCACTCAGTGAGTATTTACTGAATGAGTGAATAGAGTCATTTAATTACTGGAGGTGACTGCAGATCTTTGCTTCAGTGGATCTTGAAGTGTAACTCCCTGAAGTTATTCCTTTTCTTTCCAAGGTCTCATGAGAGCCTTATTGTGGATCACACGGACTAAAAACAGGCTTTAAATGTGAAGGCTCCAATTGCTTATATCTTATAGAAAACAATGTGTGGTGACAAGAAAGAGAAACAAGTGGAAACCAAAAAATAGCTCACACTTTCAAAAAAGGAGACAAGATCCTCCGGGTGAGGTGGCTGAAATTCAGGGGTGTGATGTTCTTGGGTTATTATTGTACTGCTCTTAATTTAAGATTAAGCAGGAGCAGGAAAGAATCTTGAAAAAGGGAGACATTTATTTAAATCGATTTTATGCCAAGTGAAAGAGTGTCACCAGCTTGCTTGAAAAATCCCACATCTACAGCATCTTGCATAATGTGTTCCTGTTTATAAAAGGAGAGAAATCGGCAATAGCCTTACAGGAAAAGGGGAGGCTGGAATGACTTAAATCTCAGACTCCAGGTACTGACCATTTCCTCCCTGTGGTGTGACTGAATACATGTGAGTGTGAATTTTCTTTGCAATGATATTGGAGGGGGTGGGGAGTGAAAAAAAGAAAAAGTAGGTATCGCAATGGCAAGTGGTTTCCTGTGTGTGTGTGTGTGTGTGTGTGTGTGAGAGAGAGAGAGAGAGAGAGAGAGAGAGAGAAGGAGAGAGAGAGAGAGGAAGAAAGAGAGAGAGAAAGGAGCAACAGTGGGAAAAAAGGAATTGAAGCCCAGAAGGAAATATGAGGAAGAGGTATCAAGTTGGCCTCCATTTGTCTATGTGGGTACCAGGATTGACCATGTTGGGGATCGGATGGAGCAGTGGGATTTGGGAACAAACAAAACTTGGTTTGAACTCAAGCTTCATTACGTTCTAGCTGTGTAAACTTTAGCAAGTTATTTAACTTCTCTGAGCCCCTGTTTCCTCAGTTGTAAAATGATGATGGTGATGATGATGATGATGGTGATGATGGTGATGGGGATGGGGATGATGATGGTGATGATTATGTTGATGGTGATGGTGATGATGATGATGTTGATGATGGTGGTGGTGGTGATGATGGTGGTAGTAATAAAACCCAAGTGCTCTGCAGTCTCCTTCATGCTCCTGGACTTGGAAATATGTTGGTCTAAAAATTGATTAAAGGATCACTACACCTGATGAAAGACTTGAAAATTCTAAGTGTAGTGAGAATTTAGAACCTGTCATTTAAAGTTGCCAGTGCTATTGAGAAGATTATTTGCATGGGGCCCATGATGTTCCAGATGAGACAACTGGACAATAATCATCCTTATGAACTAGAGATTTCCAAGGTGCCTCAGAGGGAAACCAACCTTCTATTCTCGGCAATAGGCCACACACCCCCACCCCAGCTCAGCTCTGCACTGTCCCATACTTTGTTGGAATTCCATGATCAAAATTTTTGAGTCACTTGGATTATGTAGGTGCAGAAACTCTGCTGTCAGATGCCTCTGGGCTTCGCTCCCATAATATCTGCTCCACAATGTTTTCTACTGGAAAATCTGCTGTTCTCCCTACTCCAGGTGCATAGTAGGCACACAATAAATATTTATTTGATACATGAGTGAGTCAGTGCTATTGTGGTTGCTCGGTTAGCTGAGGCTCTCTCTATTCTTCTTCTTGGCCTGGGCAAGAAGTGGGAATGTGAGTGACAGTGATGAGCCTTCAGCCTCTAGTAAGTACTCAGCAGCTCACGGTTTCTCTTTCCCCCACCTCCCTGCCTTCGCCGCCATTCTGGCCTCCTCTAGATCAAGGAACATAGAGTCAGTTTTCCTTTGGAGCTCTCAGATGCATCAGGAGCAAAGGCCAAAGCTCCCTTGTTGTCTTGACCATTGATTATAGCCCACCCAACAGTGTCTCCTACCCTGGCAATGAACACCCACACCATGTATTCCCTCTTTCAGCTGCCCACACAGAAGCCTGTGGTCCTATTGAATTTCTCTTTTTCTATGGAAGCTCCTGCCCCACCCACTTCGTGTTTCCTTCAGTCTTTAGAGGTTGCTTCTGTCTTGGGCAGCAGGGTAGAGAGTAGCATTGACTTTTCTTTTCCCCCAAAAGGCAATTGAAAATTGTCCCCTACCTGGTGACTCTGTAACCCCCCAGAAATAGAGTTCTGAACTGCTTTCAGGAGCTAGAACATGTAGGCCATGTCCTCTCTCCCATTTCCACTTTACAGATGGGAAACCTGAGGCCCAGAGCAAAGAAATCACAGACAAAAGTACCCTTGGACAAGTGGTTGAACAACCTCATTTCTTTCTCTTCCAGTTCTGCATAGATGCAAGAGAAGGTAATTTTGCCAGACATCTGGGGCCTTCTTGCATTACAGATGCCTGGGTGTAGCAGTTGGCTGTTCAAGCTGGGAGCTGGGGACCATTAACTGCTTCATACGTCAACCCCAGATGATACACGTGTTGGCAGGCACTTTGGCATCTAAAACTCACGTAAGCAGGGAGAGGCGTGAGTTTTCAAGTCTGTCCCCAGGACAGAAACCTGCTAACGAAGACATGTCCATCCATCAATACCCCCATGTGTTCAGGTTTGTTTTAATAAGTATTTCATAGTCAGGTTCCTTTCTGGGCCCAGCACAAATTTAGGACAATGGAAGGATTTACTTGAACTTAGGATCTTAGTGTTTCAGAGCTGAAGGGACAGCAGGAATCTAAACTCCTTACTAGGCAAAGGAGGGAGTTGAGTCTAGAAAAGGAAATGACTTGTTTAAGGTCCTACAGTCAGTTAACACTAGAGAAAGGACCAGAGCCCAAGTCAGGCCTGCAGCAATATGTTTGTCTGAGGGTAGAGATCAAGAGAGACCATGGTCACAGCAGCATTGTTTACAATTGCCAAGGTATGGAAGCAACCTAAGTGTCCATCAACAGATGAGTGGATAAAGAAGATGCGGTACATATATACAATGGAATATTAGCCACGAAAAGGAATGAAATTTTGCCATTTGCAACAACGTGGATGGACTTGGAGGGTATTATGCTTAATGAAATAAGTCGGACGGAAAAAGACAAATATTGTATGATGTCACTTATATGTGGAATCTAAAAAATAAACCAGTGAATATAACAAAAAAGAAACAGACTCACAGATATAGAGAACAAACTCATGGTTACCAGTGGGGAGAGGGAAAGGGGAAGGGGCAAGATAAGGGTAGGGGATTAAAAGGTACAAATTACTAGGCATAAAATAAATAAGCCACAAGGATATATTGTACTGCACAGGGAATATAGCCAATACTTTATAATAACTGCAAATGGAGTATAAGCTTTAAAAATTGTGAATCACTATGTTGTGCTCCTGAAACTTATATAATGTTGGACATCAACTATACCTCAGTTAAAAAAATTTTAAAAAGAGAGAGAACAGGAAATGAGGCCTGGGCCCCCTTCATTGTCATGCTTAGAAGCCCTCTGAAACAGCACAGTTAGTTTTCTCAGGCAGGTAAGAGCCTGGTTGGGCTCCCCAACAACTTCCTCTGAAAAATTCTCTGGGGTTTCCCTTGCCAGTGACCAAAGCCCAGGCCCAGTGAGAGCGGCTCCTGGTTTGCCTTTGGGCCCTGCTCTCCTGCAGTGCGCAGAATCTGACAGTGGCCTCTCTCCTGATCTGGGGTGAAGCAGATGGTGCTGGAATGGAGCCCAGCGGGCACATGGTCAGCTCCAAGAGAGAGGAAATGGCCTTGTGGGGTCTGCCCTGCTCCGGGCAGAGTCCTGGGCCCTGGGGATAGGGCTAAAGAGGTCACGGCCATGTCAGGAGCTCCTGACCTTGGCCCTGGAGGGCTGAAGGGGCTCGGTTCCACTCCTGTCCCTAGGATGAGTGATGAATGCAACCCACCTGTGGTTGCTTAAATGTCCGTGGGTTAAATGCAGCCACTTTGAGTTTTTTTTAAAGCAAAGCATAAAAATTAAGCTTTAAGGAAAGGGAAGCTCTGGGAAAGCAATGTAAAAGTGGCAGCTTCAAAATTAAAGTGGTAGAAGATAAGCCCACCTGAGGCGATGAAGAGGTTGATGAGAAAGGGTAGGAGCAGTATGGAAACAGGTGGGATGCTGAGCTGAGCTCTCCTCTCACTCCCCATGATGGGTGACTTTGTCTTCTTTTGGTGGTGCCAGCCCACCTCTGGCAGAGAAGCTGTGCTGGGCCCCTGTCCTCACATCACGGGGTTGGTGGCCTCCTGTTTCCACAGTGGCCCAGTGTGTGGGATCTGGGGGCACCAGGTAGAGCTCTCACAGGCCAGGTTATTCCCATCAAGTTTCTCAGGTTCATCTGTGTCACTGCCAGGTTGATATCCTGGGATTTTTAGCCCATTTCCTCTAGACAAGTAAGGTCCCTTCTGACTGGCTCGACCTTCTAGTCATTCCTGGATTCTTGAGCTTCTTTGAGAAGGTAGAGAGCAAAGAGCTCCAGCGTCAGTCTGCCTGGGTTCCCGACCTGGCCTTGCTTCCTACTCACGTGAGATCTTGAGCAAGTCATTTCACAATCTGTACCTCAGGTTCCCAGTCAGTAAAATCAGAATGATGATAGTCTTACTTTGTAGCGTTATGGGGAAGGAGATATGAGTTAACTTGCATTAAGGGCCTAGAACAGTACCTGTCTCCTAGTGAGAGCTCACTGATGGCAGATAGTATTAAATGCCACATCCTCAATCCAATGACTGGCTGAGGTCCATTTACAGCAGCTGCTGCTCCAGACTGAGCCTGTCACCTCCAGATGCCCTGTAGCCTGCTCAGGTCTCTGGTCTGCCCCCTCTGGTCTCACCTTGGAAACACGAGGGAATGCTTAGGGCTTGCCCATCTGGGAATCAGAGGGAAAAGTCACCCTGAGGTTATAAGGATCACCACCAGCGTTTGCTCAACATTTGTGGAATTCCAACAACAGTATTCTCACAACAACCCTCAAATAAGCAGCTTGTAAATCTGTTTTATTCCCATTTTACAGATAAAGAAATAGAGACAGCAGAGAAGTTTAATTTTACAGCAAACTTAGCTTTGTACTGAGGACACATATATGCATTATATGTGGTTCCTCTAGGAGCTTGTAGTCTGATCATGTGGCAATAATGATGATTATGATGCATATATGATTTCATTTAATTCTCCCAATGCCTATGAAATGGGGGTTTATTGTCTCCATTTTATCATCAAGTAAACTGAGGCTCAGAGAAGTTAAATAACTTGCCCAAAGGTTAGCACTTACTAAGGGGCAGAGTGGATTCAAATGCAGGGCTGCTTAATCTCTAGAACATGTTCTTTGCCCTGTGCCCTGTGTTCCCTCCTCACCAAGTCCATGAAGGCTGGTTAGGCGCAGCCCCGGGCCTCAACCCATGACCTTGACTCCGTCCTCTCCCATTTCTGCTGCTATGACCCACAGTCTCCTAGAGGGAGTTTGCAAATATCTGGCTACTACCTGAGGGGCTTAAACAAGGAACTGGATCCAAATGGATTCCCAGCCTCTGAGCCATTTTCCTACATTCACGTGTCCACCTGACCTACCTGTATCCTCAGGGCCAGTACTTACCTGAAGCTGGAGATATTTTAACTGTGAAAATGTCCTTGATAGTAATGGTCCCTAACTCAGTACTCCATGGCTTATAACTCAGTTTCTTCTATAACTTTGAGACCAGTTTCCTGTCTTCCCCAAGGATGAGTTGAGAGAAATCTGCTTATGTCCCTCTGCACAGTCTGGCTTCATTTATTCTAGACTCTTTTCCAAGTATTTATTGAGCCACTGCTACATTCTAGGCCTTGTCTCTTAAGCTTTTCTCTTATTGGAAGGGTATCTGTTTTCTGTCTCCAAAACCTTCCATCCCCTGGAAGCAGGGGTCTCTGACGTTTGCCTGTCTTGCTGCCCCAGGTGTATCATGTGCCCATGCAAACAAACCTTAGGCCCTTGCCACTCAAAGTATGTGCCCTGGACCAGTAGCACCAGCATCACTTTGGAACTTGTTAGAAACGTAGAATTTCAGGCTCCACCCCAGACCTGCTGAATCAGAACCTACATTTTAACAAGATCCCCGGGTAATTTACACAATAAAAGTAGGGAACAGACCACAACATCTTCATATCATTTTTTCGTAGCTTGAGAGCTCACATGGTCACATATTCTTGGCCCTACACCTCTGGTTCATTAGGGAAGTAGGACCATGACTTGGGTGGGGACCAAGTTTCCTCCGTTGCCAGGACCTATAAGGGCTGCAGTGTTTGGGCTCTGCTGTTGGGGAGCTCATTAATTAATAATTAGACTATAAGGTGAGAAGATGATGTCACAGAGATATATACTGAGTGAATGTTTGTGGGAGCACAGACTATAAGCAGTGGCTATTGCTGCATGAGGAGAGAAGACGGAGAGCCAAAAACACTACTGGACAGAATAAAGGGACATTGCTTAACTGAGCCTTGAAGGATGGGTAGGAGTTTTCCAGGTGGGTGCTGGAGAGGAGAAGGGTATTCCTAATAGAGGAAATAGTTTGAGAGGCACCTAGACCTGAAAGTCCTCGATTGATCTGGGAACAACAGGCAGTCTGATGAGGTGGTACGGTGGTGTTGGCTGGGGGGTAAAGGGGGGAGAGGGCAATGGTGGGAAGTGGCATGGATACCCACTGGAGCTTCTTGTTTTTTATTTTTTTAATTTTTATTTTTATTGGAGTACAGTTGGTTTACAATGTTGTGTTAGTTCCTTTTGGGTGTTTAAAGGTTATCATCATGTGTGCCAAGGAGGAAAAAAACTCAGGAACCACTAACATACTCAGAAGAGCTGATTGTTGTCTTGGCTCCTTGAAAGGGTCCTTTGAGTGGTGAGATAATTACTGTCTTGTGCTTCCTCTACAAGGCTTGACCGTGTGTGAATTGAGTGGATCAGAAGTCTGATATAGCTTCCATCACAGACATCCATCCAGTTAAGAGAAACAACACCTGTGGAAATTCTGATTGATGTCTCGGAGATGCTTTAAGGTACACAAAGACCCAAGAGAGTGTGGAAAATATTTAGTAAATATAAAGAAGTCCTAGACCATAGCTGCCCAGAACAAACAGAGCAGAAAGTTCTGTTTTCCGTATTTGGAGTAGAGGAGAGCTGCAAGGGGACCAGGGAAGCAGTGTTGCCACTACTTCTCAGGCAGTTGCCTGGATAATGTGGGTCCATCCATAACTGTTTCATGAGTTACTAATTAGGGGATTTCCTCCCTTTCCTATTCTCACCACCATTTGGATATATTATAACCACATTACAGATAATCCTGAAAATTGGGAAAAGAAAAGGAAAATCCACCTATAATCTCACCATCTATGTAAGCATTTTGAATTATGTTCTTTATTTGGAAATAACCATATTAAGTACTGTTGGCTCTTTGGGTCTGCTGGTACTGCGTCCATGGATTCAACCATGGATCGAAAATACTTGGAAAAAAAATTCCAGAAAGTTCCAAAAAGCAAAACTTGAGTTTGTTGCACACCGGTAACTATTTACACAGCATTTACATCAAGTTCACAACTATTTGCATAGCATTTACATTGTATTAGGTATTAAAAGTAATCTAGAGACAATTTCAAGTATACAGGAAGATGTGTGTAAGTTATATGCAAATACTATGCATTTTATGTCAGCATCCTTGGATTTTGGTATCCATGGGTGTCCTGGAACCAATCCCCTGCAGATACTGAGTAACAACTGTATGTGGTTTTGTAGCCAGTGGCAGACAGTGGCAAGCTCTTTATCAAACCTGCTTCCTACTCTTTCTAGGCACACAGACTCCATCTCCCAGCCTCTTTTGCAAGTAGGTATGGCCCTGTGACAGATCTGCTGATGTGATGAGAATGGGTGTGATGGGTATCACTTCCAGGCCTGGCCGGTGAACCTCCATTTGCCTCCTCCAGGCTCTTTTCCCATCCACTGGCTGGCCCTGTTTGGTGCTGTCTCATGTGCGAGAAGCAAGCTCTGTCTACGTTAAACTACTGACATTTTAGAGTTTGTTACAGTGGTTAGTCCACCTTCATCAATACAGAGCCTGAAATTTTAATTAGCAATTTCTCATAAGCTTATGGGAACACATTGCGGAGGATCAAGAAGAGTGCTTCTCGATAACATAAATATTAAAAAGGTACCTCTGGGCTGACTGTTGGGTTGCCTGTTTCCTAGGAGCTTATTTTCTTTTTCTTAAAATGTATTGGGACTTCCCTGGTTGCGCAGTGGTTAAGACTCCACACTCCCAATGTAGGGGATCCTGGTTGGATCCCTGTTTCAGGGAACTAGATCCCACATACATGCCACAGCTAAGAGTTTGCATGCCACAACTAAGGAGCCCACCAGCCACAACTAAGACCTGGCACAACCAAATAAATAAATATTTAAAAACCATTGTATTCCTATTTGTTAACATTTATTTTAATATTTAAATTTATTTTTAATAGTTAAAATAGTTATACTGCACAATATTTAAAGAGTCCAATAATTCTAGATAGTTAGAATTACCACATGATCCAGCAATCCCACTCCTGGACATATATCCAGACAAAACTGTAATTCAAAAAGATACATGCACCCCTATGTTCATAGCAGCAGTATTCACAATAGCCAAGACATGGAAACAACCTAAATGTCCATTGACAGATGAATGGGTATATATATACAGTGGAATACTACTCAGCCATAAAAAACAATGAAATAATGCCATTTGCAGCAACATGGATGCAACTAGAGATTATCATACTAAGTGAAGTAAGTCAGAAAGAGAAACACAAATACCATATGATGTCACATATATGGAATCTAAAATATGACACAAATGAACCTATCTATGAAACAAACAGAATCACGGACATGGAGAACAGACTGGTGGTTGCCAAGGGTTTGGGGAAGGAGTGGAGTGGGAGAGGGGGGTTAGCAGATGTAAGCTTTTATATATAGAATGGATAAACAACTAGGAGCTTCTTTGATGCAGAAAAGTGTGGCAGGTTAAACAGCCAGTGTTTCCTCTGATGACTATTCCAGGAGCATATGCACTCTGAAAAGACTGAAGTTCAAAATTTTCCATTTCTTTTCACATTGTTTCTGAATTCTACAGAACGATGGGGATATCTTGTAGCATCCCATATCATTAAAAAATAATAATTTTTTATCCTGAAAACCTGGGAAGTTCTTGCCACATAAATTACATAAATAATTAAGAGTGTTGGATCTATTTGTATTATGCAGTATGATCTAGCATCTTATGTGCTGAGAACAGTGCTGGGCAAGTGAGGAAATCTTCCAGGACATAAGTTCTACCTTTGGTGGCATGTGCCTGACCACCACATAAAATAGCATATATGCCTTTGATGAGGCTGACTTCTCCAGGTAAGTTGGTTATGTGTATCCTAGTTTGTAGATTTGACCATCCACTGAAACTTCAAAGTAACTAACAGGTGAATTTGGTCTTTTGGTCCCTGTTGCCGTAGTGTAGATACCCAAAGGGCTTGGTGTGGGACGTGGCCAGACTTTCACTGGCCATTTATTTATTAGACTCCACATGTAAGAGAGAGCATACAGTATTTTCCTTTCTTCATCTGACTTACTTCACTTAGCATAATGTTCTCAAGGCCCATCCATTTTGTTGCAAATGGCAAGATTTCATTCTTTTTTTATGGCTGAATAATATTCCATTGTATATGTGTACCATATCTCCTTTATCCATTCATCTCTTGATGGACACTTAGGTTGTTTCATATCTTGACTATTGTAAATAGTGCTGCAGTGAACATGGGGGTGCATATATCTTTTTGAGTTAGCGTTTTCATTTTCTTCAAATAAATACCTAGAAGTAGAACTGCTGGATCATATGGTAGTACTATTTTTAATTTTTTTGAGGAACCTCCAGCATGCTTTCCATAGTGGCTGCACCAATTTACATTCCCACCAACAGTGCACAAGGGTTCCCTTTTCTCCACATCCTCACCAACACTTGTTATTTCTTGTCTTTTTGATAATAGCTATTCTAACAGGTATGAGGAAATATCTCATTGTGGTTTGGGTTTGCATTTCCCTGATAATTAGTAACATTGGGAATCTTTTCATGTGTCTATTTGGTCATGTGTATGTCTTCTTTAGAAAAATGTATATTCAGATCTTCTGCCCATTTAAAAATTAGATTGTTTGGTTTTTTGGATAATGAGTTGTATGAGTTCTTTGTATATTTTGGATATTAGTCCCTTGTCAGATATATGATTGGCAAATATTTTCTCCCATTTGGTAGATTGCCTTTTCATTTTGTTGATAGTTTCCTATGCTGTACAGAAGCTTTTTATTTTGATGTAGTCCCACTTTTTTTTTGCTTTTGTTGCCTTTGTTTTTGGTGTCAGATTAAAAAAATCATTGCCAAGACCTATGTCAAGGATCTCATCCCCTATATTTTCTTCTAGGAATTTTATGGTTTCAGGTCTTACATTCAAATCTTTAATCCATTTTGAGTTAATTTTTGTGTCTGGTATAAGACAGTGTCCAAGTTTCATTCTTTTGCATGTGGCTGTCCAGTTTTCCCACCATCATTTATTGAAGAGACCATCCTTTCCCCAGTGTATATTCTCAGCTCCTTTGTTGTACATTAATTGGCCATATATGCTTGGGTTTATTTTGGGGCTCTCTGTTCTGTTCCATTGATCTATGTGTCTGTTTTTATGACAATACCATACTGTTTTGGTTACTGTAGATTTGTAGTATAGTTTGAAATAAGGGAGGTGGTGCCTCCAGCTTTGTTCTTCTCTCTCAAGATTACTTTGGCTATTCAAGTTGTTGTTGTTGTTGTTGTTTTTTTGTGGTTCCATACAAATTTTAGGATTATTTGTTCTATTTCTTTGAAAAATGCTATTGGAATTTTGATAAGGATTGCATTGA
Source organism: Globicephala melas (assembly GCF_963455315.2). Classification (NCBI taxonomy): domain Eukaryota; kingdom Metazoa; phylum Chordata; class Mammalia; order Artiodactyla; family Delphinidae; genus Globicephala; species Globicephala melas. The sequence goes on from NC_083315.2 coordinate 41,682,656, forward strand.
AGCTGCAGATTGGTTTGGGTAGTAATAGACATTTTAATATTGATTTTTCCAATCCATGAGCACAGCATATCTTTGCATATATTTATGTTTTCTTCAGTTTCTTTCATTAACGTCTTGTGGTTTTCAGTATACAAGTCTTTCACCTCCTTGGTTAAATTTATTCCTGGGTACTTACTCTTTTTGATGCAATTGTAAATAGGATTGTTTTCATTTACAAATGATGCTATCATTTTAAAACAGATTTTATTTTTAGAGCAGTTTTAGGTTGACAGCAAAATTGAGAGGAAGATACAGTGATTTCCCATCCCTCGGCCCCTAAAACATGCATAGCTTCCTTCATTATCAGTATCCCCACCAGAGTGGTACGTTTGTTACCATTGATAAACCTACACTGACACATCATAATCACCCAAAGTATGTAGTTTACCTTAGGGTTCACTCTTGGTGTTGCACATTCTATGTCCCATTGCATTTTAAAACCAAGCAGCTCTGTCTGATACTTGTAGGTTGTATAACCTTGGGCAAGTAGTTTAACTTCTCAGAGCCTCAGTTTCCTCATCTGTAAAATGGTTATAGTAAGATCTATTTTCAAGGGTTATTGAGGGGCATTTATTGAGGAGATGATGGTTGTCTAGTGCTTCGTAGGGTATGTGGCACTCAATAGGTGTTTTCCCTCTGGACTGAAAAACTCCCTGAGAGCTGGGACTGTATCATCTTGTCTACCTCCATAGCTCTGGCTTTTAAGAGTCCCTGGCACACTGGGTGCTCAATGGTTAGTTATTTAACAAACTTGGAGTACCTTTAACAAACCTGTGTATTTCAAAGGAGAAATGCTGTAACCCTGGATTGGAGAATTGAGAAGCGTGGTAGAGGAACATAGAGAGGGTCTAACACCTTGGCCTTGGGGTGTTGGAGGGATAATCGAACAGCTCACCAACAGGGCTAGAGAACTGGAATTTGCAAGAGAAGGCGGGGGTGCTTCTCCTTTCTAATGTGTGTGCTTGGGATTGCTCTATATTTGGATGATGACTCTCTCCTCTGAGGGTTAATCCTCTTTGTCTGAGTCATCCAGCCAGGGGATTAGCTGCTTTAAACTCCAAGCCTCACTGTCCCTGACAATGTGAGTTTTGTGTTGCCAAGAACCAGAGCTTCCAAGGGTCAATTTTTATTGACCCAGCACACAAGGCTCCTTTGTGTTTATTTAATCCCAGCCCCTTAATACTATGGAGGGAGAGACTGAGGCCCCAACAGGGGAGGTAACTTATTATTTCCCATGGCAGATTTATGATCAGAGACCCTATTTCCAGCTTGGAGTTCTCTCCTCTGCTCTGTGCTAGTGTTTAATAAGGATTCAGAAGAAGGAGCTTAGCTGAAAGAACAAAACGATGGAATGCAGTGCTGGAGTACTGATGTTAATTCCATGTTGTGTTCTGGGGAAATCTGCAGTCTGTTTGTGGAAAGTCCAGCCTGCTCCCTTGCAAATAGATGGGCTATTTGGAAACCCTCCCAAGGGGCTGAGTTCCCCACCATTTTCTGGCTTTGGGTGCCCAGATCAAGATTCCCATTCAGGGATGAAGGAAATCTGCCTGGCCCAGGTGGGGTCACCTCCCTGTCCTGGAGGCCACCCTATGAGTTCCACATGGAGTGAGGAATGGGGAGTTCTTCAAAGGGAAATTGAGGACTTGTTACCAAAAAGAAGGGGACATGGTTGCTGGGCAGGGAACCCCAGGTGTCTGCCACAAACACTGAGCTGACTTTTGCTGAAATAAAGATGATAAAGTATTAGCTTTGTTGGTGAGTGTCAAAGACTTTAAAGTCTGGCTGTGTCTTCAACATTCCTTCTTTTCTAAGGGGTTCCGATTTTCTTAACCCTGTCCTTGCTTGCCCTATTCTTGCTTTTTAAGAATTAAAATATGCAAAACTCAAAGGTGGATTCCCCTCCACCCCCGAAATCCCTTTTACATCTATCTATTCAACAAATATTGATTGACTGCCCACTGTGCTAGGCACTGGGGTTAGTGGTAGGCAAGGAAGATGCAATCCTTGTCCTCTGAATCGCTGACTTGTCTGTAACTTGAAGACCTGTTGCTGCCCATCAGGGGTACTAACTTTGGTTAAAGAAGGGAGTGCATCGTTGAATTATATTGACGAGTTATTCTGCCAAAGGACGTGACTTTGCATTCTCCCTGTGCACAGAACATCATGGAAGTTGAAGAGAAAAAAAATCCATCTTGGGACCAAACATCCTGCTACTCTGTTCCCCTGAAACAGAGAGCGTGGGTGGCTTTCACCTGTGCTACTTCTGTTTGCAGGCTGTGAATGAGAAGTGGCACCCCAGGCTGCTTTGTTGCTGTGTGGCAGTGTTTGAACACTGGACAGCATATTGCTTTGCTATTATCAGGTTATTTGTATAATCCCAGCAGCTGGCAATTGTGTAATCATTTTTAAAAGAAAAAAGCCGGAGATATCTGCTTAGAGAGAATCAAATAACAGGCAGAGAATGAGATGTGCTGTGCAATCCCGTGCAGAACATTGGATGGCTGCTCTTCACAAAGGTAGGATTGTTCCTTGCTTAGAATTCCCCGTGGGACTTCCCCTCCTCAAAGTTCAGGGACAGGTAATGCATTCTGGAAGGGAAGCCTGTCTCATTCTCTCTGTATGCACTGACAAAGCTAGAAAAGTTGCTTCAGCTTTTGGGATCTGGTCAGTCTTGTGCTGAGGGCCTTGTGGCTCTGAGTCCAAGGTCAGCCCCGGAGTACAGACCTTAAGAGCACAGAGCTACACCTTTCTCTCCTTCTGTTTTATGTTCCATGGTGGTCAGATGACTGGATTGAAGCTTATCTCCTTCACTTACTAATTGTGCTTGAATGCTCTGTGCCTCAATTTCCTTATCTATAGAATAAAGATAATATTAATAGTGCTCTATCTCATACAGTTGTGAAAAGAAAGAAACTAAATGAGGTACTACAGTGCTTAGCATAATGTTGGGCAGATAGCAAGAATATTAGTCCGCTATTACTGTGTGAGAATAATAAAGCTGCGTAACAAATATCCCCAAATATCTCAGTGGCTCACACAGCAAATATTATTTATCTCACTCGTGAGTTTGCCAGTCAGCTGGAGGGGCTCTCCTTCACATTGCAGCTCAGGTGCAGGTCTGCTCTGTGTGACTCTCATCCAGCTACGTATATGCTACTAGCAGCTGCTAGGGACATGTCCTTCTCATGGCAAATGATAGGAGGACATGAGAGATGCCAAACTGTAAAAGCACATTGAAAGCCTCTGTGCATATCCTGTTGCTAACATTTCATTGGCCAAAGCGAACCACATGGCCAAACCCCACATCAGTGAGGTGGGGAAGTACATGCCTCTCACAGTGGAAAACACTGCAACATTACATGGCTAAGAATGTGGATTATAATTATATTATGTGGGGGAGGAGAACTGGGACTAATAATTTGAGGTATCAAAGCAAGTTAACTACGTAACAGGATGTTTAGTGGGAATTTTCTGTTGTCCCAGAATAGGCATTTAGAGTGCAAATCTGAAAATAAGAAGTCTTAGGTACTCTGCCTTTTAAACTGAGCCACAAATAACTGGGGTCCCTGTCCCATTCTCATGACTTTCCAAGAGGTATCAAAACTGGTCGTGGGGGTCTTCCGGGAAGATGGCGGAAGAGTAAGACGCGGAGATCACGTTCCTCCCCACAGATACACCAGAAATACATCTACGCGTGGAACAACTCCTACAGAACACCTACTGAACGCTGGCAGAAGACCTCAGACCTCCCAAAAGGCAAGAAACTCCCCACGTACCTGGGTAGGGCAAAAGAAAAAACTAAACAGAGACAAAAGGATAGGGACGGGTCCTGCACCAGCGGGAGAGAGCTGTGAAGGAGGAAAAGTGTCCACACACTAGGAAGCCCCTTCGCGGGTGGAGACTTCGGGAGGCGGAGTGGGGGAGCTTGGGAGCCGCGGAGGAGAGCACAGCAACAGGGGTGCGGAGGGCAAAGCGGACAGATTCCAGCGCAGAGGATCGGGCCGACCGGCACTCACCAGCCGAGAGGCTTGTCTGCTCGCCCGCCGGGGCGGGCGGGACTGGGAGCTGAGGCTCCGGCTTTTGTCGGAGCGCCGGGAGAGGACTGAGGTTGGCGGCGTGAACACAGCCTGCAGGGCGTTAGTGCACCGCGGCTGGCCGGGAGAGAGTCCGGGGAGAAGTCTGGAACTGCCGAAGAGGCAAGAGACTTTTACGTCCCTCTTTGTTTCCTGGTGCGCGAGGAGAGGGGATTAAGAACGCTGCTTGAGAGAGCTCCAGGGACGGGCGCGAGCCGCGGCTAGGGGTGCGGAGCCCAGAGACGGACGTGGCTAGGGCCGCCCAGAGCGGCTAGGGCCGCTGCTGCCGCCACCGGGAGGCCTGTGTGCGAACACAGGTCACTGGCCACGCGCCCTTCCGGGGAGCCTGTGCAGCCCGCCACTGCCGGGGTCCCGGGATCCAGGGACAACTCCCCCGGGAGAACGCACAGGCGCGCCTCAGGCTGCAACGTCTCGCCGGCCTCTGCCGCCGCAGGCCCGCCCCACACTCCGTGCCCCTCCCTACCCCCCGGGCCTGAGTGAGCCAGAGCCTCCGAATCAGCGGCTCCTTTAACCCCGTCCTGTCTGAGCAAAGAACAGACGCCCTCCGGCGACCTACACGCACAGGCGGGGCTAAATCCAAAGCTGAGCCCCTGGGAGCTGTGAGAACAAAGAAGAGAAAGGGAAATCTCTCCCAGCAGCCTCAGAAGCAGCGGATTAAAGCTCCACAATCAACTTGATATACCCTGCATCTGTGGAATACCTGAATAGACAACCAATCATCCCAAATTAAGGAGCCCTGTGGATGAAAGGCTCTTGGGGCTGCAGCCAGGAGTCAGTGCTGTGCCTCTGAGGTGGGAGAGCCAACTTCAGGACACTGATCCACAAGAGACCTCCCAGCTGCACATAATATCAAACAGCAAAAATTTCCGAGAGATCTCCATCTCAACGCCAGCACCCAGCTTCACTCAACGACCAGCAAGCTACAGTGCTGGACATCCTATGCCAAACAACTAGCAAGACAGGAACACAACCCCACCCATTAGCAGAGAGGCGGCCCAAAATCATAATAAGTCTACAGACACCCCAAAACACACCACCAGACGTGGACCTGCCCACCAGAAAGACAAGATCTAGCCTCATCCACCAGAACACAGGCACTAGTACCCTCCACCAGGAAGCCTACACAACCCACTGAACCAACCTTAGCCACTGGGGACAGACACAAAAAACAACAGGAACTACGAACCTTCAGTCTGCAAAAAAGGAGACCCCACAGTAAGATAAGCAAAATGAAAAGACAGAAAAACACACCGCAGATGAAGGAGCAAGATAAAAACCCATCAGACCTAACAAATGAAGAGGAAATAGGCAGTCTACCTGAAAAAGAATTCAGAATAATGATAGTAAGGTTGATCCGAAATCTTGGAGATAGAATGGACAATAGAATGGACAAAATGCAAGAATCAGTTAACAAGGACCTAGAAGAACTAAAGATGAAACAAGCAACGATGAACAACACAATAAATGAAATTAAAAATACTCTAGATGGGATCAATAGCAGAATAACTGAGGCAGAAGAACGGATAAGTGACCTGGAAGATAAAATAGTGGAAATAACTACTGCAGAGCAGAATAAAGAAAAAAGAATGAAAAGAACTGAGGACAGTCTCAGAGACCTCTGGGACAACATTAAACGTACCAACATTCGAATTATAGGGGTTCCAGAAGAAGAAGAGAAAAAGAAAGGGACTGAGAAAATATTTGAAGAGATTATAGTTGAAAACTTCCCTAATATGGGAAAGGAAATAGTTAATCAAGTCCAGGAAGCACAGAGAGTCCCATACAGGATAAATCCAAGGAGAAATACGCCAAGACACATATTAATCAAACTGTCAAAAATTAAATACAAAGAAAACATATTAAAACCAGCAAGGGAGAAACAACAAATAACACACAAGGGAATCCCCATAAGGTTAACAGCTGATCTTTCAGCAGAAACTCTGCAAGCCAGAAGGGAGTGGCAGGACATATTGAAAGTGTTGAAGGAGAAAAACCTGCAACCAAGATTACTCTACCCAGCAAGGATCTCATTCAGATTTGATGGAGAAATTAAAACCTTTAGAGACAAGCAAAAGCTGAGAGAGTTCAGCACCACCAAACCAGCTCTACAACAACTGCTAAAGGAACTTCTCTAGGCAAGAAACACAAAAGAAGGAAAAGACCTACAATAACAAAACTGGTCGTGGAACCCTCAACTCTAAGCCCCCAGGTCTATATAATTATAGAGATAGAAAGGAAGGCATAATCTTTGGAATCTTGGCCTGTAGGATGTACTTGCTTGAGGTGAAAGACTTTTTGCTCCCCATGAAGTCAAGTGAAGGGACCCTGAGAGACTCCCTTGTGGAGACTGGGGATGCTTGCAAGGAGGGGATGTGGGGCATTTTGTACCAGCAGACATTCCACTCCCCTGTGGTACTGATGGAGTGGATTGGACTTGGAGGGCTTGACGTGTCCTCTGGAGTTTGAGGCAATGAAGATATACAGCCTGGTGCCTACTTTGAGTCTAGTAATTTTGACAGGCAGGAGGCTTAATGGAGTAGCCCATGCTAGCAGGGAAACATGCATGGCAGTAAAGTGCCAAGGGAAGAAAAGAACCTTTTTCTAGCCCATTCATTGAGGGCTTTGGAAGGTACAGAAGGCTCCACGGGAGGAAGCATAAAGCTTAGGGGAGGGGCAGGGACACACTGGCTGATCCGCTTGGGGCTCCCAGTGTTTACTCCTAATCCCCAGCTTCTGTCTGGCCAGCAGCAGATGGAATCCTCTGTGGGCTGCTCAGCCAAGATGCTCCATTGTTTTAGGATAAGGTGGGGTCCAAAATAAAATGCTGGTACAGAGCATATCTTTGCAAGGAGCAAAGGGTTGGCATTTCTAGGGGAGGAAGAGTTTCCCGATGGTAAGAGCTATCTTTTTCATCATAAATCTTTTCTTAATCTCAGGGAGAGATTCAATGGCTAAAGTGGATGTGGAAAGAAGGTAAGATGTACCTAAGGTAGTCAGTCATTTGAGATGTGAGTACAAAGCTATGGTGCGCAATTCATTTGTTCTCATGTTTAAGTCTGGGCTGCTTGGTGAGCTGCCTGAATTTAACAAATGACAAATCCCACTTCTGGCTCTGGTTGTTATGAACATATTCAGTAATACACATAAGGTGACTTATTCCAAAATTTGTGTTAGCAAGGAAATTTGAAATTACCCAAATCTATTGGTGAAATTAGTGACTATTTAAGTTTGTCATCAGGTGGTTGGTTTCCTCATGCTTACTAATTTTTTTTCTGATTTGAAAAGTAGTACTTGTTATTGAATAAGATTTGGAAAATAATAAAACTTATAAATGATAAAGCTCTTTATTCATGCTGCCAAGTTACCTTCCAGAAAGTCTGTGCTAATTTACCCTACAACTAGCAATGTATGAACGCCCCTCAATGTATCCTTGCTTGCAGTATTATTATTAAAAAGATCAAACATTGTCAATCTCTTAGCTGAGAAAATATTTTACTTTTTGTGTATTTGATTGCTAATGTGATTGAGCACTTTTGCTTATTGACTAATTGTATTTCCTCTTCTAAGCATCGTCTTTCCATGTCCTTTGTCCATTTAAAATTGAGAGTTAGTGTTTTCCATATTTGTCAGTAAAAGCTCTGTGTATATGGAGGTTATTAAATCAGTGACTCTCATAATTACTGTAATCATTTCCCCAATCTGTTTGCCTTTAATTTTGCACTTATATGGTCTCTTACCACGTAGCAACCTAATTTTCATATATTGCCAATATTTTCAGTTAAATTTCTTTCATGCTAAGAAGTCCTTCCTTATCCGAAAAGTATTCATCTGTAAACTTTGACTGTTTTTATTATTTTAATTTTACATGTAATCTATTAATCATTTTCACTTTATTATGACATATGGTGTGAGGTAGGGATCTATCTCTATTTTAGTCTGTTTTAACTGTTGTTAATCAGTTCCTTCAGTATCACTTAATGAGTACTCCTTCTTTCCCCAGTGAGTTGAAAAGACACCTGTATATTTTGTTCTATTTGATCTCTCTGCCTCAGACTAATGTAATTATTATAGTTTTATATTCTGTTTTAATGTCTGGAGGTACAAATCCCTCTTCATTCTTACTTTTAAAATGTTCCTTGGATATTTTCACCCATTTATTCTTCCAGATGAGTTACTGAATCATGTGGCCGGATGTGTTGAGAAGCAGGGCTGGTGTACTGAATTAAGAATATGCCAATTATGACCTGCTGAATGAGGGGGCACCAGTCACCCACCCAGGGTCGGCAGGTGGCTCCCTCAGCATCTGAGCTCCCACTTTTGGGAAGGGGAACTTAGGGGTTCATTTTGATTGAAGGCACAATTTCAATACACCTGCACAAAGGACCGAGGGGCCACAGTGGGGGTGGGGAGAAGGGCACTCCTCTGTCCCAAGTCCTGATCCAGCAGGAAACAGAGAACAATGTAGTAAGCACCTATTGCTTATAAAGTGGTTGGGATGGAGGTCACTAATTTTTCATGGACTTAACTCTAAGTGGTTATTTTACAAGGTACCGTGGAAAAAGCAAAGCAGGAACTTATGGAGGGAATCTTAAACTCAATCCTTTTCTATATGTCCAGAATCTGGGTGTGAGCAAGGTTATCATACCATAAAATGCCTGGGCAGCAACTCAGAAAAACAAGTATTGTTTTTCTCATCACACCAAGTTAAAAAAGTGCATTTGGAGTTTGGATAGGAATTACAGTTTAATTCCATTACAAATTACATTTGTATTTATGTAGTTACATTACAAATTAATTTGGTGAGAATTGGCATTACAGAACATGGTATATTTCTTTATTCAACGTTTATTTTCAGTCTCTCTATAAAGTTTGTATTTTAAAACAATGAAAATATGAAAATAATAATAAAATAATAGAAAAATAAAATAATAAAAACTACCCCTTACTGAGGGTTATGTGCTAGGCTTTGGTTACTTTAAATGTAGTATCTCATTTAACCTTCCCAACTTACCCAAGATGATTCAGGTAGTAAAGGCAGAGAAACCTAGTCAAGACTTTTCTGATTCTGGAGCCTGAACTGTTAACCTCTACAATATATAACCTCCCTTAAGATTCCTACAAATTATCTCCTATAGTTTAAAGTGGCAGGGAAATAGTCTAACAACTAATGTTTGTTCTTAGGTTAATAACTTATTTTAACATTTTCTCTTTGAAATTAAAAAAAGTGTCAGTGTGGGGCTAACTTTGCTTAGAATTTAGTAAACACTATTGGTTTGAAGAGTCAAGATTTTCTTCACGTTGGGTAAATTTTTATCCAGTGCTATGGTTCTCAATCCTGGCTGTATATCAGAATCAGCTGAGGAGTTTATTTTAAAAAACAAAAACCAAAAAGAAAAAACCCAACCAATTTCCTAACTCTCCTGAGATTACTTAAGCCAGACTCTAGAGGTGGGGCTGGGAAATTGAATTTTTTAAAGGAACTGCCCAGTGATCCTGATGTGCAGGCAAGGGTTGTGACCCAGTGAAAGAGTAAACTTTCAGTTATTATTTCTGTTTCTGTCGTTTTTATTTTCTTCTAAAGTCACCCCTAATTCTTGGGTGGAATCTCGTTTCTTTTTTTTTGGCCGTGCTGCGAGGCTTGTGGGATCTTAGTTCCTCGACCAGGGATTGAACCTGAGCCCTCAGCAGTGAAAGCATGGAGTTCTAATCACTGGACCACCAGGGAATTCCCTCATTTCTTTGTCTTTCACATCTCTCGTATTCTCTCATAATTTTTACCTTTTAATTTCTAAAACTTTCTTTCTGAAGGTGGACTCAACAGCTGGGCAAACCAGACAGATCACCCACTAGCTAGAAGGGAAGAGAGTTGGCTTAAAAATGAAAACAGCTGAGATCAGAGCATCAGCTCTCTTGAAACACGCCGGGCCTCATCGCAATCAGGGGATTTGTTCCTCTCTGCCCCTCCCTCTCCTTCTCCACCCACCTCAAGAAAGCATCTATTTATATTAATATCTTTAAAAGTAATGCTTGTCCAGGAGTCTGACTACAAAAGACTGTATTCCCAATATGTGCTAAACAGCCCCATTTGCTTAAACCCCCATTATGTCAGGTACTATAAATATATTTCATAGATATAAGACCAGTGGTGTTGTTGATGCAGATAAGATGAGCACAGAGCCTGATTCAGAGTAGGTGTTCATCAAAGATGCCCTCCCTCCCCTCTATCAGGGCTTAAGTCATGCTGCTCACAAGTGGGGTCCCCAGACATCCTCCCTGAGGACTCAGTTGAGAAAGCAGGGGTGCCTGAGGTTGATTTCCCCATCTGAATCATCTTTAACTGCTCAGCTTTCTTTTGATGGGTTGGTTCTGCTCCATCCTTATGCCTTGTGAGCCATTTGGGCACCAGTCCCCTGCTTGCTCTCTGCTGGCACACTTGCTGCAGAGCTGGCACCCCCAGTTTTGGCTCGCTGTCCATCCTTTCTGCTGCTTCCAGTTGCTTGTTTTGTCTCTCTGAGTGATTTAACAGAACTGGACGTCCCAGTTAAGACACTTTGTATCTGGGCTCATCTTCCCCAACCTTTCATCTCTTCTCAGTCCTGTACTTTCCAAGACACCTATTTAAATAAGAGCCTGAGGAAGAGATGGTGTGCGTGGGCCATCAAACCATAGAGCCCGCATTTGTTTATCCAGGAATAACCTAGAAAGCCAAGACCCATGCGGTAACACTCATGGGCGTCTGTGCACATTGTGCTATTTCTGAGACACAAATGGGGGGATTTGCCTGTGTTGAGTACCAGTTATTTGCCTACCGTTTCCAAAGACTAGACCTCGTTTGCACTTTATCAAAAATTCTTGCAAGGTAGGAAGTATTATTTCCACTTTACAGAGAAGCTGAGTCATTCATCCAATGTCTCATGATTGATGTGTGGTAGAGTTGTGACCCAGGCCTTTGGACTCCTCGTCCAGTATTCTTTTCTCTATATTGGGCATGTCTTCACTGGCAGTCTCCAGAGATGAGCAGGGAGAGATGAATTGGGAACAGGCTGGATTCGCTAGATAAGCCATCTCCAGGCGAGACCCTCCTGAGCTCTGAGCACACATGGTCTGTGTCCCCTGCCTGTTCCTAGGTTACTCCTTTACCTGGAAGTCACCCAGGACCGTGCGGAGGACTGTTGCATAGGGAAAATGGGGTGCATTGTGTTGCTCTGGATATCACCCCCATCACAAGCTTTGCCAGTTCAGAGAGGATGCTTTAAACCCCACAGGAAATAGTTTGTCCCTGTAGCCCTGTTATGCCTCTCCTCATGAGGCATCCTCCTGGGTTAACATCAGGGTGGGCAAACTGTGTTTGGTACTGGTTTGCTATTCTTTTCTCACCACATCCATTAAACTATCAAAATGTTATTAAGATTTAAATGAAATCTCCCAGCCTTGGGGCCCATCTGTTCTCACTATTTATTCCCTCAGGGGAGTCACGAATCTGTCATTTGCAATTTTACAGTTCTCCATATCCGAGGTGCCAGCGGTGTTTCCTCTGCAAGGTTACGATGCATGACTCTCCTCTCCGTGCAGGGCTCTTGCGGGCAGGGGGCAGGGGGGTTGTCTGTGCAACTAATGACACCTCCTTCCTCAGGAAGTGAGAAGCCCTCTCCTGAGTGCCAGGCACAGCAGCCAAGCCTTGCTGGGAAAATATACATCCTTGCCTCACAAAACAGAGATTTCCAGGCCCATATAGGGATCAGGGACTTCTTTTAAGTCATACTACAGCAGCTTCCTGCTGTCCAGAGATATGGAAGTTATTCGTTCTTAAAAGGGGAGTGTTTCAGTTTGCCAGAGCTGCTATAACAAAATAACACAGACTGGGTGACATAAACAACAGCAAATTTTCTGCCAGTTCTGGAGGCTGGAAGTCTAGATCAAGGTGCCATCAGTTTCATTTCCTCTGAGGGCTCTCTCCCTGGTTTGCAGATGGCTGCCCTGTTGATGCCTCCCCACACGGTTCTCCTCTTCTTATAAGGACACCGATCAGATTGGGTCAGGGTCCACCCTGAGGGCCTCATTTTAACTTAATCACCTCTTTAAAGGCCCTGTCTCCAAATACAGTCAACATTCTGAGGCACTGGAGGTTCAACATATGAATTCTGCGGCAACACAATTCAACCTACAACAGAGAATTAATAAGTGAGAATACAAACACTGTTGAGTTTCCATTCTGTGCCAGGCACTGTACTCGCAGCTTCACATACATTTTCTCATTTATTGAAAAGGATCATCCAACAGCGATTCCAGCTGATCTTTGTATAATTACCACTGAGCAGTCAGCACAAGGGGTGAGGCTTCCCTTGAGAACTTGAAAATTAAACACCAGGGCATAAAGAGCAGAGTGACAAAATGAAGTCACATTGAAGAGAGAAAAGACCCCCAAACCCACCGTACTTGAATGTAACTGGATTGAATCTATTAACAATAATGATAATAATAGTGATAATACTTGAAATTTAAACACCAGGGGATAAAGAGCAGAGTGACAAAATGAAGCCACATTGAAGAGAGAAAAGACCCCCAAACCCACTGTACTTGAACGTAACTGGATTGAATCTATTAACAATAATGATAATAATAGTGATAATAATTGAAATTTGTTGAGTGCTTGCTGTGTTTTAAGTGCTTTAAATGCATTACTTATTAATAGTCACAATTCTAAAGAAAGAACACATCTAACACTCTTAAGAGGTGTTGGTCAGCGAAGTAGGCCCAGAAAAAGGAGCTTCTCAGAAGGCAATGTTGTCAGTACCTTCCAAATACTGTCCAAGAAAGAGGACGTTCTAGCCAACAGACCCAGTTATTGGCATGGCTGTACCTACTGTGGGCATGCGTGCAGCTGGTCTGCCTAATGTGGGATAGGAGGTGCTGGTCTGCCTAATGTGGGATAGGAGGTGCTGGCCGTGCCAAGATGAGGACTTACAGGTAGATTTCTCCTTGCAGATAAGTCAAGCACTCTGCTTGCTATCTGGAACCCTTGGGGAATGGGAGAGAGACTTGTGTTGCAGGACTGATGAAACCTGATTTAGGGTGCCAGCCAGACCTGGGGCTGGGCTATTATGTTTGTTTCCTGTTGCTGCTGTAACAAATTGCCACATAGTTAGTGGCTGAAAATAACCCAATGTATTATCTTACAGTTCTGGAGGCAGGAGTTTGAAGTGGGGCTCCCTGAGCTAAAATCAAGGTGCTGGCAGGGCTGTGTTCCTTCTGGAGGCTCGAGGAGAGAACCTGGTCCTTTATCTTTTCCTGTTTCTAGAGGCCAGCTGCATTCCCAGGCTTGTGGCCTTTTCCCCATCTTCAAATCCATCAGCTTCCCATTTTCAGATTTCTCCTTGTGTTCTTCTTTTCTATGAGGACCCTTGTGATTACAATGGGTCGACTCAGTTAACCCAGTATAGCCTCCCCATGTCAAGATCCTTTCCTTAATCACACCTGCAAGCTCCTTTTGCCATGTCAAGTAGCATATCCCCAGGTTCCAGGGATTAGGACATGTTTGGGAGGCCATTCTTCTGCCTCCTACGGTTATCCTTACTGAGATAAGAACTCCCTTTTGGGAAAACTCTTGGATGACAGTCAGCTTGTCCACTTCAGCGACACCCTTGATCTAGACTTCCAGCCTCCAGAACTGGGAGAAAATTTGCTGTTGTTCATGTCGCCCAGTCTGTGTTATTTTGTTATAGCAGCTCTGGCAAACTGATACACTCCCCTTTTAAGAACGAATAACACTGGCTGTACACTCTTAATTTTTGAAGTTGGTCCTCCCTACCTGCTGAGGCAAGGGATGGTGTAATACCCCATGTGAAAGTTCAGGAAGGTCACAGAGACTGAGTAGTTTTCTGGGATTGGAACCTATTCTGGCCAGCAGCCTGGTCCTTGTCATTGCACCATGCTTCCTTTCCAATCCATGTAACAGACAGGGGACACCAAGACTTATTTCCATTAAGATAAATAAATGGAGGACCAAAAGAAGGAATATAGTTTCCTAACCGGGTGGCGGAAAGGTAGAAATTAAAGCATACGGGTGTAGCTCTTCATGGGGTGTGCCAGGGATTGCTCTGTTTTAAAAGCTAACATTCCTTGGTTGCTGGGGTCTCTCTGCATTTAGTTTTATTGTATAACTTAACAAATCAGGGTACAGACCACCTCAAGAAGGAAGAAGGAGAATCTCTTATTTTGTTAAAATTGTTCATGCTTGTATTCTTTCATCACACACTGAGTGCCTTTTCTTTGGTGGGTGTTGCGGGCAATATAGCAATATTTAAAGTGTGGTTCTTGTTCTCAAGGAGTTTACAGTGGAGCAGTTCAATCTGGTCCTTTGTCCTATAGGCCACATAGCATGGGCTTTGGAATCAAAAGACTTGGACTCAACTGCTAAGCTTTGTCAAACACTAGCTGTGTGACGTTGGGAAAGTTGCTTAACCTCTCTGAGCCTGCCTCAGCTCCTCCTTCTCTACAATGGAACAATAACTGTACCCACCTTGGAGGGTCCTTGTAAGGACTGAATGAATGTCAAGCTTCCAGCTCTGAGTTGAGCACACGGCAGATGCTCGTGAGATGTTCTCTGCCCTTCCTTCCCCTGGGCGCTTAGCTTTATCATTAGAGAGAAAAAAAGAGTGTGGATGAGATGGGGTGGGGAGAATGGGAGGTGAATTTAAGCATTTCTGGGATGTTCTAATTAATGGGCAGAGGCCAGGCTGGAAAGAGATCAGCTGTGCCCTTTGTGCGGCGGATCCAGAGCAAGCTCATTTGGCTGCACCCTCTGAGGCTGCCAGGAAGGCGTTCCGTGCTCCAAACCGTCATGCTGGTGGCACTGTCCAGCAGCATCCTCTGGCAGAAAGGCTCAGTAGGTATTTAGAAAGCAGATTGTCCACCCTGTTCTGATTTTGGAAAAGAAAAGCTCTTTCTGTGGAACAAATAACCTTTTGAACAAGAAAGAAAAGAAATACTCCAGAGGTATAACAGGTACAGAATAGACCCAGGGACAGCCCAGAAGGGTGTTTGTGTGTCGGGAGCCGAGATGCCAGTGGGGAGGTAGGTAGGGTGGTTTGAAGGGAAGGAAGAGCGAGACATTTGCTCTAACAGTCTGCCAGGCTCTGCATGATGCCTTTGTAGGCAGAGTTCAGGTTTTAATCCCTGCATATTGGGGTGCAGAAATAGTCCCAGGGCGTCACCAGGATTTCTTTCTTTTTTTTTTTTTTGCGGTACGCGGGCCTCTCTCTGTTGTGGCCTCTTCTGTTGCGGAGCACAGGCTCCGCATGTGCAGGCTCAGCGGCTATGGCTCACGGGCCCAGCCGCTCCGCGGCATGTGGGATCTTCCCGGACCGGGGCACGAACCCGTGTCCCCTGCATTGGCAGGCGGACTCTCAACCACTGCGCCACCAGGGAAGCCCACCAGGATTTCTTTTTATTGGTTGATTGACTGAAGTATAGTTGATTTACAATGTTGTGTTAATTTCTGCTGTACAACAAAATGACTCAGTTATATATATATATATATATATATATATACCTTCTTTTTTAATATTCTTTTCCATCATGGTTTATCCCAGGATATTGAATATAGTTCCCCGTGCTATACAGTCCAGGATTTCTGTTAACTCTGCCAAGCCATGCAGATTCAGGAGTACTTCTTTGAGCTCTCCTTTTCTTTTTCTCATTAGACTCATTAAAGTGACTTGCATTTTATGGGCTGGGAGGAGACTTGAGTGGCGGGAGTGAAGAATGAGTGACATTTGGTGCTCTCTGCACAGAAAAACATCCTGCAGGCATTCGAGCATATTCCACAGACAGAAGGAGGTGAATGCACTTGCGAATGCTCTTATCTTTCTTAGGTTTATCCCAAGGGCTCAAATCAAACCTGAGACTGTGGAGAAAGAAACTGCATCCCCACCCTCTTGGGACAAATTTTGTCACCAGCCCTGCTCTGTGTCTAGCAGAGCTTGCCGGCCCCCTCCTGGGAGCTGTTTTCACCCTCTCCCACCAGTGAGTCATCCTCAGAGCCTGGTTCTCAAGAAGGTGGGATGGGAGAGCAGGAAGAGGTGTCAGAATGCGAAAGCTGTTCTGTTCTTTCCTTGAAAATTAACTGGGCAGCTTGCAAGCAGTGAGTTTTCTGCACGGACCCAGAACAAGTGAGTGGACCAGGTAGCGAGCCAGGGTCTGGAACCCACCCCCCATCATCCAGTTAATTGAGTATGAGATCCCGATGTTGCCTTGTGCAAGTTTCTTGTCCTGCTGCTTTACAAATGGGTAAAATAATCACGGTGACAGTGTATATGTGAGATCCTTGGGGTCAAGTCATTTCGACAAATATTTAACATGCCCTGGGTTAGGTATGTGCCATGTACAGAAATGAGTACGTTGAGGGTATCTGCCCTCAAGACCACGGGAAAATGAACATGCACGTGACCATCACATAAGGTCAGTGGAAATGAAGGCTGTGGCAAAGGTATAAGTATAGTGCTGGGTGTGCCAAAGAAGGAGAAATCAATTGTCTGCAGGAGTTGTCATGGCGGGGAGGAGGGAGCACTGTGGCTGAACCAAGTGAGACGGTGAAAAGTTTAGGAGAAGCCCAGAACTGGAATGTGGTCTGAGTGCACAGATGTGGCCGTGAGGTGGACAGAAACCAAACGGAGTAACACGAGGAGCATCCAGTGTGACGACTACATGGCTGTTGAGGGGGCTTTGGGGACCATGGTGGTGGGGAAATTGGTAGGCAGTAGGGAGCTTTGGAGGGGATTCTTTTGGTCTGATCTGGTCTGTGGTTGGAGGCTATAAGACTGTGTGGTTTTAGGCCCCTTCCCTGGTTAAACTCTTAGCTAATTGTGCACCCTCAGCTTCTGCTTCGTCATCTGTAAAGTGGAGGCAGGAATGGTACCCACACAGGGATCTTGGGAGAGTGCATTGGGATGACATGGGGAGAATGCTCAGCTCAGTGACTGGGACTTGGAAGGCTCAGCAAAGGGAGTGCATATCAACAGCCATTCAAGGAGAGGCTCCACGGTAGTGGGGGTGGGGGGCTTGGAGAGATGAGGGACTGCGGGGGGGGGGGGCGGAGGCCATGTGGGCGGATGGTGTGCCGGCAGGTGGGGGATGTCAGTGCTTGAACCTGGACGGTGGCGGGGGAGGGGAAAGGAGGGACTGGAGACAGCAGGATGCTGAGACTGCTGGGCTAGGACTTACGGGAAATGGGGCTGAGGAAAGAGGGCGCAGTCAGCGCTGGGGTCCCTAGATTAGGGTAACTGGGAGGGAGGGTGGGAGGTGTGTCTGAGGAATCCTGAAATCCGTGTTGGGCATTTCAGAGGCTGGTGGACGTCTGGGTGGGCAGGCTTATGAGCTGATTGCAAATTCAGGGGCAAGGTCAGGGTCAAGTTATGTGCTTGACTAGGGCCGAAATGTGATGTGGGAGAAGTGGCTGCAGTCTTCCAGGGAGACAGAGTAGAAGCAGAAAAGTGCTGTGCAGAGAACCGGAGGGAACATTCCCATTTAAAAAGAAGGTAGAGGATAAGGAACAAGGAATGAGAGAGGGAGAGAAACAGAGGAAATGAGAGAGCAAAGCAGCCTTCAGGGAGGAAGGAGAGAGCCAGGAGAGAGCTGGTGTCATGGACCCCAAAGCAGGAGAGGTCTGACCAAGGAGCAGGTCCAGGAGGATGGGGACCCAGAAGAGGCACCTGAATGGTAATTAGGACAGAATGAGTGAGTCTGGAGGACAAGCTACCAGCACAATGGTGAGAACAGAGGTGCAGCCCCAGGAATGAAGACACAGGCCAGCGAACGCAGACATTCCTCAAGATGGTGGTGGTGGAAGGAAGGAGAAAATGTAGACTGCATTAGTGGGAAACAGAGTGGAGACAAGTGTTTTTTAGAATGTGTGAAACTTGAGCATTTTTATAGGATAAAAACTAAGCATGAGGAGAAAGACCTTGAAGATGCAAAGGCAGGAGGAGGGGGATGGAGCCAAGTCTGGGAACCGATGGAAGTGGGTGGGGCTGAGCACAGTGGGGAGATTAGCCTTTGAGATGAGCAGTGAGGGAGGATGGAGAGTTTTGAGAGAAGGCTGCAATACTCAGTGAATGGGGTGAGATCAGGAAGTAAGAGGAAAGGTTTTGGAAGTGGGGTGGGATTTACAGAAAAGGTTAGGAACAGCCCTCATTGGGGATAACTAGGCACTAACCAGGGGCTCGAGGAACACTGAGAAACAGGACTGGGCCTCAGTTGATTTGAGCATCCGGACTGGAGGCTGAGCTGATGAGCACGTGTGTGTATGTGTGTACATATGTGTGTATTCCGTATGTATATATATGTATAGGTATATTTGTATATATACATATAGGTTTTGTTTTGATTTGTTTGTTTGTTTTCCCATGAGCATTGGCAGGCTAAGCAATGGGAAGAAAGTGGGATTATGCAGGGCTGGCCATTGTGCCTGTCTGTGGGACCTCGTGGGAACTAGCACCGTTTCCCTTAAGGTCAGTGCCTAATATAGAACAGTAGACTAAGGACTATAGGGCATGTGTTGTGCGCCAGACCTTGAAAGAGGCACGTTACCCCCGTTAACTCATTTAATGCTATAAAAGCCCTAAGAGAGAGGCCATGTAATTATTCGCACTTTGCAGATGGAGAAACTGAGGGTATAAAAGTGACCTGAATATAGCCCCACACAAAATAAGTGGTGGAGGTTGGAACGGACGCCTGTGAATCTGTAAGAACTTGGCTTTTCTCCTCCATCTGGTGGATGCAGCAGTAGACTTGGGTTTAGGGCCAAGGAGACACGGAAGGGCAGCATTTCCTGTGGGCTCCTAGAAAAGAAGAACAACACGGAACCTCCAGCCCCTTGTTCCACTACTCTGAGACAACATATGTGTGGACTTTTTTTTCCTTTCTCTCTCTCTCTTTTTTTTTGAGGCTGTCTGCACAGGAATTGACAAATTCTAATGATAGTCTATTTTGGAGGGAGTGTTAAATTATTCAGACGGAGGCACAAATAGAAAGTCTTCCGCAGCTTCGACTTCCTGCTTGAACCTGCAGATGTCAATTTGCTGGGCCCTGCGAGGGTCTGAAGATGATGCCCAGGCGGGAGGCGGGTGGTGGCCGGCAGCAGGGCTTTCATCTGCCGCCCGGAAGCGAGTGCTTGCAGGCTGCCTGCCATCTGGAGCCAAGACTCCAAACCCTGTTGGTATCCAGTCCCAGGCTGCAGGGACCCCAGAGAAGGGCGTGGCTCCATGGTGACGAGGCCCTGGTTGGGGCTTCTTGGGGTTCCCCTCGTCCACCTCCTCGTGGGTGTCCTAAGCCTGCCAGGTGTGCGATCCCCCAGAAGCTGCAACTGCAGCCTCACCCTTCTGCTGCGATCACATCCATGCTTTTGCATTTCTCTGAGCTCCAAAAGGTCCACGTGCGCATCAAGGTGTTATTCAGGAAGGTTCCAGAAGTCGGGCATGTTGCAATTTCTCAACGTGGGACTCTTCTCATACCTCTCTGCCACTTTCTTTTCATCGTTCCTCCTCCTCTCCTCTGGGAACTCCTTTGCCTCCTCTGATGAGGATGCTCCTGCAAGAGGCCATTCAGGGTTGTTCTGATCCTAGACCCTCCCTGTGGAAATCCCTGGAGGATTGGACAGAGTGACAATAATGTAGGGTGGTTGTTTAATTTATTATCCAAACCCGGACGCTTATGAGAGTGAAAAGGGGTGCTCCTTAATAGTGACTCTGCTGACACCAGGAATAACTAGGCACTGTCCAGAGCAATTTGAACGGATGCCCACTCTAGAAAGAACAGGGGCTTTGCCATTAAGTGTTTTGCTTATCTTCAAACAACCTCAGTTTTCTCATTGGTTGAACCGAAATCTACTTTTCACGATCATGTTGGAGTGATATATATCATATGCCAGGCACAATTCCTAGCACAGAAGTGTTCAATATATATTGGCTCTTCTCTTTTTTTTTCTTAAAAAAATACAAACAAACCCAATAAAGACAATAGTGGCAATAAAAACCGCTCTGTACCAAAAAATCTTTTATAGGTTTACAGCAGGTGGCATTGAACTTGGCCTATTTTCACCACTTCCCCCACCCCCAGCCTTCCTTCTAATCCAGAGGTAGAGTATTGCCTTTTCATGCAACCATTTTCTTTTCTTCTCAGATGATTCTCATCTCTATACAGTGGTGTTTATCAACACCCCCCCTTTTTTTCCATTATTACCTCCTAAGGAGTTTTTTTTTGTTTTTTTTGTAGTACGCGGGCCTCTCACTGTTGTGGCCTCCCCTGTTGCGGAGCACAGGCTCCGGACGCGCAGGCTCAGTGACCATGGCTCACGGGCCCAGCCGCTCCGCGGCATGTGGGATCTTCCCGGACCGGGGCACGAACCCGTGTCCCCTGCATTGGCAGGCGGACTCTCTACCACTGCGCCACCAGGGAAGCCCCTAAGGAGATTTTTGACACTTATCCTGCCTAATTACCAACCCCTTGCTCCCCATCGTGAAAATTTAATACCACAGATACACCATATATCTGTTGATATACCATGGCCCTTTGAGAAGCCACAAACCACTGTGATATCTAAGATCCCTCCACCCCCTTGCAGAACCAATTTTTACTTCCTCCAAGAAGTGATTTTCACCCCCTTGGGGATAACATCACCACCCCCTTTGAGAATGCATGGCACATAGCATGCTCATCTCTTACCCTTCCCATGCCATCTCAGATTCTCCCATGCATTGTATAGGGTGCTTCTCAGTTGAAATCACATGGTGGAATGGGGGGGGGGGAACCATGAAAACCAGTAAGAGCTACCTTCTGTTGAGCACATGCTTCAAGGTACATGATCCCTAATCCTCACAGCAACCCTGCAAGAAAAACTTTCTTTCTTGGATAAGAAAACTCAGGCTCAGAGAGGCTGAATGACCTATGGCCATGTGCCTGTTGATTGTCAAAAGAATTTCTGACTCTGTCTTTCTATGCCACAATGCCTCTTCATTCATAAAGGGAGAAGGTCATGGTAGAAGGAAACCAGCTCATACTCTATGCCTGGGGCTCTCTTTTGTGCTTCATCTACTTTATCTCATTTGATTCTCGCCTCTGCTCTGTGAAGTGGGTGGGATGTTCCCAACTATAGAGATGAAAAATGGGTCTGCAGTGATAATTTTGTTAAAGTTCACGTGGCTAGTGTTCATGACGAAGGCTGGATTATAACCCAGGTCCGCTTGCTCCTAAAACCCCTCTCTGTGGCCACAATGAAACAGATGCCTAGAAGGAAGTGCTCTGAGCCTCTGCCTTGCAGGCAGGTGAGAGAAACCCCTGCTTTCTCCCATGGCCAGTTTTTTAGGTGTTCAACTCCCCTTCCCCAACACACATGCTCGATTTTTTTTATGCTTAATTTTTTTTTTAGATATGAAGAGAAATATAAACTATAATTTTTTTTTTTTTTTTTTTGGCTACGTTCGGTCTTTGTTGCTGCGTGCGGGCTTTCTCTAGTTGTGGTGAGCAGGGGCTACTCTTTGTTGCGGTGCGTGGGCTTCTCATTGCGGTGCGTGGGCTTCTCATCGTGGTGGCTTCTTTTGTTGCAGAGCACAGGCTCTAGGCGTGCAGGCTCAGTAGTTGTGGCTCGCAGGCTCTAGAGAGCATGCTCAGTAGTTGTGGCGCACGGGCTTCGTTGCTCTGCGGCATGTGGGATCTTCCCAGACCAGGGCTGGAACCCGTGTCCCCTACATTGGCAGGGGGATTCTTAACCACTGCGCCACCAGGAAGTCCCTAAACTATAATGTTTTGAAAGCTGTAAATATCGCTACCTTCACAGACTCTGAGGGATCTGGGAATCCAGGTTAAGTCACTGGTCTCTGCTACACCAAAGAGTGACCGGTGTTCTCTGGAGATAATTCAGCAGGATGGCATTCAGGCATCCGTAGGTGGACGTTGGGGCTTAGGTGTGAATCTCAGTAAGTAGGAAGAGAGTGGGCTGATTTCAGCGGGTTGTTGGGAGTTTTGATTCAGGGTTCATGCATCTGACAACTCCAGAATACAAGGTTTCAGGTTGTGGGGATTTACGCTCTAGGGACCTTTGGTGTATTTTTGGAGAGAAAACTTTTATCTCCATGTGTTGATCCCGGCCAGCAGAGCACCAGTGGGAGGGTCCAACCCCCTTGGATGCTTTGTCCCAGGCAGAGAACTGTGCAGTGGATTAAGGGATCTTGGGGGCAGCTGCCAGCAACCTCCTTACATCTTTCATTTCATCACTGGCTAGATTCGCTGAGCCCTGACCTGACAGTTAAGTAGGACCAACCATTCCTTTCACAATCTGGGAGGAAGGAGGTCTAGGCATTGGTAGGCAAACGCCTTCTTTTTAGTTGTCATCATGTCTGTCTCTCTAGGAGCAGGGATGCCTTCCTCTTTCCCGGGGGAAGGTAGGGGCGGTGACAGCCAGGGCTGGCTGGCTCTTCTGCCATGCTGAGAGGCATCTGGAGGCTGGTTCACAGGGGTCCAGGGCTGGCGGTGATGAAACTGAGAGTGGCAGGTTTGGCTGGAAAAGAGAAGAAAGATGGCTCTGAGGGGGCTACTCATTCCTTTTGTCTTGGTCATGGGCCACTTCACCTGACTAGGAATAAATAGCTGCTCTTAAAGGAAAGATTGAATCCTGTGCAGAAGACAGTCTGTTGGGAAACCAAAAGTGCCTCTGATTTTCAGGGAATGGAAGTCCCAACTCAGAAACCAGTTGTAGGGACGACTTGGGAAAATCAGGCCGTTGCTGAGCCTTGGTTTCCCCAGGTGTGAGATGAGAGGTTTGGGTCAGATAACTTCTGTATCCCATTTAAAGTTTTTTTTTTCTGGCTTTGTAAAATTTTTAAATTGTTTTATTGAAAACTTGAATATGATGGTGGGACATCCTTCCAGGCTCCAATGACTAATCACCCCAATTACTAATGAGTGTTTAAGTCATCCTTATATCAGAATCCAGCCATCTCAATCATTTTGAAAATTGTGTGGTTCTCTTTATTCCTGTCCTGCCCCTAGGTTCTTCAGAACCATTTTTTTTTTTTTTTTTTTTTTTAGATTCCATATATACGAGTTAGCACACGGTATTTGTTTTTCTCTTTCTGAGTTACTTCACTCTGTATGCCAGACTCTAGGTCCAGACCTACTAGAGAATGGACTTGAGGACACAGGGAGGGGGAAGGGTAAGCTGGGAAAAAGTGAGAGAGTGGCATGGACATATATACACTACCAAACGTAAAACAGATAGATAGTGGGAAGCAGCCGCATAGCACAGGCAGATCAGCTCAGTGCTTTGTGACCACCTAGAGGGGTGGGATAGGGAGGGTGGAAGGGAGGGAGATGCAAGAGGGAAGAGATATGGGGATATATGTATATGTATAGCTGATTCACTTTGTTATAAAGCAGAAACTGACACACCATTGTAAAGCAATTATACTGCAATAAAGATGTTTAAAAAAATTGTGTGATTCTCAACGTGAGATTGAAGAGGAGAGTGGCATTAAAGCATTTACCACAAAACTATTACTTATTTTAAACTTATAATTGGATTTCCTGTGGATGAAGAGACAGCAAGTAACTAGTGAGTAGCCATATGCCAGGAAATTACATGTGCATTTACCTTTAGACTCAGAAGTCTTACTTCTAAGATTTAATTCCAAAAATACTGTAGCAAAAATATGAAAAAATATTTACACAAGGCTATTAATTGTAGTTAAGAGCACCAGTTGATTCAAACATATCAAATATGTTTAGACCCATAGGTTCATGATGGTTCTCAGAATAAAACGCCTCATTGGCCACTTTTAGAAAATGTTAGGGAGCCAACTTATTATTTTGAGAACTGGTAAATAAGGGGAAAGGATTAGATAGTTACCTTGTCTTTCCTATACAAACTAGCTCAGGACAGTCAAAGAGTAGATGAGGGGAAGAAGCTTCTTTTTATAGAGTTATTCCAGGTAATACATAAAAAGAGTGATAAAACTGGACTTTTGTCATCCCAAATTTCTGGGTCTAGGCAATGATCACCAATGGCTACTAACATGATGTGCTTCTTGATAGAAATACCATACCATTGCCTATGAAGTAGCTTTGAAAAAAACTAATCTGATCATGAACAAAAGCAGCAATGTCCAATAGAACTTTCTCTGATGACAGAAATGTTTTATATCTGTGCAGTCCAACATGGTAGCCACTGGCCACATGTGGGTATTGAGAACTTGAAAGGAGACTCATGTGACTAAGGAAATGATTTTTTTAATTTATTGAATTTTAATTAATTTAAATTTAAGTAGCCACATGTGGCTAAGGGCTACTACATTGGACTGCACAGCTCTAGACTTACCTGTGAACTTATGGGAGACACAGAGGACAGAAGAACATGTTAAATGACACCATAGGAATACAAACAGCAAAACGTACTCCAAAGAAAAATCTGTAGAACAAACTATCTGTCTTCACCACCAAATAAGATACAGTGAATAAAAACCAGATAGTTTGGGGAACATGTAAATTATTAAAATGATAACAACCAATTACAAGATATGGAGCTTACTTGAATCATGATTTGAACAAATAAATTTAAAAAATTATGAGACAATAATATTACAAAGTTGTTAATTTTTTTAGGTGTGATAACAGAATACTAATTATTTAAAAAAGAGTCCTATTATTTTAGAGACACTACTGCTATCTTTATAAAAGAAATCATATGATGTATGAATTTAATTCAGAACAATCCAGTGTACATGTGAGGAGGGAAAGTGGGTAGAGAATTGGGTGGTATAGATGAAACAAGATTGGAATGAGTTGATAATTGTTGAAGCTGGTTGGTGGGTACATGGGAGTTCATTATATTATTCTCTCTACTTTTGAATGTGTTTGAAAATTTTCACAATAAAATGTGAAAAACTAAAAGAAGTAAGGGAAATTTCCAAGAAACCTCTCTCCAAGTTTAAATAATAGCAGCAGCAAGAAAAATTTCTCCCTTGAGCTGAAATCTGAGCTGGGAACTGGGGGCCATGAAGGATGTACACATAGTACCCAAAAGGAAAGGCAGGGTCCCCTGAAGGCAAACACCACTATCAACACTGCAATAAGGAGAGTAAGCCTGGAGTTGGTAGGACTTCTTTTTAAGCTGCAAACTCAGCTAAAGTGATTCCTGGTCTATAGTGTCCCTGGTTCTCAGAGAAAGCAAAAGCAAATTCTCTCCAGAGGAGAGCATCCTCCAATTAGGTATGTGGGATTTTACAGATTAAGTTCAAGCAAATATGAACAAGTATTAGGGTGAATATAAAAATTATCATCTAAACTGGGACACTTTTGGTGATGAAAGGGAGTGCTAAAATAATTAAATTAATGCAAAAGAGATAAACCAGGATTGTCCTGGAGAAACCAATGGTCCCCCCTGGCAAACAGGGGAGGAAGGATGATCCAGCCTCTTCTGTTCCTGGAGTTTGGTGGGAATGAGAGGCTGCATCTCACCCCAGATCATCTGGAAGTTGATCTCATGCTCTGGGTCAGTGGTTCTCAAAGTGTGGTCCTCAGGCCAGTGGCATCCTGGCAATTTGTTAGAACTGTGAATTTGTGGGCTCTACCCTCGCCCTAATAAATCAGAAACTCAGGGGTGGGGCCCAGTGAGCTGTTTTGGAACAAGTCCTCTAGGTGTTTCTAATGCCTCAAATTTGAGAACCACTGGCCTAGGTAAACATTTTTTAACTGGTGTTATCAGCTATTAACAAAATTCCATGAGCATCACAATACCAATGATATTTTTCTTAAAAGCAAGAGCAGACAGGAAAAAAGTTACATTTTCCCCATAATAAACATTTTAATGACACCAGGTAATTCTATAAAGAAAGTCTAATGAAAGTCATTCAGCAAGTATCCATTAAGAAGGATTTTAAACTAATAAAAATGCCTTTTAGCATTTTATGTAAACATTTTCTATCTCAAAGGTCTAGTGATTCTCCCAGAGAATTAGGACAAAAATATCACGTTCTCAAAGGAGGATTTAATTAGGTACATGCCTGTGTGTCAACTCCTGGAATCTTCCTCCAAGTTCTCAAACAGCTCTGGCTCATTTAGGTCTGGTCTCACTTAACCTGGGACCTGAGCAGCAGATGTTCCTGTCTGTTCTCTGTTCTCTTCCAACAAAAATTGTAGAACGTGGCTGATGTTAGTTTGTTTTTCTCCACTGGGCTTCGTGTACTAACCAGACTGGGTTTGGGTACCAGATATTTCTGTGGCTTACAATACTCTCTTCTCTCAAAGGCATGCTTGTGCTTGTCCTGAACCAGTTCCTGGCATGCCTCAGTGGCTGTTTATCACCTCTGTATTAAGCATAATAGGATGCTTCCCTCATTAATTACAGCCTTGTGGGAGTTGATAAACTATCTCATATGGAGAGATAGAGTCTTATGGCCACAGGCAGCAAACAGAAACCCATCCAGCCTTAGATGGACATGTGTTAATGCTAAGATTTCCCTCACTTCCTCTAACTTCCCTTAAAAATAGACCTATTATTGTGATGGAACTAGAAGTCCTACAACACTAAAGTGGTAGTTCTTGTACCTAAGAGGGCCATAGAATCAGTGTTTCTTAACCCCACTTCTGGAATTGGCTACATTATTTGGGAACTTTAAAATACAATCTTTTTTGTACCCCATGCCCCAAAGAGTTTGCTTTAGCAGATCTGCATGGAGAACCTCCAATTTCGGGAGGCTTCTTAGGGGATTCTAATGCACTGCTTGAGTTTGGAACTGCTAATGCCAAGTTAGAGCTGTTGTAGCAAAGACCTGACGTTTTTCCACATCTTCTGCTGGTGTCATTTAGAGTCTGTTGCAGAGTAGGGACACGGTCTTCTTCAGGAAGACTTGAGGTCTTCAGGAGCATCTTTGCAGCTTGCTATTCAAACTTAGTCCTAATCAAATGAAGGATTAGCCCATCAAGGTGGCCTGGATGGGAGCACAGGCAAGGTAAGGCTGGCTCTGCCACTTACCACCTGACTCTTTGGGCAAATTACCAAATTCCTATGAGGCTCACTTTGCTTGTCTGAACAATGGTAAGAATAACATCTACTTGGGAGGGCTCTTGTGAAGATTAAATGAGAGAATATAAGTAAATATTGAGTCTATAACCTGGCACATAGTAGATACTCAATAAATAGAATATATATATTTTATTTATTTTATATATGTATTTACTTATATATTATATAAAAAAACCTTTTTCTCCTTGGAGGTTCAAGTCTATAAAGTGGCCAAACAGCTTTTTTTTTTTGGACAGAGGTCACATTTTTGCAACATTTTTTTTGCTGTTATTGTTGTTACAGGAGATTACAGAAAGCTTCATTAAGAGAGGTGAATGCTATACCTGAAAGGGTGTATGTTTATTTTATTATTATCTTTAAAATTGAAGTATACTTGATTTACAATGTTGTTGTTTCTGGATTACAGCAAAGTGCTTCAGTTATATATAAATATATATATATTCTTTTTTATATTCTTTTCCATTATGGTTTATTATAAGATATTGAATATAATTCCCTGTGCTATACAGTAGGACCTCGTTGTCTATCTATTTTGTATATAGTAATTTGTACCTGCTAATCCCAAACTCCTAATTTATCCTCCCCCCTCCCCCTTTCCCCTTTGGTAGCCATAAGTTTGTTTCCTGTGTCTGTGAGTCTGCTTCTGTTTTGTAAATAAGTTCATTTGTGTCATCTTTTAGATTCCACATATAAGTGATATCATGTGGTATTTGTCTTTCTCTTTACGACATACTTCACTTAGTATGATAATCTCTGGCTCCATCTATGTTGCTGCAACTAGCATTATTTCATCCTTTTGTATGGCTGAGTAATATTCCATTGTATATATGTACCACATCTTTTTTTTCTTTTTTTAACATCTTTATAGGAGTATAATTGCTTGACAATGTTGTGTTAATTTCTGCTGTATAACAAAGTGAATCAGCTATATGTATACATATATCCCCATATCCCCTTCCTCTTGCACCTCCCTCCCACACTCCCTATCCCACCCTTCTAGGTGATCACAAAGCACTGAGCTGATCTCCCTTTGCTATGCAGCTGCTTCCCACTAGCTATCTATTTTACATTTGGTAGTGTATATATGTCCATGCTACTCTCTCACTTCGTCCCAGCTTACCCTTCCCCCTCCCCATGTCCTCAAGTCCATTCTCTATGTCTGTGTCTTTATTCCTGTCCTGTCCCTACGTTCATCAGAACAATTTCTTTTAGATTCCATATATATGTGTTAGCATACGGTATTTGTTTTTCTCTTTCTGACTTACTTCACTCTGTATGACAGACTCTAGGTCCATCCACCTCACTACAAATAACTCAATTTCGTTTCTTCTTATGGCTGAGTAATATTCCATTGTATATATGTGCCACATCTTTATCCATTCATCTGTCGATGGACACTTAGGTTGCTTCCATGTCCTGACTATTGTAAATAGTGCTGCAATGAACATTGTGGTACATGTCTCTTTTTGAATTATGGTTTTCTCAGGGTATATGCCCAGGAGTGAGATTGCTGGGTCATATGGTAGTTCTATTTTTAGTTTTTTAAGGAACCTCCATACTGTTCTCCATAGTGGCTGTATCATTTTACATTCCCACCAACAGTGCAAGAGGGTTCCCTTTTCTCCACACCCTCTCCAGCATTTATCGTTTGTAGATTTTTTGGTGATGGCCATTCTGACCGGTGTGAGGTGATACCTCATTGTAGTTTTGATTTGCATTTCTCTAATGATTAGTGATGTTGAGCATCCTTTCATGTGTTTGTTGGCAATCTGTATATCTTCTCTGGAGAAATGTCTGTTTAGGTTTTCTGCCCATTTTTGGATTGTGTTGTTTGTTTTTTTGATACTGAGCTGCATGAGCTGCTTGTATATTTTGGAGTTTAATCCTTTGTCATTTGCTTCATTTGCAAATATTTTCTCCCATTTTGAGTGTTGTCTTCTCGTCTTGTTTATGGTTTCCTTTACTGTGCAAAAGCTTTTATGTTTCATTAGATCCCACCACATCTTTATCCATTCATCTGTCAGTGGACATTTTGGTTGCTTCCATGTCTTGGCTATTGTAAATAGTGCTGCTATAAACATAGGGTTGCATGTATCTTTTAGAATTATAGTTTTCTCCAGATATATGGCGAAGAATGGGATTGCTGGATCACATGGTAGCCCTATTTTTAATTTTTTAAGGAACCACCGTACTGTTTTCCATAGTGGCTGCACCAATTGACATTCCCACCAATGGTGTAGGAGGTTTCCTTTTCCTCTACACTCTCTCCAGCATTTGTTATTTGTAGATTTTTTAATGATGGCCATTCTGACTAGTATGAGATGGTACCTCATTGTAGTTTTGATTTGCATTTCTCTAATAATTAGTGATGTTGAGCATAAAGAGTGTATTTTTTTTATAATGGTAATTATATGACCATTTCTCTCTTTTTTTTAATTAATTAATTAATTTTTGCTGTGTTGGGTCTTCGTTTCTGTGTGAGGGCTTTCTCTAGTTGTGGCAAGCGGGGGCCACTCTTCACCATAGTGCGCGGGCATCTCACTATTGCGGCCTCTCTTGTTGCGGAGCACAGGCTCCAGACACGCAGGCTCAGTAGTTGTGGCTTATAGGCCTAGTCGCTCTGCGGCATGTGGGATCCTCCCAGACCAGGGCTCGAACCCGTGTCCCCTGCATTAGCAGGCAGATTCTCAACCACTGCGCCACCAGGGAAGCCCAAGAGTGTATGTTTAAAAGATGGACACTTTCTGACAGAAATTGGTAGTAAAGAACATAGAGTCCCCCCAGCGTCAGTGCAAGGCTCCCTCAGAGCTTCCAAGCAGAGGAATGGCATAAGCGAGCTGAGCTGGAAAAGGTGCAGGTGAACTTTGTAGACATTTTAATGTAGCCTTTGTGTTAGCTGGAGGCACTCTGATTCTTCAGAGCTGGATGTGGTTAGCTCATACTCTGATCAACAATGTAGAAAAATTCAAGATTTCTTGTAGTTCTTGGGGGCTTTCATGCCAAGATCAGCTCTGACTTCCTTCCTCTGCTGATTCTTGTCCTTTACTCTGTCTTGTGCAGCTCCTTTCCCTGGTTGCCACAAAACCTCTTTGTATGTGCAGCAAATTTTACCTAAGTTTGGAGAAATGGATGTGAGTTTATATCACAGCAGGGTAACAACTTAAACTCAAATATTAAGCATCTCTTTTATAAGATCCCTCTTCCTTATTGCTTACCCCCAATCTCACTGTTCTCTCCCCTCCCCTCTCTTTTATGCTTAGGTCTTCCAGTTTATTTCAAATGCAGAACAATTTAGCTACCTCTTTTGCTACTTTTTCCTGTGGCTAACCCAAGATCTCAGGGTTTCTGCTGTCCCATGTGGCCTTGCAAGATATTTTCCTGAACAAAGAGAATTACTCCCTGGAGGGAATTATGGAACATGTTTTTAAGATGATAATTTACTTCTTATCCCCATCCAAAGCTAAATATTTAAGCAATGAGATGCTGAACAAATATAGGCGCAATAATGTGGATGGTGGTGGTGGTGTTGGTAATGAAGAGAAAGACTGGATGCAAGAGATATAAAAGAGCTCACAACAAATTGAGCAGAGAAGCAACACAAAAGGAAGGGGAAGGAAGGACCAACATTTACTGAATGCCAGTATTTCGTGTAATCCCATGACAACCTTATCATATTGGTTTTATCCCAATTTTCCAAGAAAACCAAAGTTTCCAAGAAAACCAGAGAGGTTAAATAAGATGCCCAAGCCACTCAAACTGTAAGTGGAAGATCCAGGATCCAACCCAGGTATGATGGAAAGATCTGCCTTCTCTGCATTGTATTCTGAATCACTTATGCTTCTATCATAGAGAGCTTAAGCTTCATTCTGAAATGATATTTAGTCCAGCTCTTATGCTAACCTAATTCAGTACAAAATCATTTTTGATAATAATAAAGTTTAGGATATATCCTTATTTTTTATAGTCTGCAATTTGGATCTTGGTGTGAATCTTTCTTTATATGGTTTCTCAGGTGAAATCAACAAAAATCTGCCCTTTCGTAAGTGCAGATGAGACCTCTCTGACTTACATGTTAGAGCAGGGCCAGCAGTGGGGTATTCCAGCGGTGGGGGGCTGACTTCCCAACATTAGTGCCATACAGGGATAGACTGATTGGCTTGCTCTCATGGGAGGAGGCATTTAAGCAAAGACTGTAGGACCACTTGGTTGGGATGTTGTTGTGAGGATTCTGGGTTGGATGAGAAGTTCCCAAATAGAGCTGCCCATCAGAGTCATTTGGAGAAGGAATGTTCAATACCCAGATGCTTGCATCTTATTAGAGATGATTCAGTATGTCTGAGATGGCTCAATGGCATTTCAAAATGACTCACCAGCTGATTCTAATGCACACCCAAGTTTGGGGACTATTGGAACAGGTTGCTGTTAAAATCCCCTCTATCACAAGATTCTATAAATTCTGTCTTCTGTTGGGGGTGGGGGAGTCATGGTCTTCCCTGTCTTGTATTCTTTAAATCACAATGTTCTATTCATGTGGGCAGTGACAACTGGTCAAATGTGATATCTATTTCATTATTGGAGAAGATAGAATACTGAGCTACCTTTAAAATATCTGGGTTGCACCGTCTCTTTGTAATGGAAAATGTTATTTATTCTAGTGATACTTTTTCATAATGCCAGCAGACCACACAGAGTTTACTTTGAAGAAGCTGGATAATGTTTCTACATCTGCAGGAACTAGCTAGAGGGATCAAGATGAGATGCTTAGTTGATACCACATTTATTTAAAAAAATGGAAGGGTAAACACAGGACTAGTGTGGTTTGGGAAATGTATTAGCATGCTTAAGTACACTTTTCCTTGGCATATTTGAAGCAGAAAAAGAAAACGTCTCAGGAGATTCAGTGGTAAATGTATATTTTCTGAGCCTTGGAAAATCTATTGCTCAATATCTCTCTAGTTCTTGTCATGGATTTTTTAAAAAAACTTTGGCTCATTCTTCCTCAAATAGATGGATGCTAGTAATAAGTAATGAAAAAAAAATCAAATGCTAGGAAAATGACATGTAATTTTTCCTTCCTACTTGATATAAACTCTTCTTAATAATTGATGCACACAGCTTTTCTAGTGACAGAGGATCTTTCCTTAAAGGGATATGTAACATGAACAAAGCTGAGAGAGACTTTCAGAGTTTGTGGCCAGCTCCGAGGCACTGGCCACTAAACTTTTGTTTCTCAACAGGAGTATCTCTCAGGCAAAGACACAGTGTAAAAAAGTAATGCCTTCTTCCACTTTCCTCACTTTGTTCCGTGATGCTGAGCCTTCTTTGGCAGTCGGCCTGTTCCTCATTTTTTAAGTAGGAAGCCTCTATAATTAACTTGAGCCTATTTTTGCTGTGTTAATTAATGTGTGCATACAGGAGGTTGCTGTTTTCCCTTAAGGTGTGATGAATAGAACTGGTTTTCATGGAAATGACCTAGCACTTTGGCAGATGGAGCAATTGGCTTTGGGAAACATTCACATTAAATAGCAAGACATAACTAATTCTACTTGATAAAGTCTGTCAAGGTCAAGGGTAGAAAGAGTGGTCCCCAGACTCCTCTAGGGCTCCCTGTGAGCGTTTGAGGATGATGAGAAAAGTGGAAGGGACCTGTCCACTGAAATCAGTCAGACCTAGGTCTGAGTCTTAACACCACACCATAGCGACTGTGTGAGCTTTGGTAAGTCTTGTTTGCTCATCTATAAATGGGGCACAAAACACTCTTTTTGTCAGAATTAATTCAGGTAATATTTGGGAAGCTTCTCAGATGAGTAACTCAATTCATGAGTCTACAAGTTGGCTGCGAGCGTTTATCCTGTCAGACTGTAAGCTCCCTGGAAGCAGAGACTGTGTCCTTTTTGATTCTTGTCTCCAATGCCTAGTATCAGTAGGAACTCATGTTTATTGAAAGAATGAAAGATGGATTGGTCTTATTTGATTAGTAACCTTCACAACAGTGCAGTGGCTAGTGCTAGAGTGTGTACAAACTTTACAGCCCTAACCTCTTAACATGTCTGCCCCTGAAGGAGTTTGAACCCATCACTCAGACCTTCTCAACCTCACTGGCAGAGTCAGTCTAGGTCTTGCCAGTCTACAAAGGCTACCCTGAGAATTGCACTATCCCTTCCTGCATGGTCCTTCTGGTCTGGGAGTCCCCTTCTGTAGCTCCCTGAGATGTGAGGTGGCTGCAGAACTTTACAGAGATGCCAGTGGTCCAGGCTGCTCAGACGTGCCATGCCGTCGCTCCTTTCTTGAGTCTTGTCATCAGCCAGTGACAGCGCTGTAGACAAGCAGAGCATGACAGGCAGCAGGGCATAGGTCACCTCTGCTCTCAGCAACCTCTCTCCAATCTCTGCTTTTGTTCTTTCCCCACCCCAGGGGAGTCTCTTTTTAGCTTGTGTGAGATCAACTCTCCCTTTCTGCTCTTTAAGACACTCAGTCCATGCCCAGAATTCCTCTTTCCCAAAGGCTTTCAGCCTTTCCCAAAGGCTCTGCCATAAGCCTCTCCCAAGTGCCAACGTGCAAAACTGACTACGTGCTTGAATGCAGCAAAGGAGAGTTAATGTCTGAAAATGTTATATGCCTAGGGCCTAGGAAGAAATAATTAGATTCTAGGGACCGGTCTTATTAAAGACGGCAAATGTTATAGGACTTTAGGAGCTCTTAATTCACTGTGGTTGTTAAGGTAGTAATGAAACTCCAGGTATCCTCTCAGCATTTAAGGCAGGAAGAAGAATGGAAGAGACAAAAGTTTTCTTTTCAGATTTTCCCATTTTAACGAGAAATATAAATAAAACAGCATTTTAGAGTTCCATTTCCCCCAGTAGACTAACTTGTATGTCTTATTGACCAGGATTGGGTCACACGGCTGTCTCTAATTGTACAGGAAGCTGAGAAAGAAAGCGCTGGGTTTCTAGCCTCAGTGCAGGGAGACAGCCAGAGAGAAGGGGGTCAGGGATGCTGTCGGGTTAACCTTAGTCTGAGTTCCCTCCGAAGCAGCTTCTGACACAAAGATTTGAATGCTAGTATTGTGTTTGGGTAGTGAAGTAAGCCCTGGTAGAGTGGTGGGGAAGGTAGGCAAAGAGAATAGCCATGTGTGTTAGTAAGAGTTCTCCAGAGAAGAAGAACCAATCAGACATCTATACACGTCTATATCCACACACACACACACACACACACACACACACACACACACACACACACATTATAAGGAATTGACTCACACAGACTATGAAAGACTATGAAAAACCAAGACATCCAAGCTCTGCAGTCAGCAGGCTGGAGACCCAGGAGAGCTGATGGTGTAAGTTCTGGTCTGAGTCTGAGTCCGAAGGCAGGAGAAGACTGATTACAACTCAAAGACAGGCAGAGGGAAAGAATTCCTTCTTACTCAGCCTTTCATTCTATTCAGACGTTCAGCAGATTGGATGAAGCCCACTCACGCTGGGGAGGGCCATCTGCCTTACTCAGGCTACCCAGGCAATGTTAATCTCATCCAGAAACACCTTCACAGACACACCCAGAAATAATGTTTAACCCAACATCTGGGTACCCCGTGGCCCAGTCAAGCTCACACCTGAAGTTAACCATCACACCATGAAAGGGGGCACTGTCAAGCTGGCTACCACTGTGCACAGCTGGAGCCTAGTCCTGTTGGAGCATCTCTGGGAGCCAGAGTAACACGTACCCTTGGGAGTTATCACACTTCCAGCAAGCGCTGGTTGAGGGCTGCTGGGGGAGTTTAAGTCCCTGACACTTCTGTCCAGCCTGCGAACTGGCAAACAGGTTCGGGCATAGGAAATAAGTGCTGGCATGGGGAGTCTGGCAGGAACTCTGATAAGATGAGGGGATATGGGTGGGCTCGGACAGCATCAGCTACATCAACCAACAAAGTCTGCCACATAGGGTGTGGTAAGCACTTGGATGCTTTCTTATCTTTAACATAGTTAAAGCTGGAGGTTGATTCTAAGTCCCAGATATTTTAACCTCTAGGACTCTATCTCAGAAGAGAAGCTTGTGCTCTTGTGACATTTTCCTCTGGGAACAACCTACCAAAAGAAAGAATGAGGATTCTACAAACAGAATCTCAAGTGATTGAACTGTTGACGTGACAACCTGGACCACTGAGAGTCTCTCCATCTTGGATCAGTCTGGAGACCAAAGGGAGGGCAAATCACATTATCTTAGGCAACATTCAAATTCAACCTTGGGCAAGGCGGTGCTACCTACTGTCCTCAAGAGAGAAAACTGAGACTCAGGAAGGGGGAGGAATTTGCCCTAGTGACACAGCTGGAAAAGTCACACGGAGTGGAGTCCAGGGCCACCTGACCATAAATCTGGTGCCCTTTCCATGATACCCAGCTGTTCTCTCCAGGAAAATGACCTTTCAAGCGCACAATATGAATTAATAATGGTATAATTGTACACTTCTACACTTCTTCTTGTGCTGACTCACATCCAGGCTTGTGGTGGAAAGTTGTTTTTCTGTTTGGGGAATGGGTTGCACTGACCCTCTGACCTCTCTTCTCTTGTCTCTCCTTTCCTTTTTCCCCTGTTCCTTGTCCCCTGTCCCTTCACCTCCCATCCCCCCCTCACCCTCTGTTAGTAAGATCTGGCATCATATTCCTGAGGCAACCAAGTCAGCTCACACTGGGTATCCCATGCCCTTGACGTATCCCTATAAAGCCCTCAGATAGCTGCAATATCTGAGTTAATACATAAATGGATCCATAACGTCCTCGCCTTTGGAATTACTCTTGACCCACAGCCCCTGCTGAAGCGAGGACCAGGGGTCTGTGTTTGTGTCTGCTGTCATGAGCACAGGGTTGGCGGTAAATAATCTCATCATGTTTTCTGTCCTGGGAATCTAGTTCTAAGGCTGTGAGAGTCTGAAGTAGTCATGGGGTGGCCAACTGTACTGCCAAGTCAAGTCTGTACCTCAGATATGGGGAGGCAGAGGAGCTGGGAGTGAGCAGAGAGTAAGCGGAGCTTGCTGGGAAGCAGACACAAGAGAACAGAGGGAAGGAATTTGGACCCTGCACCTCTATCCCTACCCAGGCTAGACTCTTTTCCCCTTGCTCAAGACAACCATGTCATTCTGCTTAAAGAAAGCTCCCTGATACATGCAGCTGGGAGGGGATGTGGGTTTCTTTCCATCCAGATGATCCCCAGTCCAGAGGGTTTGTGTAACAGGCAGTGGGCATGCCTCATGACGGGCATGGGACTTTGCTCTGTGCTGACAGGGAACAAGGACAGCTAAGCAAGCTTGTGGAAATTCAAGCCTGAGTGTGTGTGTGTGTGTGTGTGTGTGTGTGTGTGTGTGTTTTAATTAATTAATTTTTATTTGAGGTATAGTTGATTTACAATGTTGTGTTTCCGGTATACAGCAAAGTGATTCAGTTATATATATATATATATATATATATATATATTCTTTTTCAGATTCTTTTCCATATATGTTATTACAAAATATTGAGTATATTGGGCTTCCCTGGTGGCGCAGTGGTTGAGAGTCCGCCTGCCGATGCAGGGGATACGGGTTCGTGCCCCAGTCCGGGAGGATCCCACATGCCGCGGAGCGGCTGGGCCCGTGAGCCATGGTCGCTGAGCCTGCGCATCCGCAGCCTGTGCTCTGCAACGGGAGAGGCCACAACAGTGAGAGGCCCGCGTACCGCAAAAAAAAAAAAAAAAAAAAAAGATATTGAGTATAGTTCCCTGTGCTGTACATTAGGTCCTTGTTGATTTATCTATTTTATATATAGTTGTGTGTATATGTTACTCCCAAATTCCTAATTTATCCCTCTCCCTCCTGCTTTCTTCTTTGGTAACCATAAGTTTGTTTTCCATGTCTGTGAGTCTTTCTGTTTTGTAAAGAAGTTCATTTGCATAATTTTTTTTTTTTTTTAGATTCCACATATAAGTGACATCATATGATATTTGTCTTTCTCTGACTTACTTCACTTAGTATGATAATATGTAGGTCCATCCATGTTGTTGGAAATAAGCCTGTGTGGTTTTTTTGCAACATTGATCAAGGCCAGCTCCTAACTGAAACAAAACAAAACCACAGCCATCAAAAAAGACAACCATCGCGGTAATGGTTACCCAGAAAAGTCGAGTAGAATAACTAGGTGGTTTCTTTAGAAGAGTTAAATTGCAGTTTTTATAATTTTGTTTTGATACCCTGTAGGTGAATTGTGATTTGCGTGTTTATTTGAAAAGGTAAACAATAACCAGAAAAACCTGGAATGACAAAAGTTAAATATAAACTCTCTTAACCCAATCAGCCTAAGACCACCATCTATGGTCTGAAAAAGATATATCAGCCCATTGCAGTGGGGGAGGCCACACTTCAGAGGGGGGCATCTCAGCAAACATGGGAAAAGATAGAATTGTTATAGGATTTTCAGGAAGGGTAAAGTTTAAGTGAAATGGAAATAAAGGTTCAAAGCAAAAAAGAGCTGTGTATGAGGGTGTCAATGTCAGGTCTGGACTGTAAATTGGCCCCAGGCTCCTGTTCCCTTGGAAATGACAAAGTTATGATAAATATGAATGTTGTCTTTAGAACCTCCTTCTCTGGAAGCTCTGCATCTGGGCTGGTAATCGAGGCTGGCTCTTTGTGTCAAAGTGGCTAAGATCCTCCACCAGGCAAGAGGGAAATGTTTCATTCTTACAGATAATATTTCCCTTAGTAACCGTTCTGGTAGTCTCTGCTCTTAGAGATCAAGGCTTTTCAGGATGTAAGAAAGCAGTAGTTACTCAAAGAAGGTTATAATGTTGGAGTGTCCTTGCGAGAAATATTGTTTCCTATTACTTTGCAGCTGGCTTTATCTTTATCTGTTATCCCAGACCGATGAATGGCAGGGGGCAGATTTTTACTTTCTCAGTCTGAGCTAATTCTTACTTTCTCAAAACTCTGGGCTTCTTTGGAGGAAAATGTGATGGTTAGTGGGTCAGTGCTTGCCAATGTTTCCAAAATCTGTGAAAACTCGTAGCTATTCTAAATGAGAACAAACCATTAACAGTATTTGAAGAGCAGCTAGGTGGGAGCTGCCAGCTCAGCTGATAGGACAGCTGGGATCCCCCAGTCTTGGGAGGTGACAGAACATAGGACCCTGTCCCACTCTGGAGTCTCCTGTGCCCCACCTTCCTGGGTTTTCCATTTTGGGTATATCAGATGTACTCTTACTGACTTAATTTTTAAGAAGTAGATTCACATCTTGTACTTAAATAAATGCATCATGAAACAAAGGCTTTAATCACTACCATAAAAGGAGAAACAGTGTCACCTGCATAAATTCAAAGTAAAGAAGAAATAAGAGGATGACTAGTATCATTTTTTTTTTTTCTGGACGATTTCCTGTCAGATTGCTTGAGCTTGAGGCTTGCCTTGCCTTTAAAGAACAGGGTGGTGGTAGAGAGGATAACAACACATGTCAGAAAGGTGTTAAATCACATCCCATTCAGCACCAAACCGAGACTTTCTCCGTGATATGATCAGAAAGATGAGAGTTAACAGAGGAATCTCACTCCAGAATTCACTATTAGGGCTGGGTTCGTGTACCACCACAAATCATCTGTGGTGCCAACAGGACGTTGTGACCCACACTCTGGGAAACTGGCTTTGTGCTCTGAGACCACTGGCTACACAGCCCCAGACCCAGGATGGAATCAAGT
Organism: Globicephala melas; assembly: GCF_963455315.2. Taxonomy (NCBI): domain Eukaryota; kingdom Metazoa; phylum Chordata; class Mammalia; order Artiodactyla; family Delphinidae; genus Globicephala; species Globicephala melas. The sequence goes on from NC_083315.2 coordinate 41,721,572, forward strand.
GCCATCCTGGGTGTGGGATGTGTGGGACCTCGGGACAGGTGTCTAACCTCTCCAAGGCTGTTTCCTCATCTGTCCGATGGGGATAATAATTGTTATTACCTCTCATGATTGCTCTGAGAATTTAATGAGCTGATCCACGGAAAACCAATGGCTCCATGTCTGGCAGATGCAAAGTTTTCCATAGATGTGAGCTAGGATGCCGAGACAAGCTTGTGTCATGTATCTGCTAAATAGCCGGTGCTTGGGTAGGTCCTAGAGGTCAGATTTAGGTCACAAGGGAAGTCCATCCAAATTGGTCAAGGGAGAAGGGCAAGCTGAGTGCTGAGGGATAATTCCTATTGGGTCAAGGTCATACGAGTAGGGCTGGAGACAAAGGTCAAAGCAAAATAGGTAAGAACCTTGGGTAGGTTCTTAAAATAGAACATCTGCCAAGAACAGGGTGGGAGCAAGAGAGAGGACCCCCAAAATGTAGGCAAGCAGTGCTGAAGTGTGTCTGATCTCGCCCTCCATCTTTCTTTGTGTGGGTGGCTGTCCAAATTAAGGGAGACCTAGCTTCTCTAATCCTCAGCAACCCTGAGACAATTATGTCTAGGGTCCCTGGTCTTATCTCTGGAACAAGATTAGTTGGGTGTCATGCAGTCATCATTTTTTTGTACTCCTACTGCATGCTGGGTATAGTGCAAGGCACTAGGCATGGTAGCACAGAGATGTGGTTGTCCAGGAAGGCTCAAAATGCAGAGTTCTGGAGACCTGAGATTAAGCACCTGAAGTTGAGTATTAGAGAGGCCAACTGTGCTGCGAAGAGCAGACAAGGGCACAGTACTGACAGAGGCCAGGGCCCACTGGGCTCAGGTTAGTGGTCTCAGGGTCTGTCTTTACTCTCCTGTTGTGGGTTAAAGTGTGTCCTCTAAAAAGATATGTTCAAATCTTAAGCCCCAGTACCTGTGCATGGGACCTTATTTGGAAATAGGGTCTTTGTAGATATAATCAATTAAGATGAAGTCGTACTGGATTAGAGTGGCCCTGATCCAATGACTGTCCTTATAAAAAGAGGGAAATTTGAACACAGACACACACACAGAGGTAAGATGGCCATGTGATGACAGAGGCAGACACTAGAGGGATGCAACTGCAAGCCAAGGTATGCCAAGAAACACTAGCTACCACCAGAAGCTGGAAGAGGCAAGGAAGGACTCTTCCTAGAGCCCTGGGTGGGAGCATGGCCTTCTGACATCTTCATTTTGGACTTCCAGCCTCCAGAACTGTGAGAAAATAAAATTTTGTTGTTAAAGCCCCCCAGTTTGTGGTTATTTGTTATGGCAGCCCTAGGAAACTTACATACCTCTGATCCAAGAGCATGCACCATCAGTAGAATGGGGGTGATCGAGTGGAGTGAGGGCCCAGCATTCTGTGGCTATTGCTGATTCCCTGTTATTCATGAGTTACCTGTCCTCAATGTGCCTGAATATCCCAAAGTACTGCTTCATGCCCCTTCTCCAGGACTCTGATTCTTCCCACCCTCCCCTCAGTTTCCACCTTTCAAGAAGAGCCACTGAAAGTAGAAGGTAGAAGCCCTGGAGCAAAATAGGGGACAGGGAGGGGCATGATAGGAGGGGCAACATGCAGGGAAGGAGGAAGAGATGTGAAAAACAGAATCCCTTCCTGGAGGGTCAAGAGCAGACCACTGGTGCCCCAGGTCCCAGGCCCCAGAGCAGAAGTCACTCCCAGTGAGTGCTAAGTGCAGGAGGCCATGATACTAACACACCAGCTCTGTCCCAGCTTGGCCATCCTTTCTGCCTGGTCATCAGCACATGGCTTTAAAGACATTTGTTGCTTGAAGCACAGAAGCAGCTAATTGCAGTCATTGTTCATCTGGATCTGGGAGTGTGATCAGCATTCTTTGTGTGTCCTTTGGCTCCCTGGCCTCCTCTGGACCCTGCATGAAGGAGAGGGCTTTCTGCCTGGGCCCTGGGTCATGGCATGGGGCCTGAAGCCTAGCTAATGATTGAGAGTTCAACCTGAGACCTGATGGTCAGGGCTGGGGACTGATTGCTCCCTTCCCCACCTGTTCCAGGAATAGGTTCCTGTTCTACCTCACAATAGCCTTTATGAAAAGAAAAAAAAGAAAGACTCATCAGTTGAGTTTCACTTAATCTAAAGAGGTGCCTTAAAATAATCTGAGCCATTGGACAAAACTGGAAGGATTGGATCACAGATCTTTTGATATTGCATGGTGGTCATTGTTCTAAACCATTAAAACCATCGTCAATTTCGTATATTTTAAGCAGTTCCTTAAACCCATGTGGCCACTCCAAAGACCCACATTACCCTAACTCTAAATGCCGCCTTCCCTCTTTCCAAGGAATGATGGGCCCAGATACTGTTATTCTGCTGTACCCATGTAGACATGGATTTCAAACTCAAGGGTTTGGTTGTAGAGAAGCAAAGAGGTCAAGTGGAAAACAGGAATGGAGGAATGTTTTATGTTCATGTCATAGGGACCTCCAGGTAACTCCAGGCTGGGGCTTGGTGAAAATGTCTCAGGGGAACTTGGCTGCAATGCCCAAGGGAAAGGAGAGGCCCCAGTAAGCTTGCATTGTCTCTGTCAAATTTCAGGGAAAGGGTGCAAATCGCCATCCTTCCCTGGAATGGCATGAGAAGCCCAGTGTGATTACTGGGGACTTCTTGGAGATGGGTTCTCTTGTGTGAGGTCATGTGTTGAATGTGTGCACCTGGGAAAGTCTGATGAGAGACTCGGACACTTGGGCATAGCCTTCCTATTCCTAGTGATCCTTCTTAGGGGCTAGTGTGGGGTCTGCTGGGATTATAATCCTCAGGGATGCAGCTATGGCAGGGGACACTACACAAGACACCAGAAGCTAAATGAGCCCTGGAGTTGGAGGTGGGCAGGAGTATCTAAGCATCAGAAGAATCAAAGCTCAGAAAAATCAAGCCAAAGCCCTAAACAAAATGTCTGGAGCAGAGTGGGGACCAGTAGCTGAGGCTGAGGGCAAGGTGATGGGAGAAAATGAAGGAGAATGGGAGTCGGGTTAGTGATGGGAAGATGTACAGAACATATGGTGCTGATGGCTCTGCACTGTCACCTTTAATGGCCATTGGCCTGGCTTACACGTACAGGGACATGTACTCATTCCTACTGGGAAATCTCTAATCAAAGGCAAAGTCAGATAGATGGAGACTCATCATTAAGCCAGAGTGACAACCAAAATTCCCAAGAAGCTCAGTATTACCTGCCTCTAACACTGCCTGGAAAATCTCCAGGTGTAATGTCCTTTAATCCCATTGTTGCCATATATAACCCCCACTGCCCTGCTTTGTGAGTCATATGGAGACTCTGCCTCCTTTATGTGGGCTGCTAATTGTGATTTTTCTGTTTACATAAAGCACTGGGAGAGATGCTTTATCTGGAAACTAAAACCTCAGGTGAACAGGTACAGGTGCGAACCCATTGTTTGATACCTGGGGCTCTCTGTCGCTGAACTTGGCCCCAGCTGTAGGGTCAGTCAGGCCATAGTCAGGGTGTGGTTAAGGCCCTGTGTGTATTGAACACTGATGTCATGAGGGCAGGTTAGGGGCAGGGGAGTTGAGCTCGGAAATGAGAATACGATTCAGGGAGGATTTTCTCCTTTCCCCCATTTCCATCCCTATTCTGGAGGAAATGGTTGTACCATCATTGCATGCACAGAGCATAAATGATTTCTTTGTTAGCTTGTCTCCATAAAGTATCAAGAAAGAGGCATGAAATCTGAAGAGGTGTTCTCACCCTTGGGAGACCCAGACATACTGCTCCCTTTTTTCTTCTCTTCTGTCCCTTCCCATCTCCCACAAGAGACGTTAACACTTCCCTCATCTCTCCCTGGCTCCCGGATAATTTTGGCCAGAGTAACAATCTGAAAACAGCTTTCTTCATGACTCTCTCTTGGTCAAAAATAATAATAAAGCAAATACTTTTCGTTGCTGACAATATGCTGGGCAGAGTTCTGAGCACTTTGAACATGCTAGTTCATGTATTCCTCACAACAACACTGTGGCGTACATACTATAATCAGCCCCATTTTAGAGAGGAGGGAACTGAGACCTGAAGGACTTAATTATTGTACCAGGTCAGGGAGCTGATATGTGGCAGAGCTGGGATTTGAACCTGGGATCTGAATCAAGAGTCCATGCCCTCATCCACTCTGCTTGAAGGATGAAGAACAAGTTCATTAGCCTGGCAGCCAGTGTCTTCTACCATCTGGGCCTCACCTACCTTGTCCCCTGTGGATGCATCTATGTGCACTTTCAGTAGATGAAGTGCTTTCTTAACTCCACTAGGGTCAATTTCTGACAAAACATTAAGTGAAGTAAGAATAGAAGAAAACTTCATAAAGAGGACAAAGAAATTTATTAAAAATCAACAGTAAGCATTATACCAAGTAGCATAAGACATCCTTATTCAAGTTTTGAATAAGGCCAAGGTATTTGTTGTTACTGCTATCATTCAAAAAACTTGAAGGTTCTAATTGATAGAATACAACAATAAAAATAGGTTACTTAAGGGCTTCCCTGGTGGCACAGTGGTTGAGAGTCCGCCTGCCGATGCAGGGGACATGGGTTTGTGCCCCGGTCCGGGAAGATTCCACATGCCGCGGAGCGGCTGGGCCAGTGAGCCATGGCCGCGAGCCTGCGCATCTGGAGCCTGTTGCTCTGCAATGGGAGAGGCCACAACAGTGAGAGGCCCGTGTACTGCAAAAGAAAAAAAAAATAGGTTACTTAAATATTGAAAGAGAAGGAGGAAATTACCACTATATGCTTTGAGGTCACTTTATACCTATAAAATCTAAAAACTTGAATACCTATAACATCTAAGAGCTTGAATAAAAAGGTGTTATAACTATTAAGAGAGTTTAGCTGGAAATAAAATGAATATGCAAAAATAAAATTTCCTTTTTCCACTATTAAAATGATTTTGAAAGTAAAATGGAATAAAAATTAATGACAAAGCTATAAAATACCTAATGATAAATGAAATAAGAAATGTAATAGCTATATGAAGAAAACTACATTTTTACAGATGAATATAAATTTTATCAAAGGAATAAATGAAAGGGTATACCATATTCTTGGACAGAAGAGTGACATCATAAAGATAAAAATTCTTCTGAAACCAGTATAAACATTTATTGCAATTCTGGTAAGAATCATAATATCACCTTTTTTTGGAGAGGTGGAGACTTGAAAAATATATTTGAAATTTCACATCAAATACTAAATGTGTGAAAATGGCTAAGAAGACTTTGAAAAAGAAGAAAAATAACTAGAGGGTACCTACCATACTATACATTACAAAGTAACATAAAGCTACTATGATCAAAATAATCAGAGGACTGGAAGAGGGAGTCCAGAAATAGATCTAAGGATCAATGGAAAATTAATGTGTGATAAATATAGTAATTCAAATCACTGGGGTTAATATTATTCATTAAAAAGTGGTGGAAGGACTGTTACCCATTTTGGAAAAAAATAGATCCCTACGTCAAATCTTATAATCAGAATTAATTTCATATGGAATAATTGTCTAAGAGTAGCCCCAAACTGGAAACAATCTAAATGGTCGTTAACTGGTGATTGGGTAAACAGAAAGTGGCTTATTCATATAGTGGAATACTATGCAGCAGTAAAAAGGATTGGCTACTGCTACCCTCAACAACCTGGATTAGCCTCAAAAACATTACACTAAGGCTTCCCTGGTGGTGCAGTGGTTGAGAGTCTGCCTGCCGATGCAGGGGACACGGGTTCGTGACCCGGTCCGGGAAGATCCCACATGCCACGGAGTGGCTAGGCCTGTGAGCCATGGCCGCTGAGCTTGCGCGTCTGGAGCCTGTGCTCTGCAACGGGAGAGGCCACAACAGTGAGAGGCCCGCGTACTGCAAAAAAAAGAAAAAAGAAAAAAACATTACGCTAAATGAAAGATGCCAAACACAAAATACTATACCTTGTATGATTCCATTTATATGAAATTTTTAGAAAAGGCAAAAATTATAGAGGTCAGTGGCTTCCTGGGGGCTGGAATAGGAGCAGGGATTGACTGAAAACAGGCATGAAGAAAATTTTGGGGGTGATATATGTGTCCTAAAACTGGATGGTTGTACAACTCCATTTACTATACAATTCATCAAACGGTAGAATTGGAATGAGTGATTTTTTTGGTATGTACATTGTCAATCAGTAAAGCTACTAACAGTGTTAAGAGTAAAAAAAGAAAAAGTATAAGATAATAAAACATTGGAGTAACATATCAGAAAATACTGTTTATAAATTTGTGATGGGAAATACTTTCTTAAGCAAGCCATAGAAAAGCTGTTAAGAAAAATATACATTTGGTACCGTAAAATTAACAAAATTCATGGTGAAAGACACATTTAAAATGTAAAAAATACAAATAATAGACTTGGATTAAGTGTTTGCATCATTTGTAAAAGACAAGTGAATTTTTCTTTATACAAACCTCATAAAAATTAAAAGAGGCAAACGATCTAATCTCAAATTAGCAAATGATATTCACAAATGACAATACAAATAGACAATAAAATTTGCTTAGGTAGCCATGGAAATGAAAACAAAACTTACTGATTGACAAAATTTCTAACATTTGGTAATACTTAGTATTATCTGTGAGGGTGTGAGGAAATGAAGTCTGTTTTGGGGAGTGTAAATCAATTTAACACATTTAGAGATTAACTGGATTATAGCTCTTAAAATAAAAAATGTGCATGCCCTTGGTAAAATAATCCCTCTTCCTGCAATCTGCCTTCCAGAAAAAAATAGCGCAGATATGTCAAGACAAATGCATCAGTATGTTTGTTGGGTTATTTGAAAATAACAAGAATTAGGAACCAGGTGAATTTCTGTAAATAGGGCTACTTTTGAATATGTTTTGCTACCTCAAAATAATAACAGAACAATATAATATCATACAGCCTTAAAAAGAAGTAGAAATATTTATCTGAATTGACTTGGAAATCTGTATATTATATATATATTGTATTAGTTTTCTATTGCTCTGTAACAAATTACCACAGATTTAAGAGCTTAAAATAACACCTACTCATTAGCATATGGTTCTGTAGGTTGGAAGTCTGGCATGGCTGGGTTCTGTCCTCAGGTTATCACCAGGCTGAAATTGAGGTATTGACTGGAATCAGTTCTAATCTGGAAACTCTGGTGAAAAAAACAGCTTCCAGCTTCCTCCTTATTTTTGGCAGATTCAGTTCTTTGTGGTTTTAGGACTGAGGCGCCCATTTCCTTGCTAGTTGCCAACTAGAGATTGCTCTCAGCTCCTAGAGTCCACTTGCATTGTCACATGTCCCCTTCCATCTTTAAGTCAGGAGAGCATCATCAAATCCTTCTCATGATCTGAATCTCTGGCTTCTGTCTCTGAATGTTAGAGCCAGATTTAAAGAGCTCATGTGATTAGGTCAGGTGCACCTGGGTAATCTCTCTATCTTAAGGTGAACTGATTTTCAGAAGTCCTTCATAGTAATAATGCATAGATTTATTTGATTGAATAACTGGGAGAAGGTGTGTATACACTAGGGCCTGAGAATATTGGGGGCCATCTTAGAAAAAAGCTACTCAGAGATCAAAAGACTGAACATTAAAATAACATCAGACAATGTTATAATTTTTTGTTTTCAACAGTCATACATATTTTAAAGAATTTAAGAGGAGATAAATAGTCTATTATATTTACCATTTCTAATTTCTTTCTGATATTATTTCCCTTCCACCTAATAAGCTTCCTTTAGTGTTTATTTTAGATCAAATCTGCTGCCAGCAAATTGTTTTTCTTCATCTGAAATGTCTTTATTTTGCCTTTATCCTTGAAGGATATTTTTATTGGATATGGAATTGTAGGTAGACAACTTTTCTAGCACTTTAACAATGTTGTTCCACTGTCTCCTGGCCTCCATGCTTTCTAATGAGAACTCTGCTGTAATTTGAATTGTTGTTCCCTTATATCAGGGTTCTGGACTTTAGCACTGTTGACATTTTGGGCTGAATGAGTCTTTGTTTTGGGGCTGTCCTGTGTCCTGTAGGATCTTTAGCAGCATCTTTGGCTTACTAGATGCCAGTAGCATTCCACTCTCAGTGTGACAAATAAAAACGTCTCCAGACACTGCCAAATGTCCTCTGGGAGAGAAAACCACCCCAGATGAGAACCACTGTTATGTTCTTTATATAATGTGTAATTAAAAAAAAAAAACCTTTCTTTCTTTCCTCCCTCCCTTCCTTCCTCCTTTCCTTCTTTCCCTCCTTCCTTCCTTTCTTCCCTTCTTTCCTCCCTTTCTCCCTCTCTCTTTTTCTCTCTCTGCTTGGTTTTCAGCAGTTTGATTATAGTGTATCTGGTCCTGGTTTTTTTGAGCTTATCCTATTTGAGGTCCACTGAATTTCTTGAATCTGTAAGTTTATATCCTATAAATTGGGGAAGTATTCAACCATTACTTGTTCAAATTTATTTTTTCTGCATCAGTTTCATTCTCTTCTCCTTTTGGGACAAAAATGATACAGATATTTAGAACTTTTTTTAAAAAATAAATTTATTTATTTATTTTTGGCTGTGTTGGGTCTTCGTTTCTGTGCGAGGGCTTTCTCCAGTTGCGGAGAGCGGGGGCCACTCTTCATCGCGGTGTGCGGGCCTCTCATGTCACAGCCTCTCCCATTGTGGAGCACAGGCTCCAGACGTGCAGGCTCAGTAGTTGTGGCTCACGGGCTTAGTTTCTCCGCGGCATGTGGGATCTTCCCAGACCAGGGCTCGAACCCGTGTCCCCTGCATTGGCAGGCAGATTCTCAACCACTGTGCTACCAGGGAAGCCTCAGATATTTAGAACTTTTGATATTGTTCCACAGCTCCCTGAAACCTGTTAATTTTTTTCAGTTTTTCTCTTCTATTGTTCAGATTAAATAATTTCTATTGATCTATCTTCTAGTTCATTGACTCTTTCTTGAGTCATTATTCTTTTGTTGAACCCATCTAGGGAATTTTAAATTTCAGTTTTATAGTATTGTATTTTTCAGTTCTAAAACTTTTACTTGGTTCTTTTTTGTAGTTTCTATTGTTTTGCTGAAAATATCTCTCTTCTCATTCACTTAAAGGGTGTTTGCCTTTACTTCATGGAACATAGTTACCGTAGATGTTTTAAAATCTTTGTCTAATAATCTCAACATCTGAATTACTCAGGTTTGGCATCTGTTATCTTTTCTTTGAGAATTAATGAGATTTTCTCAGTTTTTTGTTGAGTAATTTGAAATGCTATATCCATTTCCTATTGCTGATGTAACAGATTACCACAAATTTATTGGTTTAAGACAGCACAGACATATTCTCTTATAGTCATGGAGCTCAGAAGTCTAAAGTTAAGGTGTTGGCAGGGCTGCATTCCTCCTGGAGGCTTTAAGGGAGAATGTCTTTTCTTGTCTTTTCCATCTTCTGGAAGTTCCTATATTCCTTGGCTTGTGGCCTCTTTCTCCATCTTCAAAATATATCACTTCAACCTCTGTTTTTATCATAACATCTACTTTTTGTTTGATCCCAATCTTCCTGCTCTTCTTTTTTTTTTTTTTTTGGTACGCGGACCTCTCACTGTTGTGGCCTCTTCTGTTGCGGAGCACAGGCTCCGGATGTGCAGGCTCAGCGGCCATGGCTCACGGGCCCAGCCGCTCTGCGGCATGTGGGATCTTCCCGGACCGGGTCACAAACCCGTGTCCCCTGCATCGGCAGGCGGACTCTCAATCCCTGCGCCACCAGGGAAGCCCTTCCTGCTCTTCTTATATTAAACCTCTTGTGAGCACATTGAGCACACCCAGAGAATCCAGGATAATCTCCCATCTCAATATCCTTAACTTCATCACATTTGTGAAATCCCTTTTACCATGTAGGGGATTCACCATCCCTTTTACTTCATATTTATAGGTTCTGGGGGTTAAGACATGGGTGTCTTTTGGGAGGGACATTATTGAGCCTACCACAGATTGCATCCTGTACATATTGAATATTGTGTTATGAGCCTCTGGATTTTGTTAAAACCCTCTGGAGAATGTTGTGGGGTTTTTTTGGTGGGGAGGGGGTTTGTTTTTCTAAAGCAGCTAATCAATTCTGTAAGGTTCAGACTGCAAGTCCTGTGTTCTGTAGGCTCTGGTTCCAATGCCAATTTAGTTTTCAAAGCCACTGTATCACTATTTGGGCCTGCCTACTCAGGTACCAGTCGGGGATCTGGGAGATGGTCTATACCACAGTTCAGTTCTTAGAGCTTTTGCTATGCTGCTTTGGTTGATTCTACATATGAGCAGCTTGAGAGTGAGCCTAGGATTTCATACTTAGATTTAGAGGATAGCTTTTCCCAGCCCTTTCCAGTTTGTGATTGTCCCCATACTCTCTGGCTTCCAGGTCTCCATTTTTTTTCTCTCTGTTTAAAAATCTGAGACTTTAGTCTTCCTTCACAGTTCCACACTTTATGTGAATGGTTGCACCTTGGGGTAAATCAGTCAGAAAGAAGAGACACAGAAAAATAACAGGATTCCTCCCACACGCTTCACATCAAAGAGGCCCATCCCCTGTAAATTGGTACAGCCACTACGGAGAACAGTATGGAGTTTCCTAAAAACTAAAAATAGAACTACTATATGATCCAGCAATCTCACTCCCTCCTGAGCATATATCCAGAGAAAACTCTAATTCAAAAGATACATGCAACCCTGTATCACAGCAGCACTATTTACAATAGTTGATGCATGGAAGCAACCTAAATGTCCATCAACAGAGAAATGGATAAAGAAGATATGGTACACGTATACAATGGAATACTACTGAGCCATTAAAAAGGATGAAATAATGCCATTTGCAACAACATGGATGGACCTAGAGATTGTCATATTAAGTGAAGTAAGTCAGAAAGAGAAAGACAAATACCATATGTCACTTATATGTGGAATCTAAAAAATGATACAAATGCACTTATTTACAAAACAGAAACAGACTCACAGACAAAGAAAACAAACTTATGGTTACCAAAGGGGAAAGTGGGGGAGGAATAAATTAGGGGCTTGGGATTAACAGATACACACTACTATGTATGAAAAAGATAATCAAAAAGGACCTACTGTATAGCATATGGAACTACATTTAATATCTTGTAATAACCTATAATGGAAAAGAATCTGAAAAAAGAATATATGTATATTCTTATATATGTCTATATCTATTTGAATCACTTTGCTGTACACCAGAATCTAACACAACATGGTAAACCAACTATAATTCAATTTAAAAAAACTAAGCCCATTCCTCTGGCCAAAGAGCAGGATTTTCTCTCAGTTTTTGGTGCCTGTGTGGCGACAGTGCTGCACCTGCTGTAGAAGTGCAGGCTCATGATGGAGGTTTGCCGAGGACCAGCAGAGAGGAAAGGAGGAAAAGAGATGGAGATGCCCTCACAGTCTCTGTCTCACAGCCGCCCCCCCTCTTTCCAGTCTTCTGGCCAGAAAAATAAAGTTTCTTTTGGAGATTTTTTTTCTGTTTGTGCCTGCCATACAGCTCTGGGATTTAGGACCCCTAAATCTAAGTCTAAGCTGGAGAATTTGGGCTCAAAAAATTAAATCAGGAAATTCACTGCTATATTGGTTCTTTGAGTTTTCATTTTCCTTCCCAGCAAGCCTGCTATTATTTACTTTTTAGAATCCTCATATAGTTTCTTTATCTAGTTTGTCCAGAGATTTTATCAGTAAACGGGAGGAGAGAGAGAGAGAGAGAGAGCAGAGCATACTCGTTCCATCTTCCCCAGAACTGGATGTCCCAGGTAGATTATTTTTTCATTATTTTGTGTTTGATTTTTTTGTTGTGCTAAATTTAATCTGCAAAAACATTTTTGGTTCCTATCCAGTAATACACTGCAACCCACAGCTTTAAAAACACTGTACTAGACATCTAAGGAGCTATATTATATTACTAGTGGTACACATGCCTTTTAAATCTAAAACATAAAACATGTTTTAATATAAAACATTATTGTTAAAAATTGTATTTCTTTTGCTGTCTGTCATGGTTTCCTTTGACTATAAGAATAGTTATTTTAATAAATATATTTTGGGTTTAAGACTGTTAATTTTTACTGAGTTGTTTTTTCTTTTGATTAGCTATTTCTTTTTTTTTGAATTTTAGTTTATTTTTTTATACAGCAGTTTCTTAATAGTTATCCATTTTATACATATTAGTGTATACATGTCAATCCCAACCTCTCAATTCATCACACTGCCACCCCCACCCCCTGCCGCTTCCCCCCTTGGTATCCATATGTTTGTTCTCTACATCTGTGTCTCAATTTCTGCCCTGCAAACCAGTTCATCTGTACCATTTTTCTAGATTCCACATATATGCGTTAATATATGATATTTGTTTTTCTCTTTCTGACTTACTTCACTCTGTATGACAGTCTCTAGATGCAACCACATCTCTACAAATGATCCAATTTCGTTCCTTTTTATGGCTGAGTAATATTCCATTGTATATATGTACCACATCTTCTTTATCCATTCATCTGTCAATGGGCATTTAGGTTGCTTCCATGACCTGGTTATTGTAAATAGTGCTGCAGTGAACATCAGGGTGCATGTGTCTTTTTGAATTATGGTTTTCTCTGGGTATATGCCCAGTAGTGGGATTGCTGGGTCATACGGTAATTCTATTTTTAGTTTTTTAAGGACCCTCCATACTGTTCTCCATAGTGACTGTATCCATTTATATTCCCACCAACAGTGCAAGAGCATTCCCTTTTCTCCACACCCTCTCCAGCATTTGTTGTTTGTAGATTTTCTGTTGATTCCCATTCTAACTGGTGTGAGGTGATACCTCATTGTAGTTTTGACTTGCATTTCTCTAATAATTAGTGATGTTGAGCAGCTTTTCATGTCCTTCTTGGCCATCTGTATGTCTTCTTTGGAGAAATGTCTATTTAGGTCTTATGCACATTTTTGGATTGGGTTGCTTGTTTCTTTGATACTGAGCTGCATGAGCTGTTTATATATTTTGGAGATTAATCCTTTGTCTGTTGATTCATTTGCAAATATTTTCTCCCATTCTGAGGGTTGTCTTTTCGTCTTGTTGGTAGTTTCCCTTGCTTTGCAGAAGCTTTTAAGTTTCATTAGGTGCCATTCGTGTATTTTTGTTTTTATTTCCATGACTCTAGGAGGTAGATAAAAAAAGATCTTGCTGTGATTTATGTCAAAGAGGGTTCTTCCTATGTTTTCCTCTAAGAGTTTTATAGTGTCTGGTCTTACATTTAGGTCTCTAATCCATTTTGAGTTTATTTTTGTGTATGGTGCTAGGGAGTGTTCTAAATTCATTCTTTTACATGTAGCTGTCCAGTTTTCCCAGCACCACTTATTGAAAAGACTGTCTTTTCTCCATTGTATATCCTTGCCTCCTTTGTCATAGATTTGTTGACCACAGGTGTGTGGGTTTATCTCTGTACTTTCTATCCTGTTCCATTGATCTATATCTCTGTTTTTGTGCCAGTACCATATTGTCTTGATTACTGTAGCTTTGTAGTATAGTCTGAAGTCAGGAAGTCTGATTCCTCAAGCTCCATTTTTTTTCCCTCAAGACTGCTTTGGCTATTTGGAGTCTTTTGTGTCTCCATACAAATTTTAAGATTTCTTCTTCTAGTTCTGTAAAAAATGCCATTGGTAATTTGATAGGGACTGCATTGAATCTGTAGATTGCTTTGGGTAGTATAGTCATTTTCACAAGGTTTATTCTTTCAGTCCAAGAACATGGTATATCTCTCTATCTGTTTGTATCATCTTTAATTTCTTTCATCAGAGTCTATAGTTTTCTGCATACAGGTCTTTTGTCTCCCTAGGTAGGTTTATTCCTAGGTATTTTTTTCTTTTTGTTGCAATGGTAAATGGGAGTGTTTCCTTAATTTCTCTTTCAGATTTTTCATCATTTGTGTATAGGAATGCAAGAGATTTCTATGCATTAATTTTGTATCCTGCAACTTTACCAAATTCATTGATTAGCTCTAGTAGTTTTCTGGTGGTGTCTTTAGTATTCTCTATTTATAGTATCATGTCTTCGGCAAACAGTGACAGTTTTACTTCTTCTTTTCCAATTTGAATTCTTTTATTTCTTTTTCTTCTTTGATTACTGTAGCTAGGACTTCCAAAACTATGTTGAATAATAGTGGTAAGAGTGGACATCCTTGTCTTGTTCCTGATCTTAGTGGAAATGGTTTCAGTTTTTCACCATTGAGAATGATGTTTGCTGTGGGTTTGTCATATATGGCCTTTATCATGTTGAGGTAGGTTCCCTCTATGCCCACTTTCTGAAGAGTTTTTATCATAAATGAGTGTTGAATTTTGTCAAAAGCTTTTTCCACATCTATTGAGATGATCATATGGTTTTTATTCTTCAATTTGTTAATATGGTGTATCACATTGATTGATTTACGTATATTGAAGAATCCTTGCATCCCTGGGATAAATCCCACTTGATCATGGTATATGATCCTTTAATGTGTTTTTGGATTCTGTTTGCTAGTATTTTGTTGAGGATTGTTGCATCTATATTCATCAGTGATATTGGTCTGTAATTTTCTTTTTTTGTAGTACCTTTGTCTGGTTTCGGTATCAGGGTGATGGTGGCCTCATAAAATGAATTTGGGAGTGTTCCTTCCTCTGCAATTTTTTGGAATAGTTTGAGAAGGATGGATGTTAGCTCTTCTCTGAATGTTTGATAGAATTCACCTGTGATGCCCTCTGGTTCTGGGCTTTTATTTGTTGGAAGATTTTAAATCACAGTTTCAATTTCATTACTTGTGATTGGTTTGTTCATATTTTCTATTTCTTCCTGGTTCAGTCTTGGAAGGTTATACCATTCTGAGAATTTGTCCATTTCTTCCAGGTTGTCCATTTTATTGGCATAGAGCTGCTTGTAGTAGTCTCTTAGGATGCTTTGTATTTCTGCCTTGTCTATTGTAACTTCTCCTTTTTCATTTCTAATTTTACTGATTTGAGTCCTCTTCCTATTTTTCTTGATGAGTCTAGTGGTTTATCAATTTTATTAATGGTTTATCAATTTTGTTTATCTTCTCAAAGAACCAGCTTTTAGTTTTATTGATCTTTGTTACTGTTTTCTTTCTTTCTATTTCATTTATTTCTGCTCTGATCTTTGTGATTTCTTTCCTTCTAACAACTTTGGTTTTGTTGGTTCTTCTTTCTCTAATTCCTTTAGGTGTAAAGTTAGATTGTTTATTTGAGATTTTTCTTGTTTCTTGAGGTAGGCTTGTATTGCTATAAACTTCCCTCATAGAACTGCTTTTGCCGCATCCCATAGGTTTTGGATCGTCGTGTTTTCATTGTCATTTGTCTCTAGGTATTTTTTGATTTCCTCTTTGATTTTTTCAATGATCTCTTGGTTATTTAGTAACGTATTGTTTAGCCTCCATGTGTTTGTGTTTTTTACGGTTTTTTTCCCCTGTAATTGATTCTTAGTCTCATAGTGTTGTGGTCAGAAAAGATGCTTGATATGATTTCAATTTTCTTAAATTTACTGGGGCTTGATTTGTGACCCAAGATGTGACCTATCCTGGAGAGTATTCTGAACACACTTGAGAAGAAAGTGTAATCTTTCTTTATAGGACATTTGGATGGAATGTCCTATAAATATCAATTAAATCCCTCTGGTCTGCTGTGTCATTTAAAGCTTGTGTTTCCTCAGTAATTTTCTGTTTGGATGATCTGTCGATTGGTATAAGTGAGGTGTTAATATCCCCCACTATTATTGTGTTACTGTCATTTTCCTCTTTTAGAGCTGTTAGCAGTTGCCTTATGTATTGAGGTGGTCCTATGTTGGGTGCATATATGTTTATAATTGTTATATCTTCTTCTTGGATTGATCCCTTGTTCATTATGTAGTGTCCTTCCTCGTCTCTTGTAACATTCTTTATTTTAAAGTCTATTTTATCTGATATGAATATTGCTACTCCAGCTTTATTTTGATTTCCATTTGCATGGAATATCTTTTTCTATCCCCTCACTTTTAGTCTGTATGTGTCCCTAGGTCTGAATTGGGTCTCTTGTAGACAGCATATAAATGGGTTTTGTTTTTGTATCCAGTCAGCCAGCTTATGTCTTTTGTTTGGAGCATTTAATCCATTTACATTCAAGGTTATTATCAATATGTATTTTCCTATTACCATTTTCTTAATTGGTTTGGGTTTGTTTTTGTAGGTCCTTTTCTTCTTTTGTGTTTCCCACTTAGAGAAATTCCTTTAGCATTTGTTGTAGAGCTGGTTTGGTGGTGCTGAATTCTCTTAGGTTTTGCTTGTCTGTGAAGCTTTTGATTTCTCCATCGAATCTTATAGAGATCCTAGCTGGGTAGAGTACTCTTGGTTGTAGGTTCTTCCCTCTCATCACTTTAAATATGTCATGCCACTCCCTTCTGGCTTGTAGAGTTTCTGCTGAGAAATCAGCTGTTAACCTTATGGGAGTTCCTTTGTATGTTGTCATTTTTCCCTTGCTGCTTTCAATTATTTTTCTTTCTTTTTATTATTTGCGAATTTGATTACTGTGTGTCTCAGTGTGTTTCTCCTTTGGTTTATCCTGTATAGGACTCTCTGTGGGGTTGCTTGGGTGGCTGTTTCCTTTCCCATGTTAGGGAAGTTTTCCACTATAATCTCTTCAAATATTTTCTTGGGTACTTTCTCTCTCTCTTCTCCTTCCGGGACCCTTATAACGCGAATGTTGTTACGTTTAATGTTGTCCCAGAGATCTCTTCGGCTGTCTTCATTTCTTTTCATTCCTTTTTCTTTATTCTATTCTGCAACAGTGAATTCCACCATTCTGTCTTCCAGGTCACTTATCCGTTCTTCTGCCTCAGTTATTCTGTTATTGATTCCTTCCAGTGTATTCTTCATTTCAGTTATTGTATTGTTCATCTCTGTTTGTTTGTTCTTTAATTCTTCTACGTCTTTGTTAATCATTTTTTGCGTCTTCTCGATCTTTGCTTGCATTCTTTTTCCAAGGTCCTGGATCATCTTCACTATCATTATTCTGAATTTTTTTCTGGAAGGTTGCCTACCTCCACTTCATTTGGTTGTTTTTCTGGGGTTTTATCTTGTTCCTTCATCTGGTACATACCCCTCTGCCTTTTCATCTTGTCTATGTTTCTGTGAATGTGGTTTTTGTTCCACAGGCTGCAGGATTTTAGTTCTTCTTGCTTCTGCTGTCTGCCCTCTGGTGGATGAGGCTATCTAAGGGGCTTGAGTAAGTTTCCTGATGACAGGGACTGGTGGTAGGTAGAGCTGGCTGTTGTTCTGGTAGGCAGAGCTCAGTTAAACTTTAATCTACTTGTCTGCTGATGCGTGGGACTGGGTTCCCTCCCTGTTGGTTGCTTGGCCTGAGGCAACCCAACACTGGAGCCTACCCGGGCTCTTTGGTGGGGTTAATGGCGGACTCTGGAGCACTCACGCCAAGGAGTACTTCCCAGAATTTCTGCTGCCAGTGTCCTTGTCCCCACGGTGAGCCACAGCCACCACCCCCCCTCTGCAGGAGACCCTCTAACACTAGCAGGTAGGTCTGGTTCAGTCTCCTATGGGGTCAATGCTTCTTCCCCTGGATCCCGATGTGCACACTACTTTGTGTGTGCCCTCCAAGAGTGGAGTCTCTGTTTCCCCCAGTCCTGTTGAATTCCTGCAATCAAATCCTTCTAGCCTTCAAAGTCTGATTCTCTAGGAATTCCTCCTCCTGTTGCCAGACCCTCAGGTTGGGAAGCCTGACGTGGGACTCAGAACCTTCACTCCAGTGGGTGGACTTCTGTGGTATAAGTTTTCTCCAGTTTGTGAGTCACCCACCCAGCAGTTATGGGATTTTATTTTATTGTGACTGTGCCCCTCCTACCGTCTCACTGTGGCTTCTCCTTTGTCTTTGGATGTGGGGTATCTTTTTTGGTGAGTTCCAGTGTCTTCCTGTCGATGATTTTCCAGCAGTTAGCTGTGATTCCGGTGTTCTTGCAAGAGGGAGTGAGAGCACGTCCTTCTACTCCGCCATCTTGAACCAATAACCTAGGTAGATTAGTAATAACATAAATGACGAAGTGGCTGTGGCTTTAGATAAGAAAGTGAAATACGTCACTAGTCTTGGACATGATGATTCTTCTTATCTGCAGAAAGAACCTATACTGAATTCTCCAAGTTCGTCTAGGGGCAGATTATTAATACTTTTTAATTGATCCCGGTAAATATTTTTTGCTCATTTGATGTCTGTAGGAAGTTCCTTTATCTTTCTGCATATGAAATAGTAGTCATCATCATCATGATGGTTTTCCTCTTGTTTCTCCTCAGTCCTTGAGTGCTTACTATTTTCCAGGACCCACGCTAAGGACTTACATACATTATGTATCTTTGAAGTAGCCCCGTCAGTGTATACTTTGCAGATGTTCCAGGCTTGGGCTTGTTCAATAATGGCTTCTTTAAGAACCTGGACCATGTCTATTTCATTCTTTTACCCAGCACTTAACCTGGTTCCTGGTGTATAGTAGTTTCTCAGTAAATATGTGCTCAGTGAATGAATGGATGCAAGACCACCCCCCACCCCAACACTGCTTTATAGCCTACTTGAGGAGAACTTAGGAATTTGTACATGCTTCTCTTTCCTCACTGCAGCTGAAGGGAGAGACCCTTTCAAAGAAACACACCAGTTTTGCACTTCATCTATTCCCTCAACAAATATGTGCACCAGGCAGCATACTGTCTGCTGGGGATACAGTGAGGAAAGGCAGATGGGATCCTAGCCCCACGGAGCTTGCCTTCTGATGTGTGAGAGGCAGAAAAGAAGTAACTGATAAACAAATGAGATAATTTCAGGGGGTGATAAGGGATAGGGAGAAATAAAAGAGGGTAATGGATAGAACCTGGGGGTGTGGGGCTGCTTTAGTTTGGATGGTCAGGGAGGTTCTCTGGAGAGGTCACGTTTGAGCTGAGTTTTGAGAAAGAAGCCTTCAGACAATCATTCATCTGCAGGTCACATCCCAACATGGAATTTTCCTCTTGCTTAACATGCTCATTGTTTTCACTGAGACCATTAGGAGTGTAAATAGCACTCTAAGAGAAATGTTTAAAAAAGGCTAAGGAGAATCAGTCCCTTTCATATTATTAAAGGGATCCTAGAGTCCACCCAGTGATTTGTTGTAGCCCAGATTTTTTTTTAAAATCAAAGATTAATTTAAAGAAAGAATTGTAATTTAATTTGTCTCCTAGGTCCATGGTTTCAGGGTTTTACCACCAAAAAAACCCCAACCCTTAATTAATTAAGTTGATTTCTCATGGGATTGCAATGTCTGTAGACAAGGTTGGTAATAATTCTAGACAAAGATAAAGATGCTTGACTTTTTTTTTTAGATTGCCTGTATAGCCTTATGGGAGGTAAACATGTTGGTTTGTTCGAGTTTTTTAAAATTAAAAGGAACAGGGAATTCCCTGTTGGTCCAGTGGTTAAGACTCAGCACTTTCACTGCTGGGGCCCGGGTTCAATACCTGGTCGGCAATAATTTAAATTACGTTAAAAATTGTAACTGTCCCTGCCTGTGAGGTCAAGGATTTTTCTCTTACATTCACCAGTGTGTTTTCAGAAACCAGAACAGCACTTGGTACCAAGTAAGTATTTGACATTTGTCAAATGAATACATGCTTCTGGGGAAGTTTTCCTGATCTAATGCAATAATAAGGCTTTAATTAAAACCAGCATGATTCATTAGTATTCAGGTTTTTTTAGGTGGTTAGTTGACAGTGAAGCTTGAATCATATGCATCCTGGAATTTGGTTTGTGAGCTCCTGAAATAATACTATCACATCTACACTTCATTGTGGACTCATTCTGTGCCAGCAGCTTTCCACATTTAAATCCTCAACAACTCTGCCTTTTTTGCAGATGAGAAAACTGTGATGGAGAGAGATTCAAGGTCATGCAGCTGATTGGTAGCAGATCCAGAATTTGGATCTCAGTCCAACTCTGAAACTTGTTCTCTTAAACCATTATGCTCTGGAAAGGCAGGAAGTATGGGGATCAGTCTCTGGGTCTCTGGAGCTGAGTTTCCTGGCTTTAAATCCTGGCCCTGATGTGAGACATTGGACAAGTGGCTTGAACTTTCTGTGCCTCAGTTTCATCCTTTCTAAAATGGAGATAAGTATAGACCTCACCTAATAAGTTAAGATAATTAAGTTTTTAAGGAAAGCATATAATAAGCAGTTCACGGGATGAACTTCCTATCATCATTTCTGAGCACAGAGAGTTTGGGTGTTTAGTCTTTTGAGCTGGTGGGAATACCAGGCTGGAGCCATCTATGGTCTTGAACTTTGGTGCCAGGCTGCCTTCCTGTTTCTGCAGTCACTCTGTGCACTAGACTGCAGTTTCTGTCAAACGCTACCCTCACCTGGTCTGCTGGTTTGGGTTGTGTGTCAAGCTGGCAGCTAATTTTCTCAGGGCAGTTGGTTGGAATGGGACTCCGAGGCTGTGCCCAAAGTCATAAAACACCCAGACTCAGCTTAAACGGCCATCACATCTCCTTGTGATGCGTGTGGATTGCTGCAGCTTTATTGATTGGGCAGCAATCTTGCTCTTAAGAAAAACTCTATGCTTAACACACACAGACCAGTTTTGTCGTTTTGTGCTCTCTTTCCTTTTGGCATTTTAACCAAGTTTGTGAACTGTTCCAGTGAGTGTTTTAAAGTGATTGTCTGTCAGTGAATCTCTCTTGCTCCATGGGTCAGAAACTGAGATGACTGGGTTTTTTCTTTTTTTTTCTCTGTAAACATAATTATTTTTATTTTTCTTTCTTTCTTTTTTCTTTATTTTGTTGAGGTGTAGTTGATGTATGATATTGGCATGGACATATATACACTACCAAATGACTGGGTTTTTAAGATACCATTGCCTCTTTGATCTGCCTCCCTCTCCATGCCTGATGTAGGGTCGTCTTTCTGAAACACCAATCTGGTTGTGTCACTCTTTTGCTTGAAAATCTTCAGTGGTGAGGAAACTTTGGGGGGAGGTGATAGAAATATTGATTATCATGCTTTCAGTGGTGGTTAAATGTCAAAACTCATCAAGCGCTATATTGACATCACATCATTAAAAGTGGTGCATTTGTATCATATGTAAACTACACCTCAATACAACAAAAGTAGTCAGGAGCTCCATCATTTGCATGTACTGTTCTTTCTTCTAGGAAAACTCTTCTCAGCCCTTCCCAGTGAGGGGATTTCCCTCTCTCCCTTCCTTTCCAGATCCCCTTTGTGCCAGGCTCTGTGCTGTGCACAAGAGCCACAAAGGTGGAGACGACGCGGCTCAGCCTCCCTGGGTCACACTGAGCAAGCCTATTTCCTGCCCTTACAGAGCATTTTTGTCTGCAGTGAGTCTTTTTTTTTTTTTACTTCTTCTGGCACATGGGATCTTCAGAACAAAGGGAAAGGAGGGGAGGCATAGGCAGGTAGAAGGGCCTGGATACTGGCAAGTGATGTAAATAAGCTCCCCAAGGCCTCTCTTTTGTGCCTTCTTAAGAAGTCTCCCATCAGCCCTGTAACAAATAGAAGCAAGAGAGCAGAGGAGTTAAGAGTTTGGACTCTGGAGACAGTCTTTCCAGGTGGCTAGCTTGGTCCTTACTAACTCTGTGACTTTGGGCAAGTTACTTAACTTCTCTGTACCTTGGTTTCCTATCTGTAAGCTAAAGAGGACAATAATAGTTTTCACCTCAGAGGATTAAGTGAATTAATATATGTAAAGTACTAATTACAGTATGTAGCTCATAATAAAGGTTATATAAATCTTGCTTTTATCATTATTGTCCACCAAGTATACTGAGATGAGTAAGAGCCCTCCTTGAAGGGCCATTTTTTTTCTAGTGAAGTTTAGATAATCAACAAGTGAACAAATCAATACCAAGATGAGGCCACATTGCAATAACTGCTATGAAAGGAACAAAGAAGGTAATATGCTTGGAAGTAGTTATTTTTGGAGGAGAGGAGGGACTCTGGTTGATGTGGTGGGGAGTGGGCCTCTGTGAAGTGGGTACATTTGGACTAACGCCTGAACAGTAGAAGATTCTGTGGTTGAGAAAGTTTGACTTGAGAGGTGAGAAACCTGGCTTTGAATCTCAGCTTCACTATCTTTGTGGCTTTAGGCAAGTTACTTTCGTTCTTAGTGTGATGGTTCTGCATGTGATAGTTAGGTAAACTGTCCGATGGTGTGTAGTAGGTACTCTATACATTTTATTTCCATTCCTAGCAGGAAATTGAATGTTGAGTGCTGTGCTATCACTTAATTTAGGGTGAAAATGACTTAATTTAAAGCCAAAGATCACATTCTCTTAATAGTTCAAGCCCCCTGCACTATTGCATCCTTCTTTCCTTTATCTTCTCATTAAATCATATTCTTCATTAGATGGGATCCAGTATGCCTAAAGGTGCTGGCTAGCTCAGGTAGTTTATACCTTAGGGAGCAGCCCATGGAGAGGATTTTAATTCAGGGGGCAAAAGGAAGCTTACTGTAGTGATAATGGAAGAAAAGCTTTTTCTAAGATAGTTCTCCAAATTTGTGACACTTCTATGTAGCTCATTAAAAGATGGTTCAGGCCACTGGATGGGCCAGTCTCTCAGCCTTGAGACTTCTGAGCTGACTGATGTCCCCAGTGTAGGATTCAGCTTGAGTTGTAGATGCTGAGCAGAGTGAGGGTGGGTTCAGACCCAGCTGTCTCCATCTGGAGGTGGGGGAGAACTTTCCCATCTGTAATTTGTAGAAGAGATGCCAAGAGGAGGTGGATGGCCATGAAGTTCTCTGTGTTCATTGCATCAGAGAAGGTGAGAATAATGATGGGATAGGGCCTCTGAGACCATGGGTGTGTGGCATCCTCTCTATCAGCCCTGTAGCTCTGTCACCGTAGGGGAACACGTTTCAGACATGAATATATAGTGTGCTGTTCTGGCATGAATGAAGCAAGTCTGGAAAAGAGTAACTTCCCAATATTATTCGTCATATCAAAAGTAACAGGATCTACTCCCTCATCTCACCTTGCTCCCACTAGTAAAAGTAAAATAAAAATTCCACATCACTGACATGCCACAAGCTGACCTATTGAATGGTTTAGTAAAGGAAAGAGAACACATTTCCTTATTTCCTAGTAAGTGCCGATGTTTTATGTGCGTGATTTGGTTTGTTTCGTACCTTATCCCTGTGATGTTGGGGATACTTATCTCCACTTGATAGATGAGGAATCTAAGGTTTAGAAGATTTAAGCCATTTGTCCATGGTCATGTGACTAGGAAACAGGGGTCGATTCAAAATCCCACCTGTTTGACTCCAGAGACCATGAATTTCCACTCACTGAATTACCTTTCCTACTCATGATAGGAACTTTGGCAAGTTGCTTTCCTGCTCAAGGGTTTTAGGGAGGATCTAGTTAATGGGACTTTGTGACTGGTCTGGGCTAGGTACTGGGGCTACAGAGATAAATGAGACATATATTCTTCAAATTTCTCTCATGCATTATGAGTTCACAATGTTGTGAATGGTAGGTGTTCTAGACACTTCATAAAAGATGAAGGTGGTAAATACAGTAACTTCTTAACAAGACCAGTGATTTAAAAAGTCCTGATGCTATTGCAGTTATTTTTTTGGCCCCAGGCAGTTATTTAGGGTGTTAAGCAAGTTGCAACATAAGACACATAGAAATAATGAGCAGATGAAATGTCAACATTTTCAAAGGCCAGGAGGAAAATTCAATTTGTGTTCCATCCTGTCCTTGGCAAATAGTTTCCTCCCCCTCTGTTTTCCTGTTAATCACAAGTGAATGTGGCTTGTTTACTTCTTGGATCTGTTTGCTCACTGACATCCACACAGCTTTGGGACTGGAGTTTTCATTTCCTTTGTCATCTTGATGAATGCTCGCACAATTACATAGCAAAATGGCTGTGAAGTACAATGAAACCAATTCAGCAGTGGAGCTTAGTCTATGGGGAAGGCTAGTTGACATTCTACCAGCGAGGAAATAACCTATGATGGCATCTACCATGTTGTGCAAAGAGTTTTGAAGAAATTTGCCTCAGAGTTTTGACCTATAACAAGTCAAAAATCTTAAGCCGGATCTTAAAACCGGATGTAAGGGCACCAGCTGAGGTGGAGAACCTCACTGTTCATACAGTTGCTGTTGAACTACTTTTCATGAAGAGTCTGTAAAATTAAGGAAAAAGTGTTTTCTGGTTAATGGTTTGGTCAATTGCTTTGATTTTTTCACTTGATATTTCAATAGTTCAGAATAGAAAATAAAATCTCAGTGTCTCGGTAATTCAAATGAAGGCTGACTTTCCCCAATTTATCTAAGTAATTTAATCCCAATTTGTATGGTCAGGAATACATGGCGATCATAGCTATTTGTTAGCTAATTTTCAGCCTTACCCAAAGCTTACCTAAAGGCCACCTCCTCTGACTAGGTAGGGTCCTCATATTTGATAACCCAAATGATGCCTTCTCCTTTGCTTTTATAGCGTTATATATTTGCAACGTCTATCTCTTCCCTAGAGTATGTACTCCTCGAGGACAGGGTCTGCAGTCTCTTCAGCCTTGTCACAGTGCCTGGCACATAGGTGCTCCATAGAGGCTGTTAAATGAGTGCCTGTGAGATGATCATGCACCTCGTAGAGCCCCTGGACATACATATGAATGATAATTCTCCCTAACAGTTTCCAAACTTGAGAGTTCTATATGCTTTTGAGGTTGGTTTGTGGTTAACTAATATCCAGCAGAATTGTGGATTTTTTTCCCCTTCACAAATGGCATTTTTAAAGGTGGTAGGGAAAGAAACTTTGGATGAAGTCCTTGAAATGAAGGACCCAAAGAGATCCTCATGACCTCTGCCATGAGAACAGACCCTTGGAATTGCTTATCCAGCTATGACTCAGTGCTGACCCATCTTAGATGTCCTTGTGATCAGTGACATGCGTTGGAGACATGGCTGACTGGGCGTAGGGCACAGTGTGGCGGCTCAGAATAACCAAAACTGACTGGCCTCCAGGGGAGTCAAGTTCATGATCTTGGCCTGAAGACTTTCATCGGTGCTATCATCATCCTTGGATTTATACTCAGGTTTATGATCTTATTTCAAACTCTTGAAATAGGAGCTTCTAGCTTTTGAGCTTTTGGAGACACCTTTTATTTGGTTATTCATGTATGCACGCATTCAACAAATATTAATTGAGCACTTGCTGTGTGCCAGCCACAAAGCAAGGCACTCCATTCACTGCAGGCGCTCCATCACTGTGGCAGTTAGACGGATGGTCACACATCAGGTCTTGAGAGGTTTTTAAAAGGAAAGCTCTCCTTGCTTGAACTGATCCTTGCTTTAAATTATTCATAGGAAAAACATTCCTCTTCTGTTTTGTACAAGGCTTGTTTCTCCCACTTGAATTTATTTTGCAGTGTCAGTATGTTTTTCATTTGAATGCATTTTTTTATTAGAAGGCCAGTGATAATGTGGTTCTAGACAATCTAACATTTGAGATATGCAAGTATTTCAAATTGAAAAATGAAAGTGCACAATTCCAAGGGTCCATTTTCTCTCTGTCTTTAGACTTAAGCTCTTAAAAATACCTATGGTGTAAATATACATACACGTCTGCCTGTCTATCTATCATCTGTCATGTCTAGATATAGATTGCAGAGACCTACATTCTAGTTTGGACTAAAATCTTTCTCCTTCTAAGAGACCAGATGCTACGAGGTTTCTTACGTTACTTTACAAATAACCCAATACAGGTTCAACCATGACGCCCACATGAAAGAAGTGACATGTGACAAGTCCTTTACTCAGGGAAGTGACAACCTCATGATGGTCATCAAACTGATTATTCCATTTGTTCATTGTTATCTAATTGGTTAATTGGGTGTCATTATTTAAAGACAATGAGCTGAAATAAAATAATTTTTAAAAACTTTAGGGTAGTAAGAAGTAGGGTTCCTTGCTTAATTTTGTTCTGAATTCTTGTTTCTTGCTTGTAAATGGCTTTTTTATGGTATAAAGTCAATGGAAATTGCTGTTTGTATAAGAATGCTGCTAGAGCAAAAAAAAAAAAAAAAGAAGTAGTATTCTTTTGTGAGTATAAAGAGGAAAAGGAGAAAACGCTACCTAGCTTAAGAAAGTTCCTGATTCTATGAAATTCTTATCCCCAAGGTTCTGGGACTCTCCTGTGATGTCAGTTCTATTTTAAGCAAGGTATGGCTTGGTGAGAATTTGAATCAATCATCATATAATGAGATTTTATTACTGAAGGAAGAGGGGCTGCACATGGAATTCTTTCTTTTTCATTCATTCATTGAGTTGTATGAATTTTTTTTTTAACTTTCCAGAAATGTATTCCATTGTGTATACAGAAGTGTAATTTTGAAGTTAAGAGCATGGACTCTGAGTTACATTTCCTGGTTCATACCTGGGCACCACCATTGACTTGCTACATGTCTTTAGGCAAGTCACTTAATTTCTCAGAGCTTTAGTTTTCTCATCTGAGAAATGGGGATGATATTGGTTCCCACCTCCTAGGATTAGAGAATGCTTGTAAAATGCTTACTGCAATGCTTAGCACATAATAACTTTTCAATAAATGCTACCTATTTCAATAAATGCTACCCTATGCTATTGAGCATCACAAGTGGGTGTCAGATGTTGTGAGAGTTGATGGTTAGATACCAGTTATTTCTTGGGGGAAAAGTTTGACTTTGGTAATGCTCTCTAAAATGTCCCTTTCTCTTGGCGTCTTCCCAAAGATCCTGCTATTGGAACCTATACTGCCTTCTGATTCATCACCCAGCACTTTCTGTTCCCCAATTTCTTTCTTCTTTACCTTGTTTTTTTCCATTGCTCGTCAGCTGTTTCTTTCTTTGTGAGCTTAAAAGTGACTGCTCAAGACTTATCTGTCACTTCAAAGCCATATGCTTCGTTTTATCATTGGGATCCAACTTATGTATCTGATCTTCACCACTTTATTCAGAATTCATGCAGTCAGAGCCACTGCCCTTCATCTCCTCAAATGATTGCTTAAAGTCAAAATGTTATCATAGTATTTTAATATTTCTCAGACTATTTGGCATAAATTTACACAAGAGAATCTGCATATATACTTGGTTGATTAATGTTAGTATAATAAAATTGTGATGAATCTACTTCGGTTAAGACAAATATGTATAAACAACTATATTCCAATAAAAATACTTAAAAAGGTAAATATTTATAAAGGTGTCTTTCATTTTTAAAGAGGTATGATATTGGAAATCATTTTATCCTGTCACTGGAACTTTCTTCTGAAACAGATGTTCTGTCCATCCAGTTGAATATCAAATAAAAGACATTTGAGAAAAAAATTAACCTCTTCAAAATCAAATTTATTTTGTTTTCTAATTTACAAAGATGTGCAGCACATTTCTGTGTATGTCTGGGTGTGTGTGTCTGTTTGCAATTTTGAACTTTTGCAAAGTTCTTTCGCATCCATGATATGGGTGATATTTTCCTTCCTTCTGTTTAAACAGTCAGTGAGCACTGCTTAACCTATAAGGTACGCAACTGTCTCCAGTACATTGATGATAAGTGTCTTGGTCTTGTTGGTCCAAAGCTTATAGCTATTTGAGAGAATATTATGATTTTCCCCAGCAAAGCATATGGGAATAGGTGGAAGGGAACATAGATGTTTCTGCCCTTCACACCCACAGGTCGGTGTCCTTTGAGGTTTCCTGAAGAAAATAATACTGAGCACTTAAGAAGGTCAAATTGCTGAACTGGAAAAGTGATATGATGATTAGGATTATGATAATGGCTAGCATTTGTTCCGTTCTTACCCTGTACTCAGGGACTCATTGAACTCTTAGAATACTCTGCAAGGTAGAGCTCATTATCTCCTTTTTCCAGATGAAGAAACTTAAAGCTCAGGGGTAAAGTAACTTGCCCAAGGTCGTGTTGCTGTGGCCTGGCTCTAAATCACACACTCATAACCGCTTCACCACTCTATGAGGTTGACCAGTGCTTTATCCTCAGTGTATCCTGACACCCCAATGGGTACGACTAGACCCTTCCTGAGATGGGCTGCTACCTGTCTGAGGCTGTCTTTGGACAGCCTGCTCCTTCTCTCTTCTCTCTTTATCATTATAAACAGGAGGATTCTTTATAAGAGATTACTGTATTACACCATGGTATTTTTTCTTCTTTGAAAAAGGGTATGGGTGTTGGCATGAAATTACGCATTTACTTTCTCAAAAAGATAGGCCCTGGCCAATCTGCTTATTAGTGAGATGTGTAATGAAGAAAGCTGAGACTGATTTCTTTTACACCCAAAGCCAGTAACTACAGGTCCTCAGGAGACCTACTTGACAGATTACTGTCATAAACATGTTTTCTTTTATGTAAATAGAACTAATGATAGAGTTTAAATTTATTTCTTTATGTTTGTCTGTAAGTGAGATAAGCCACAGAGCAAACTTTATTTGTAAAACATTATAGTGGAGCAGCATTATGACAAGTAGGAAAAGCATAATTATACATGGGATCGGTCAAAGCTAGTTTCAAAGCCCAGCTCCACAATTTACTTGCTGTGCGTTCTTTAGCAAGCCACTTGACCTCCCTGAGGCTTGGTTTGATAATTTTTTTTTTTTTTTCGGTACGCGGGCCTCTCACTGTTGTGGCCTCTCCCGTTGCGGAGCACAGGCTCCGGACGCGCAGGCTCAGCGGCCATGGCTCACGGGCCTAGCCGCTCCGCGGCATGTGGAATCTTCCCGGACTGGGGCACGAACCCGTGTCCCCTGCATCGGCAGGTGGACTCTCAACCACTGAGCCACCAGGGAAGCCCTGGTTTTCTAATTTTTAAGAGGAGGTAATCACACCTACCACTGAAGTTATTGAAAAAGCTGTAGAAATGTGAAAAGATCCTAAATGCTTAATAAACTTTAAAAAATAAGAGAGAATTCAAGCCTTTCTTAGGCAATTAACTTGAAAGCATGATACATCAATCAAATACACAAAAGAGGTTTATTTGGGGGAGCTTTATCTTTAAAAATTACACTGTTTTTTTGCATTAGAAAGAGAGGACAGTTTGAACACGCTCTATTCCTATAATGAGTGCAGGAGAAGACGTGAGTCACGCAGAAGACATGTTTTTAACAAAAACTGACAAGAATGAATATTTCCCAGGCATCCTTCCCTGGATGCATGAACACTGCATTAAACCAAATCTACCAGCATTATATTCTATGGCATATTGTTGAAGGTGAATAGTTTTTCTGATGTGACTGCTCAAGGAAATATTTCTCCATATTTGCAAGTGGATTCTTCTTTCTCATTTCTCAGTAGATTTATTGCATGGATAAAATGAATTCTATAATGCTCTTAAATGTTTCTCAGTAAGAGATGAATTTCAGACTCTCACATTTAATCAATAATTTTTCACTTGGCAGCAGAGTGGAGCATTCCAACCAGCTTGGTCTCCAGCATAGGAAAACCGCAGGTAAAGGTCACTGTCCAATGTGCTGAAAAACTGCTCCAGCTTATGGGTTTGTTTTCTAGAAGGCACCTCATTCTAATATATAATCCAATATTTAAAAATACCTCACAGTAATTAAAGTAAAGCTTCATGAGGCTTGTAGGATAACATCTGTCAACAGATACTGGTTTGATACCTAGAAAAATAGTGTTAATCCTGAAATCATTTGATTTTATCTATGTTTTTTATTGTGGCAACAAATGAAAATTTCTCCTTATTGCAAAGATAAGTGGATTTGTATAATTTTTACTGAGTGTAAATGATAACGAACAATAATTTTCTATATTTATTTACTAGGAAGCAGCACTTGTGATTTGTGGATTTTCATTTTGCAAAACACTGACTATATTTCTTTTAAGACTGGTGTTCTGGTGCTTAGAGCTTTTGAGAAGAACTGAACCACATATTTGAAAGTTAAACTCGCTTTGATTTACTGTATTTGGATTTAATTTAAAGCTTCAATGCCCTAATAAGCAATAATAATGAGGCTATCTTATACGCATAAAATATTCAAATACAAATTACTAAGACATTTGGAACTGAAAGCTTAACATATTTTATTAAGACTATATATTAGCTTTCATTTAATTATTTTATTTTATCAGTAAGTTTTCCTATACTCAC
This sequence comes from Globicephala melas, assembly GCF_963455315.2. NCBI lineage: Eukaryota > Metazoa > Chordata > Mammalia > Artiodactyla > Delphinidae > Globicephala > Globicephala melas. Next base: position 41,751,814 of record NC_083315.2, read on the forward strand.
CTTATTTAAAAAAGAATAATTACAGAGAGATCAATCAGAGACCAATTAATTAGAGTTCTACAACCTGCCTTCTACAGAGGCCAAGAGGGGTCCCAGGAAGAAGTCTGTCAGCTCACTATGCGCTTTAGCCTCTTGAATCCAGAGAATTTGGAAGCCAAATGAGTGCCTTTTCCTTTGAACATGGATGTGTGGTTTGAATAGTGAAAGTTATCTAAAGACTTTTTGGAAAAAAGTTAATTTGAAAGCTCTTACTTCTATGACCCATCGCATATTCTAGGTTTTCTTTCTTATTGTTCTCATGATCTGATAGCTTCTAGTACTAAGCCCTGGCTTATCTGCATTCTCTTACCTACCTTAGTTTTTTTGTTTTTTTCTGAAAATGTCTTTTTTCACCTCTATTCCTTTTATTGGACCATATTTAGTTCCTGGCACGCTGTCGTAATTGATCCTTAGAAAGATGCCCTGTGTTTTGTGTTCATTTAGTCATTGCCATTTTTTTTTCTAGCTCCATCCCTATTTACCTCCTCCCATAGGCATTCACTCCAACATGCTTAATAAGCCCATTTACATATATTCTTAAAATATATTGTTTTATTTATACATATTCTATACATGGATGACATTACACCATAGTTTTGTTCTGTTTCTTGCATATATATACACATATATGTTTATATGTATTTCAATGCTTCTGACTTTATAAAGAAGTTAATTTTCTCCAAATTAACTTACCAACACAATCTAATTCTAAGAAAATTCTCCATTTATATATAATGTTGTAATCTCATTACAGGAATATAGTAAATCTCTCCATATAGTCAGATCTTTTAAAAGTTTTCTTTGACAAAGTTTTAGATTTTCTCCACACAGGCCTTGTACACTCATTTTTAGAATAACTCATTGATACTTTTTTAGATTTTTATTGCTATTGTGTCGGTTATCTTATTTCATATTTTATTTTCTTGTTAGTTATTGCTAATAAAGGGAAATGCTATTTATTATAGTATGTTGATCTTTTATCCATAAAAGATAAATTATTTTATCTTAAATAAAAGATAAATATGTAAATAAATTATTACATCTATATGAATAGTCTACATGAGTGATCATATCATTCATCAATAATAATTGTTATGCCTTTTCATTTCCAATGTTTTCTATTTTTTCCTTATTTCTTTTTCTTGCCTAGTTGCATTGGTGGGGACCTCCAGTACTGTGTTGTACAGTGGTGGTAAAAGTGTGCATTTTTTTTTTCCTGTTCTTGATGTTAAAGTGAATGCATGTAAAATTTTCTCAATAAGTATGATGTTTGCTGGAGGTTTTTAGCAATCAATGTTTATTTATAGTCAGAAATACATACCTCTAGTGCTTTCTTTTTCACCAGTTCTAAGTATCTTCAACTTTGCATTGTTATTTCTTCTTTCTCCTAAAGGCAGAGTATTTCTTAGTTTTCAGACATGTGCTATTGATTTCTAATTTTACTGCTTTATGGCCAGAAACTAATCTGTATTAAACTTCTATTGTGGCCTGGTACATTATAAATTTCTGCAAATGTTTCATAAGTGTCAACAAATGTATACACATATGTAGTTTCTTCTACAACATGATTTTTCTTTTTGTCTGCTTTATCTTTTTCTGAAAAGGAAGTATTAAAATCTCTAGCTACAATCGTTGATCTGTCTACTTCTCCCTATGGTTTTATCAATTATGCTTCATGTATTTTTTTTTTTTTTTCAGTATGTGGGCCTCTCACTGTTGTGGCCTCTCCCATTGCGGAGCACAGGCTCCAGACAGGCAGGCTCAGCAACCGTGGCTCATGGGCCCAGACGCTCCGCGGCATGAGGGATCCTCCCGGACGGGGGCACAAACCCGTGTCCCCTGCATCGGCAGGTGGACTCTCAACCACTGCGCCACCAGGGAAGCCCGCTTCATGTATTTTGATACTGTATTATTTAGAGCATTATGTTCATGATTGTTATAGTTTCATGATCTAGTGTTGCTTCTACCAGTATACATCATAGTCTTTTTCTTTATGATACTTTTTACCTTACATTCTATTTAGTCTGATATTAAGATTGTTACTCTGAATTTCTCTGGGTTCTTATTTTTCCATTACTTTATTTTCAGCTGACAGACTCCCTCTTTGACCAAATTTTTGTCAGGCTTCTCTTAATCCTCTTCTTGACTAGACCTTGACCTTGGCCTGCTGAGTCCAGTTTCAGCAAAGAATCCTTCTAGGTGAGTTTAGGGAGAACCCCCTCCCCCCATCCTTCATATCTGATCAAGTTCCTCATCCTCCATCCTTGATATCCAAGTCCTTGACCTGCCTTTAGCAAGAATCCTGTTAAACCAGTTTAGCAAAAATCCCCCCACCCCTCTTATCTTGCTAGGTTCTTCTTAGTGATTTTCCATTAACTGATTCCCTCTCTCTGCTCTCTGGCTATCAAGCTTCAGCTGTCTTTGCTGCATTTGGAGTTGACCTCAGCTCTACACTGGAGTCTCTGCTCTACTGCAATACCTCAAATAACATTTCTCTTGCCATTGTTAACAAGTGGTGCAAAATACTTCTTTTACATGATCTCTCCCTGCACTTTTATTTTAAATAAATCTCTTATAGGCAACATTTTGCTGGATATTTTTCAAAATACAACCTGAGAATATTTTAATTGCTTTGTTCAACTTTTTACTTTAATTGTAGTTATTATTATATTAGTATTTGTTGCTTTATCTTGTCTTCTGTTTTTAGTTTTGCATAGCTTTTGTCTTTTTTTCCTCCCTTCCTACTTTCTAATACATATGTTGAATTCTATTTTATAGATTTTCTCTTTTTTTTTGGATTTATTTATTTATTTTATTTTATTTATTTGGCTGCGTTGGGTCTTCGTTGCTGTGTGCGGGCTTTCTCTAGTTGCGGCGAGCGGGGGCTCCTCTTCGTTGTGGTGCGCAGGCTTCTCATTACGGTGGCTTCTCTCATTGCAGAGCACAGGCTCTAGGCACACGGGCTTCAGTAGTTGTGGCTCATGGGCTCTAGAGCGCAGGCTCAGTAGTTGTGGCACATGGGCTTAGTTGCTCCGTGACATGTGGGATCTTCCCGGACCAGGGCTTGAACCCATGTCCCCTGCATTGGCAGGTGAATTCTTAATTGCTGCACCACCAGGGAAGTCCCTTTACAGATTTTCAAGTTACAGTTTTAGTTTTCTGGTCGTTACCTCTAGATTATTAAAACTACAGTTATCTTTACAAACAAAGCAAATACATTATCATGGTCTCACCTCAATCTGGTATCACCTCACTCTGGTCAAAATATATATATTTTGAGTCATAATTTATTTAGAAAATAAAATTTGTTAGTATATTTACTCACTTTTCTTTCCTGTATCTAGCAGTGTCCTTCTAGAATTTATTTTCTCTTTTTGTAGCACTATTCCTCTTAAAACGTATTTTCAAAGTGAGTCTTTGTGTAATAACCTTCTGAGGCCTTGAATGACTCACAATATCTTTTTTTACTTTTGCATTTAATTGAAAGTTTGGCTGACATAAGATTCTAAGCTGTCTTAGTTTCTTTCTCTAATAAGTCTTTGTCAATATGACTTAAAAAAATAATTAATTAATTTTTATTTTTGGCTGAGCTGGGTCTTCATTGCTGTGTGCAAGCTTTCTCTAGTTGTGGCGAGCGGGGGTTACTCTTCATTGTAGTGCGTGGGCTTCTCATTGCGGTGGCTTCTCTTGCTGCAGAGCACAGGCTCTAGGTGCATGGGCTTCAGCAGTTGTGGCTCTTCGGCTCTAGAGCTCAGGCTCAGTAGTTGCGGTGCACGGACTTCATTGCTCCGCAGCATCTGGGGTCTTCCCAGGCCAGGGATTGAGCCCATGTCCCCTGCATTGGCAGGTGGATTCTTAACCACTGCACACCAGGGAAGTCCCAAATATGACTTCTTGAGTGTCTGTTGTGAGGACTCAGGTCCACCTTGGAAGTGACCTTTGGTCACTCTGAACTTTAAGTAAAATGGTCACTGAGTTGCCTCTACTATGGCTTTAAAATTTTTGACAAAATTCTTCCCCTTTTAGAAAGGATGGGAAGAAAAGGGGAGAGTAGGTAACATTTCCTCCTGTTTCACAAGGTCAGGGAATTCACTGAGATTTGTTTTTCCATTTTTAAAAATCACAGAAAGTTTTTCTTGCTGTGGACAGATTAATGGCTTTCAGCAGCTGCTTTTAACAAGGTGGGCCTTAGGGACTAGCGTGTGATTCCTACCTTGAAACCGAGCTGTGCTATTTTCTAGGTATCTGCTGGCAGGCTCCGAGGCTGGGCAGGGTGGATGCTGCTCCTGAGGCAGTGAGCTGGCCTGAGCTGTCATTTTCAGTCTCGTGGCTGCTCTCATATCTTACACTATTCCCCCCACCCCCCAGTTTTCTTATTTAAAGTGCAAAAAAAGAGAAACAAATCGGGTCACTAATTCGTTTTCTGTCTTGTTAAGGCATCTGTGATTGCTCAATATCGTACCCTGTTCAGCTCTTGGAAGTGATGGGGGTAGTCAGGAGAAGTGAGCCTGAGAAGGATGGAAAGGAGCCCCTGCAAGTATTGTGGGAGGGGAATCTGTACAGGGAGTATTTGCCATGCCTGCCTGGTACCCCACCACATAGTAGTACCTCAACAAACTTTTGTTGAAAAATGTACTTGTTGACCTTGAGGTATACGGTTAGCCTCTCATTTCCAAGGAAGCAGGGTTCATTTTGCTTTGCCCTGACATTTTCCAAATTGGAGATGAAAAAATCCCCCACAACATCAGAGCCAGGGAACCCCCTTAGGAAGACCCAGACTGTCTGTATTTCCTTCTCTTTCCTGGAGCAGAGCAGATGGTGGCTTCACTTGCCAGGTCTAAGCAAGTAGACCCACCCTATGCATTTTAAAAATCTTAGGGCCTTTGAAGACCTCCAAATACGTGAGAAAAGTGCAAGGACGTTTGCCAACACAGAATGAAAGCAGCTTTCTTCTTCTCAATGCTCCTCGTTCTAGGAAGCACTCAGCTTTCATATCGTTCCATTTATATTAACTTGAGGATTAATTCTCAAGTGAAGTGCTCGTAAAATGACCACAAAAGAGATCAATGGAGTAGATTTAAATGCTGTGAATGTGCATATTGTCTCAGAGACAGCAGGCCAGAAAAAGATTTTGTTTTCCTCTATCTTCCAGCATGTTTAGGTTTATCAAACCTAAATTATAACCATAAGGGCCCACAAAGTTTTCCCCTACTTTTACAGTATAAATTTGGGAATTGCAAACCTGTGTTGGTATGTGCCAGCTAATCATCAGGGTATAGATGAATCAGAGGTCGTTCTTTCTTATAGGATCCTGGACAAGACACTGAGATGCTGCAGTGGATGGCCAGCACAGGAGAGATTGAATTTAGGCAAAGTCAGCTGGGATCAGTCAAGGGCAGTTTTGATTAGTGTCTTGTACTAGGGGAGCTCGAGAGAGAAGAAAGTGTTTCAGTGAAGCAGAAATGGTAGGATGGGGAAGTGGGGAGCTCTGGCTCAGTGACTTGAGGAGTGACGGATAGGGTGATGCACAAGTCACTCTGCCTCAATTCTACCTTGCAAAGGCATGACCTTGGGCCAGCCCACACATGTCTCTGGGCCTCGTGAGCTTAATTTCCTGTTTTGATAAAGTAGGGATAATGCCTTTGGGTAGAATATATATGTTCCTTGGGTATGTTGGGCCCTGTGGAGTGTAGGGAGGCACAGTATATATATATATATACATACACACACACACACACACACACACACAGGCATTGTTCTAGTTTTTTGAGAACCCTAATACATATATAGTATATATATGTTATATATGTATATATATATATACTCTGTCTATATGCACAAACAGGTGGATACTATATCTATCATCTATATCTATCTATCTATTTCACCTATATCTATTTATCTATATCTCACCTATATCTATCTACCTATCTATCTGTCTATCTATCTATTGTCTATCTATCGATTGATCAAATGATTGATGGAGAGAGAAGATTTATTATGAGGAATTAACTCACAGAATTGTGGAGGCTGAGAAGTCCCATGATCTGCCATCTGTCTGCAAGCTGGAGACCCAGAAAAGTTGTTATAATTCTAGTCTGAGTCTGAAGGCCTGAGAACCAGGAGAGCCAGTGGCGTAAATCCTAGTCCAAGGGTAGGAGAAGACTGATGTTCCAGCTCAAGCAGGCAGGCAGGAAAGGAATGATTCCGCTCTTCCTCCACTTTTTGTTCCATCCAGGCCCTCAGTGGATTGGATTGGATGGTGCCCACCCACACTGAGGAGGGCAGCTCTACTGAGTCCACTGATTCAGATACTCATCCCTTCTGGAAAAACCCTCACAGACACGCCCAGAAATAATGTTTAATGTGGGCACCCTGTGGTCCAGTCAAGTTGACACATGAAATGACCCATCACACCTTATAGGGTGGTGGGCAGGTTAAATGCTGAAGTACAGATAAGGCATAGCACAGTGCCTGACACGTAGGTCCTGGAT